>NC_079219.1:23667792-24004946 GCF_029633865.1 Lampris incognitus | reverse complement strand
TTCCCTTCTTCACCAGGAAGGTCAGAGCCCAGGGTAAGCTTTAGAACAACGCCTCTGGAGCTGATAAGGTTTTTAGAACAGAATGTGACCTAAAAACCAATGTGGGAGGAAACGTTACCCATTGGTGAGTAAACTAGACAAACTTATCAGCAACAGCAAAAAAATGGCTTGCATTCAACCTGAAGGTTGATGGAATTTACCAACAATACGTGGTAGGTAAGTTATTAAGTACACAGATGACGACATTGGTCATGCAAATGACTTGGTTGCATAAAGCAACACTGGAAACATTCTACTACTACTTTTGGCTGCTCCCGTTAGGGGTCGCCACAGGGATCATCCGTTTCCATTTCTTCCTGTCCTCTGCATCTTCCTCTGACCACACCAGCCACTTGCATGTCCTCCCTCACCACATCCGTAAGCCTCTTCTTTGACCCCAACACTGGAAACATACTAATCTGCATGAAAAGGCCCCTGACGTAAAACCATTTGAAGGAAAATCTCATTTAAATAACTTTACTTAATTTTGGGAAAAATGTTTTACACATTTGAAAGAAACATTACAAGTTCTAAGAGAAATATGAAACTCAGCAGGGTGCGGTCCTCCATATACTGAGCCAGCATCCTTTGTCTAGTTAGAAGGATTCATGGATACTCCGTGTTGTGCGAGTCTCTGCACAGGTATTGATTAAAATAACCTCTGCAGCTTTTCAAATGGTGTCATCAACTAGTTCATCCAGCACAAGGTATACAGTGTCCAATCCTGAGTAGTCCTGGGTATTAAAACTCTTCTCTAATACCCGTTTTACACCAAAATTAGCATGTATAAGCAGGGGTTTTTTTTATGCGGGTAAACCTGCTAAAACTAGGCAATTGACTCCTTTCACAGTGCCAGCAGACCCAGTTCT
The DNA here is from genome assembly GCF_029633865.1 of Lampris incognitus. Lineage (NCBI taxonomy): Eukaryota > Metazoa > Chordata > Actinopteri > Lampriformes > Lampridae > Lampris > Lampris incognitus. The sequence continues at coordinate 24,004,038 of NC_079219.1, read as the reverse complement.
GACTGCCAGCAGACGAGTTTGCCTCTCTCTTTTTTTCTTCCGTAGTGTCAACTTGACGTCATGATGTTCGTGATGTCACGAATGCGCCAGAAAACAGGGAAGTAAACAGTAGAAAGCCGCATGGACGCCAGAGAGAGACGGTGGTTAATGTCTTCTCTGGTTTCTCCTTCGGTGTCCCGTTCTATTCCAACATCTTCCTCTGCATCTGGGCTGTGAGAAGATGAATACGACAATGAGGCCACTGAAGTAGTCGCCAAAGAACCAGACAGCCTAATAGGGTTAGCCAGTGCTGAGTGGCCATATACTATACTTTGGCAAAGCTCATAAAATGGGCGGTCCACACGACTCATTTCCACTTCTGTTCCTCTGGTCGTTAATCGCAAGATACTTCTTCTTCAGGGCCTTTTATTTTTTTAATTTGTTCATGACTTGTCTTGAGTTGCAAACAATGCCTCTTTCAGCCAGCATTTTCGATATATTGTTATACATCGCAGTGTCTCTCACAGTTCCAGTAACCTGTCTCCTTATCTCCTCTTCACCTCAAATCAGGAGAAGCTCTCTCACCTCGGTGTCTTGCCAGCATTACATCTTGTTTAATGTGAAGATCGAAATTGCTGTTGCACGCTGTATCCACAAACAATAAATGTTTTTCCTCAGTTGCCGGTGCGATTTTATGACACGCGGACAATGGCGCTACGTCATTGTGCAAATTAGCGTGTCCACCCGGGTGTCACGTTTACATCAATGCCGATCGGAGGTGGAGCCGATAAATACCCGTGACTACTGCAGTCATTTGGACCCGGGAGTGAATGCAATTGTACCCTTTTTACACTGACCACTAAAAGCGTACGTTAGCCGGGTTTTTTGGCCAGTGTTGAAAGGGGCTTAATAGTGGCTATTAAAGATAGGTGATACTACAAATAATATTTATACACAAATATCAGAAAGATATTAAAACCAAGAATTGAACATGTATTTCTAGCCAAAAAATAACATGATCTATATATAATGTGATTCATAAAATACAGCAGACATGTTCCACATTGCAGTAGCTCTTAACAGCTCTGATGCGTGTGCACTTTGACTTTTCATATCTACCGCTGAGTGAGGTGCCCATTTCCTTCTATATCCATCCAGCCTTGACCTGAGGACTGTCGTTTTTGTGAGTATAGCATGTCAGTCTCCTCTCTGCCATACAGCCATAAAATCATTGGGTTTTATTAGGAATATATGGAAAGATACTGAATCCTCTCTCTCTCTCTCTCTCTCTCTCTCTCTCTCTCTCTCTCCATCTCTCTCTCTCCTCTCTCTCTCTCCTCTCTCTCTCTCTCTTCCTCTCTCTCTCTCTCTTCTCTCTCTCTCTCTCTCTCGTCTCCTCTCTCTCTCTCTCTCTCTCTCTCTCTCTCTCTCTCTCTCTCTCTCTCTCTCTCTCTCTCTCTCTCTCTCTCTCTCTCTCTCTCTCTGTGCTGTGGGCTACTGACTTTTGATCATTAGATCCATCTGTCAGAAATATGGAGGAGAGAAATCACCCCTGTGACATAGCCGCTCTACAGGGCTCCTGACCTGAAGAAATTACTTTGACTTATTAAGGATTACAGAGGGAAAGGATGGGTGGCTATGGTTTTCTAGTTTACTGCATTACTGATGTGACTGATCATTCCATTGAGCTGAGATCATAAAGTTCTCACTGCAGAGAGGCATAAAGCTGGCTCGCCCTCATGCATTTGGCCCGTTCGTCACCATATCTGCCCTCACTTTCTTTCAGATTTAGACTTGGGTCAAATACCTGAAAAAAAATACAACAGAAAAATGGCAGTGAAAATTACTGGTGACTGTATCTATAAACATTAAATAAAACAAGGTTACTGATATAACAGAGCTGGGCTACTGGAGGACCATCCTACAGACTTTCCTGTGTGATCATCAGATTGAATGGCCAAGCTTAGGATACCCACTGTGGAATTCAGTGGAATATGTAGATTGATATAGACACACTGCGCAAAACTATAAAAAAGAATGGAAAAGGGTTTAGGGCCAACTGGTATAATGGCAGCATGTCAGAAAGAGGCATGGAGATTTGTTTTTCAATTTAGAAATCACAAGCATATTTCTGGTGGGTGTCCACATGATGAAAGAGGCAATATGTTTCCATGAGCTTTTGTCTCAGAGCAAGACTGTCCCCATTTGTCAGTTGACTCTCAAAAAATAAAAACCAACAGCTTCATACCTTGATCTTGACAATCTTTCTCTCTAAATTAGGGTCAATGGTAACATGACTTAGATAATAAAACTGCTCACTGAAAGAAAGTTAAAGGACTCAAAAATAATCAAAACAAACTTAAAAAGTAAAACTTTAAAAAAAACACCTGAGAACAAAAGAGAAATACTCTGTTATCCACATCATTTAGAAACTCAAGCCAAACTTCGCAGCAGATCGGCCATAATTTCTCTTTTTTAATAATAAAGAAAAATCCTGGGTTTAAAGGTAGCGTCTAACATTGAACTTGATGCAGATGGAGTTTGGTGCATTTATTCCACAGATTCCTGCCACATGACAGACAATGTTAATGGAAACAGCATGCAGACATGCTGAGAAAGAGCCATTAACCTCTGATATTACCAGTTGTTAACAAGTTCCTTGAACCTGGGTCATCAGCCAAGGTCCAGCACCATCCAATCAGCGACATGGATCAATCTCCTTATTCAGACCCCTCTAATCTCTTTAACTGAGCAACAGATGATATACACCGCAAGCTCTCCTTCACTAGCGTCCCCATATGCTCACTATTCACATCCCTGCCAGCCCAACACTAAAAGATCTGTTGCAATCTCCTTGGAAGAAGGTAGCAAGGGCAGGGACCAGCAGCAAATAACATGAAAAGAAAGAGGGAAACATAAAAAAGTTAAGGCATGGAGACAGAAAGAAAAGACAAGAGAAGAGAAGGGGGGGCACAAAAGACAAGGGGACCGGCTGGACCACATCAAAGAGACATGCTGTCAGCTAGAATAATTCTCTGGGCCATTCTAATTGCAATATTTCCCATTCATGGGCTCTACTTGGGCGGCCCACCCAGGTACATGAAATCCGAATTCCTTACCGCCCCCCCATCAAGATGTGCAAATCTCATCTCATAATGCACACACACCAGTGGACCTTCAGAGCCCCCACCCCAACACCACCTTCCTTCTTAAGACAATGTGCAAGTCAGGCATGTGTGATACAGCGATTCATGTGGTATATAAATTTCAAAGGGAGACTGGCAGTGTCAGGTTTTTCTGTAGGTTAACGTTTTTCCCAACTCGATAATAAAAATCATTGATAATAATTAAATGATCTTTTATGGCTTCATTTTTCTTTCTCTCGCCTTGTTATGGATCCCGAGTCTGCAATAAAGTTTTGAATTGAACTGAATTGAAAAACACCACACTTAGCATACTGGATTCCTAAAAAAAAGAACGCCTTGTTGTATTTGTGTTAATGTTACACATCGTTTTTGTTTTTTGTTTTTTTGGGGGTTTTTTTTTTTATTTCCCCCCCTCTTTTCTCCCCAATTGTACCTGTCCAATTACCCCACTCTTCCAAGCCATTCCAGTTGCTGCTCCACCCCCTCTGCCGATCCGGGGAGGGCTGCAGACTACCACATGCCTCCTCCGATAAATATGGAGTCGCCAGCTGCTTCTTTTCACCTGACAGTGAGGAGTTTCACCAGGGGGACGTAGCACGTGGAAGGATCACGCTATTCCCCCCAGTTCCCCCTCCCCCCTGGACAGGTGCCCCAACCAACTAGAGGAGGTGCTTGTGCAACGACACATACCCACATCCAGCTTCCCACCCGCAGACATGGCCAATTGTGTCTGTAGGCATGCTCGACCAAGCCGGTGGTAACACGGGGATTCAAACCGGCGATCCCCATGTTGGTGGGCAATGGAATAGACCACCACGCCACCCGGACACCTGACTACACATCTTATTTTAACGTACCTTACAAGGGTAGTTTGCTGGCTAGCTAGTTATATTAGCCTTGACACCGAACTGAACACTCAGTTAACAGGCGCGTACAACTACCAACATTTATATGTAAATGGGTATTCATATTTTAATAGTTATTTATAGATATTTAGAGTAGTTATTCGTTTGCAATAAATAGTTATTCATAAACCTTTGTTTGACTAGATTGTTACTGAACCTGCCCATCACATGCTGCACCACCCACCATCACCAGTAAACTCTCAACCTGTGGGAAACACTGAATTGGCTACCAGCACCACCAACCTATTAGCTAGTGACTGCTTAGCAGTACCGTGCATTCCAAGAAAAAAAAATGGAAGAAGGATAGAGAAAGACGGGGGGCTGGAATAAAGGCAGCAGGATAAAAGGCAGGGAGGAGAGAAGGATGAATAAAAACAGGAAGCGAGTGGGTGGGTGAAGGATGAAGATCTTAAACCTTTCCATTTTCATTGCCATCTCAAATAGTGAAATGTTTCATTCTCACATAATTGATTAGGAACAAAAAAATACATTACTTTTTTTTAACTTTTTTGTGAAGTATCAAAGTGGAGCAAACATAATATGTAATCCCTAACAAACAGTAATTAGTAGCAGCCAGAGACTGTCATGCAAGGAGATTAATTTGTTTAGAAATTGGTGGAGCTATTATGCTAATTTCTAATTTTGCTTGGACTTGTATGATAAAAGGTAAAACGTTTCATTTGGTGTTAAGCCAAAAGAGTGCCCTCTCAGCGTTAAAGGCCACTCGTGTGGTACCTAAGAGCATAGTAGCAGGGAAAGAAGGGAGGGCAGAGCTACAAGTTTCCACCCCAAGACCAGACAACCAGCTATGGAGTTCATCAGCTTTACACCATTTGCATCCTACCATGCCATTTCGGTTTTTGCATCTTTTGCAAACAAAGGTTGTTAACAGCTTCCTTTATGGTCCGCTTGGGTATTTCAAATACACCAATTACTCTTGTTCTCTCTCCTATCATGCACATTTCAGAATTTCCCTGACAACTGCCACTTAGCCCAAGCTGTGAAGAGTGGCTATTGTGACCAGCATTGGGTTCACACTGCCATTAGTCAAGTCACAGGGATGAGCGATAATGGAAAGCAATACATTATAATCTCTCATTATAATCTCTTATTGTCAGCATTGAGGTAGCTGGGGTGTTATAGTCCATGGGCCAGAGCCCAAAATTTCCTATTTCGGTACACTCAAGGTGGCAAAACTTACTTATAATTTTTGAAAGGATCCATGTCTGTAGATGATATTTTGGTATGATAACCATTCCTGAGTGGCAGCTGTATCACATTTATCAGCTCATGAAGTTAACCACCCCCTAAAGTAAACTGCATTTTAGACGCTGGTGCATATCCTGGTTTAGCCTCATGGTCAGGACATTTTTCAATGTTCTGTAATATTGTCTTTGGTATCATTTTAAAGGGGACCTTCTTAGCTTTCATTCAAGCCCTGTTGTGGATATTTCTCACAAATATAGAGGTCACTTGAGCTCTTCAACCCGTCAATAACACACATCTTTCTGCAATTTTCGCCTAAACTATATACTTTCTTTTAGCCCTGTGGTATCTAGGAATATTAGGGACACAAAACACAAAAACTGGAATACTCACAGGACTGTAAAGATTCAGGAAATGTATAATATACCCATACTATTTCATTGTGTGAGGTGATTGTGAACCTTAAATTAGAAGGGCATTATTACTAAGAAACTAACTAGACCAAAGCCAGTTAGTCCATGGGTCAGACCAGATATCGATATCACCCAAGGTGACACAACTTCACTGGTGCCATTTTATTTGGTACACTAACAGAAGTAAAATAATACATGATAACCTTTCCAAATGAGCAGCTATTTCATTTTTCTTTCAGGAAACCTGTTTCTGTGCCTCTCACGATTGTGTATTGGCCCAGATTTTTACAAATATAGCATTTCAACACCCCTGGTACTGATTAGCCTAGCTTAAACTCTGGGACAGTTCTTAGTTGGCCAACAACCAAGGATAACCAGTACTGTGTACTTCCATTCATTGTGCTAAGCTAGGCTAACGTGCAGCCAGATAGCTTTCTACTAAACACATATAGAGGAAACTGCTATCTATCTTCTTGTCTCACTCTGGAGAAGATTGTAAGCTAATTTCCCATAATGTTAGCATGTTCTTTTAATGTATATGTTAATATGATTAGTTAAAGTGGCTACGAGGAACTTTCATCTTGTGTTGATTTTAGCGGCCTCATGTGGACAAAATACAGCTGTTGCATAGCAACTAGGTAATGTATCTATTTGTGGCTATGTAAGATAAATAATGGTAATATGACGCTGGTGAAGCAAAGTAAACTTTGTTTTAGTAGTGTTCATACACCTAAGTTACATGTATTTGTTTGTATGTGGCAGGTGAAAACTGACTGAATATGGCCACTGGTGAACAAGCAAGTTTTTACCCAATACCAAAGCGCCCACGGGTGGAGTGCATTATCCACTGTTCTGATGATACAGATAAGCTGGTTTCACTACAAAGTGTCGACTCATGGAGAACTCTGCTCAGGGCAGCTCAGATACGAAATCATGCACCAGTTTTGAAACTGGCAAAAGACATTCCTGAGGGACAGATTCCAGCAATCTACTACCACAGAAAGTGTCGCAGTATCTTCACTATGAAGCAAATTCTTGATGGCCTCCTTGCAAAAGAAAAGAAAAGTTGTGTCTCTGCTGAAGAGAAACAATCTAAGAGAGTAGCTCGACATGCTCCAAGTACATCTAGGACTTATGATGCAGAGTGCATATTTTGTCAGAAAAACAGCAAATATTCCAAGAGACAGAATACGAGAGAAGTACTGGTGCAGTGTCGAGAACTGCGAGCTGATGCAAAGATCAGGAGTGCAGCCACAAAGAAAAGGGACAGCAGAATCCTTGCCATTGTGAGTAGAGACCTTGTAGCAGCTGAAGGGCACTACCACAGGTCATGCTATAGACTTTACACCAAAGAAGAGGTTTCCAAAGAAGAGGTTGCCAGCAATGAAGATGATGATGCTGCAGCCCAGTATGAAGCTGCTGTGAATAAGGCATACAATGAGCTGTTCCTCTTCATCAGGATGGAGCTTTTTGGCAATCCTCAAGTGATGACAATGACTGATCTCTCTTCTAGACTGGTAGCTTCAATGAACTCCCAAGGCATTGCCCAAGTCAAGGAATCAACCAAGAAGCACATAAGGCGAAACCTGGAGAGTGAGTTTGCTGGAGCCTTGCAGATATTCCCTGATGAGAAAGGAAAATTCCTCCTCTATCCCGATAACTTGTCCATGAGGGAACTTGCCAAAGAAAATCAGTCTCTCAAAAGGGAGCTGCAGACCCTGAAAAGTGTCAGTGCACAAGATGTTATAGCCAAAGCAGCCATCAAATTGAGAGCAGACATTAAAAGTCAAGATGTTCCTCAAACCTGGCCGCCTGAAGTCAAACCAGAAGCAGAATGTCCTACCATTCCAGAGTCGCTCATTATCTTCCTGTACTCTCTACTCACAGGCTCAAATGATCCTGATCATGCATCCCAGAGAGTGCAGTGCCTTCTGCAGTCATTTGGCCATGACATAGTATATGCAGTGACATGTGGAAATACCAAGCCTTCCAAGCACATTGTTCTGCCATTCAGTGTCAAATCGTTGACAGGAAATGTAGAGTTGATAAACATCCTCAACCGACTTGGTCACAGTGTGTCCTATTCACAGATGGAAGACAACACTGCCCTGTGTCTCCAGAAACTCTCATCATCAGGGAGTGGCATTGCCCTTCCAGCTAACATCCATCCTGGCATATTCACAACTTTAGCCTGGGACAATATCGACCGTCTTGAAGAAACTGTCAGTGGTGAGGGAACATCTCACAGAGTCAATGGGATTGCTGTGCAAGCAAAGCCAGTCAACCCACTTCCTGTCCAACCCATGCCCGCTGTTCCCAAAACAAAGAAGAGAAGCATTGATGGACCCCCACCAATGTTACCAACTTACAATGCTGGACAACGGGTAGGGCCACCACAAAGCAAAAAGTCAGATGCCGATACTGCAGCCAATACTAAGCTTGCCAGAGAGAAAAACCTTCTTTGGGTCCTAGCACGCATGTCACAACAAGAAGAACAGTCAGTCAGTAGCTGGACAGGCTTCAACATCCTGACTCGAGGAGAGATGACGGTCATCCCCGACAATATAGGCTATCTGCCTACCATCAATGCTCCAGCGACACAAATGTCTACTGTCAACGAGGTGCTTAACCAGTCACTGAGCATCATGCAGTGCTTAGGCCTGAGGAAGATTGTCTGTGTCTTTGACCAAGCCCTGTATGCGAAGGCTGTCGAGATCACATGGAAACACCATGACAAGTTCCATGATATCATCGTTAGGCTTGGGGTATTCCACACCATCTGCACACTGCTGGCAATAATAGGAAAGCATTTCCAAGATGCTGGACTCAAAGACCTCTGCATTGAGTCTGGCATGATTGCAGAAGGCTCAATTGCTGGTGTTATGGATGGCCGCAAGTACAACAGGGCAGTGCGACTACACAAGCTCCTGTATGAGGCTCTCATGCGACTGACCTTGAATGGTTTCCTGTCCTGGTTGGAAGAAACTCACAGGAATGACATGGTTCACCTGAATGAGACACTGAAGACCATTGACAGCCTTGGGAAAGAAGTCTCACAACATGCTTTGAAGGAGGTCCTCGAGAACAGCTCTTGTACACGCATCATGGATCTATTTGAAGTCTACCGTGAGTTCCTTAGAGGTGGAAACGGCAGCCTCTCGAACTTCTGGATGTCCTATTTGGACATGGTTGAAATCTTGTTGGGGCTCATCCGAGCATCCAGAGAGGGAGACTGGATGCTACACTTGGCTAGCATTCGAGCAATGATCCCATGGTGCTTTGCTTATGACAGGATGAATTATGCACGCTACCTCCCCTACTACTACGCCCAGATGTCTGAGCTGCCCATCACACACCCAGATGTGTACACAGAATTCATGGAAGGAGGCTTCTCAGTCCAACTGGGCTCCACCAATCCCTTTGGCCGAATCCCTGTTGACCAAGCTATAGAAGAAACGGTGAACAAAGACACCCAAACAGCTGGAGGGACAAAGGGATTCAGCTTGAAGCCAGGAGCTGTGACCAAATATTATCTCACAGCTGAGTATAGAAGCATGTACCTTAGACATGTGAGAGACCTGACAGGTCAAGGCAGGTGCAAATGGTCTCATCCAGATCTACAGAGTCCAAGGATCAAGAGAGATGAAGCAGATGTCCAGTCTCTCATGGACCTTATGGAGAATAACTGGCTCAATCCTATGTCCCCTGATGAGATTGATTTGGTTAGCCTCTCCACTGGCAACATGGCTCCACCTGATGTGACCATAGATCTCTTGAGAGCTCTTGAGAAAGGAGAAGAGGCCTACCAAGCATTCCAGCAAACAAGGTTAGATGCAGACCCACCACCTGTGAAATTCCACGACAAGATGACCAAGCAAAGTCTGAAAACATTCTCCAATGTCAGCACAAAACAAGCTCATGGAAAGAAAGCACAGGATGTGGTTCTGAAGGCACATAGAAACCTTTTCAGTCACATGATCCTGGTGGCTGAAAGCAGGAAGGTGAATCTGAAGGATGTCCTTGCCTACCCATTGGGCCCACTACCATGGGCACTGGCAAATGCTGATGGGTCCTTACGAAAAACAAACAAGGCTGCACTTGCCAGAGAGCTTGAAAAGAATGTATCTCCTGTAGAAGACATCCCAATCCCATCTACTTCCATCATTGATGGGATGAGCCTGGTCCAAAAAATGAATGACAACAACAAAACCTTTGCACAGGTGGCAGAGTCAGCCTTGACCCAGGTCCTCCATGAGGGAGCACAGAGTGGGAGGATTGATGTTGTTTTTGATGTCTATCACCAGACTTCGATCAAAGATGCTGAACGACTGAACCGGGGTGGAGACATCACTCTCCAGTACAATAATCTTGCAGGGGGACACCACGTCCAGCAGTGGAGAAAATTTCTGTGCAGTTCCTCCAACAAGACCAGTCTCATCAAGTTTCTGGTGGAAGAGTGGAAACTCCCACGATACAGAGCTATGCTGCATGGCAAGGTGTTGTACATGACCTGTGAGGAAACCTGCTACAAGTTGACAGAAGATGGGTGTGAGGAAGCAGCAGAACTGCACTCCACACATGAAGAAGCTGACACCCATCTGCTCCTGCATGCATTGCATGCAGCAAATGCGGGCTCAAAGTCAGTTACCATCACAGCTGAGGACACTGCTGTCATGGTGCTTTGTCTTGGCTTCCAGAAGGACATCACCTGTCCCATCTACCAGAAGTGTGGGACTCAGAACCGCATACGGTTTGTCGACATCACCAAACTGGCAAGTTCACTTGGAGACAGCATCTGTGACAGCCTAATTGGCTTACATGCCATCACAGGCTGCGACACTGTCAGTGCATTCGCTGGTCGAGGGAAGCTGAATGCCCTGAAGATAGTGAGAAAGCACACTTCCTGCCAAGAGACTTTTAGTCAATTGGGACAGACATGGAATGTGAGTGATGAGCTGTTCCAGAAAATTGAGCAGTTCACCTGTCGGATGTATGTTGCTAATAGCAGCACTGCTGAGGTGAACAAACTGCGTTACCAGCGCTTCTGCACCAAAAGGGGAGAGGTTGAGTCCAGCCAGCTGCCACCTTGTAGAGACTGTCTCTTTATGCATGTTCAACGAGCCAACTATCAGGCAGCAATATGGAAGTGCTGTCTGCAGGCTAACCCTGTGGTGCCAAGCCCTACTGAGTATGGATGGACAGACGATGAAGGCAAGCTGGCCATTTACTGGATGCGCTCCCCACCTGCACCAGATGTGGTCTTGGAAATGCTAACATGCAAGTGTGTGCATTCATGCAAAATGCCAAGCTGCATGTGCCTGTCAAATGGACTTCCACGCACAGACATGTGCAGGTTACAGACCTGCAGTAACCAAAAACAGCAGGATGGTCCAGAACTGGACTTTGAACTTGGGGAGTCAGATGATGAGAGAAACGAGCAGTTTGATGAATGACAGTGTGATGATTCTGATGGTATTACTGTGGTAGTAGTCTATTGATGCACAGGATGTTGATTCTGGACTTGGTTACCCAGAGCTTGATAGCAATAATGTAACCATATTCACATATTCCCATTACCCTACCCATTACCATTACATATACCCACTAATGATATGGGATTACATGTATCATTGACTAAGTATATGTAAATGTCAATGTTGTTTAAAATATTAAAATAGTTCATTACCTCACTATGGTATTCCTTTTTATCATGTATTTTGATTGTGTATTTAAACAAATGTATAGAGACCAGTTTGTGACCTAACTGGCTTTGGTCTAGTTCTCATTTAAGGCTCACAATCACCTCACACAATGAAATAGTATGGGTATATTATACATTTCCTGAATCTTTACAGTCCTGTGAGTATTCCAGTTTTTGTGTTTTGTGTCCCTGATATTCCTAGATGCCACAGGGCTAAAAGAAAGTATATAGTTTAGGCGAAAATTGCAGAAAGATGTGTGTTATTGACGGGTTGAAGAGCTCAAGTGACCTCTATATTTGTGAGAAATATCCACAACAGGGCTTGAATGAAAGCTAAGAAGGTCCCCTTTAAAATGATACCAAAGACAATATTATAGAACATTGAAAAATGTCCTGACCATGAGGCTAAACCAGGATATGCACCAGCGTCTAAAATGCAATTTAGTTTAGCGGGTGGTTAACTTCATGAGCTGATAACTGTGATACAGCTGCCACTCAGGAATGGTTATCATACCAAAATATCATCTACAGACATGGATCCTTTCAAAAATTATAAGTAAGTTTTGCCACCTTGAGTGTACCGAAATATCGTCTGGCCCATGGACTATTAAGAGAATTTGTACAGAATCTGGAGTGTGGAGCAGTTTTTGCCTTGCAATATTATTGTGTGTGTGTGTGTGTGTGTGTGTGTGTGTGTGTGTGTGTGTGTGTGTGTGTGTGTGTGTGTGTGTGTGTGTGTGTGTGTGTGTGTGTGTCTGTGTATGTAACAGAGAGTGAGCTAAGAGGCCAGGTTTTAAGCAGTGGTCTAGGTTGCGTGTGATGACAGAGGGACAGAAAAAGAGCAAAAGACAATAAGAGAGAGCTTAAGTGAGTATGAGAGAGGTAGAAAAACAAGCTGGCCAGTAACTAGGCTACATCTGTTTACGTTTCAAATGAACCATGACAAATCCTTAGCACTTAAATACAGTGCATGTGTGTGTGTGTGTGTGTGCGCGCGCGCACGCACGCACGCACACACACACACACACACGCACACACACACACACAATCTGATTCCCAACAGACAGCGAATGAACTGTAATGGCCCCAGTGGGACAATCTGCAAGCCCAGAACATTCACTCCAATTGAATGCAGTTGCAAAAACTTATAACAGGATGTACTCAATCAGATACCCTCATACCTTTGTTAAACTGGCAGTGTGCTTTCTCTTCAAACCTGAACAGGGAATTAGAAGTATTAGCAAGAATGTTGGAGGCATTTTAGGATGAGCAACACAGCCTTCAACAATACGACAGATTGGCAAATGGGACAAAAACATTACATATTAAATTCAATCCCATAACTGTCGCAAGAAAAATGATGTCCTACTTTCGCAAAATTCATTAGAAATGGCATCAACATGGGTAATTTAATGAAATTTAATGAAAACTTTTCTGGCAAAGGATACAAATCCTCTACATCTGACTCGACAAATTAAAACAAACAACCATACAAAAACGAACCACAATATAGTTATTAAAATCCCAATAATCTCACAAATAATCACAAGTCATGTTCACACACCACTCAATGTCAACAACTGAATCATTTTGCCATGCTTGTTTTAAGCCATACCAAATGAAAATTAACAGGCAAGGGGAACCGACTCAAATCAAGTGAAAGCAAAGAAGCAGAGGCTCATTCATTTACCCTTCTGAATATCAAAGAAAGGCGAATCGGTTCATCTGAACACAATGTTTATTTAGAGAAACGTTTCATCACTCATAAGTGACCTCTTCAGTCTAAACTGACTGCAGGTATGTATCCCCACCCTTATAAACGATACAGTGGCGTAACAACTGAAACCAACCTGGACTGTTCAGCATGCATAAAGACATTCACTCTGAACAGCTGAAGTGTTTGATTATGAGCGAAATCCAAAAGAGAGAAGTGATAAATAGCCTCCTTAGCGCTGAAGAGGACTGACCTACTGCTTCTCAAGTGGTATTAACATAACACTCATACTCTTAAACCAAACTGCTGCCAGTACTTTAAACTGTGGAGTTTTCCCCTTACGGGTTAGTTTACATTCATAATTTCACTCAAGCAGATGAAGAGTACGTTACAAGATCGTACTGGCAATGTTGTCAAAAGTTATCCCCTTCAAAGATGTTCAGAAATATTTAGAAGGCTAAAATCTTTATATTACAAGAATCCAAGGTTTATATTCGGATTTCAGTGCAGTGCCTTGAAGAAGCTCCCGTTCCCCTTCATTTGACTGACGGCCTATTTCACTGGGATGGCCAATGCACTTCTGCTTCAAACTGAGTAGGGTAAAAATAAGTTCTCTCCATTGACCACAATGTCAAAAAGTCAATTTTCTAACTCCTTCGATTCTGTCTGTAATCACTAACTTTGTGTATCAATATAGCACATAACAGGGCATCCGGGTAGCATAGCGAGCTATTCCGTTGCCTACCAACACGGGGATCCCAGTTCGAATCCCTGTGTTACCTCCGGCATGGGCGGGCGCCCCTACAGACACAATTGGCCATGTCTGCGGGTGGGAAGCTGGATGTGGATATGTGTTCTGGTCGCTGCACTAGCGCCTGCTCTGGTCAGTCAGAGCACCTATTCGGGAGGGAGGGGGAACTGGGGGGAATAGCGCAATGATCCTCCCACGTGCTACGTCCCCCTAGTGAAACTCCTCACTGTCAGGTGAAAAGAAGCAGCTGGTGACTCCACATGTATTGGAGGAGGCATGTGGTAGTCTGCAGCCCTCCCCAGATCGGCACAAGGGGTGGAGCAGCAACCGGGACGGCTCGGAAGAGTGGGGTAATTGGCCAGGTATAACTGGGGAGAAAATGGGGGGAATCAAAAAAAAAGAAAAAAGTCAACTTTCTAACACCTTTGTTTCTGTCTGTAATCACTACCTTCGTGTATCAACATAGCGTATAATAAAATAAAAGTGTAGTCATTGACATATCTTATATTTCTGTTATGTTTCACTTGTGTTGACCACAAGTGAGGGCGAAAAACTAAAGCAGCGTGCCGAGGATAATCCACTCTCATGCAAACATTAAGTACAGGGTGTAAAATCCTGGCTGTGGTACTTTCTGCACTGTGGACCCCCATGTCCTTAACCCTCCCTCAGCTCTTGCCATCCATATAAAGAGAATGCACAAGGAGGACAGAGAGCCTAGTCTCTTCCTTTATCTGGTGATAAGAGAACGTTGAATAAACCAATAAGCTGACAGCAGAGAGAGACACTACTGGTATTATCACATTACAGAAAGGTAGCAGTCAAGCTAGGAAAAATGTTCCAAATTGTTCAAAAGGAATTTCAACGTTTATGTGTAAATAGGTAATAATATTTCAGTTTTGTTCCCCCCCTTTTTTCTCCCCAATTGTATCTGGCCATTAACCCAACTCTTCCGAGCCATCCCGGTCACTGCTCCACCCCATCTGCCGAGCCGGGGAGGGCTGCAGACTATCACACGCTTCCTCCAATATATGTGGAGTTGCCAGCCTCTTCTTTTCACCTGACAGTGAGGCGTTTCGCCAGGGGGATGTGGCGCATGGGAGGATCACGCTACTCCCCCCCAGCTCCCCCTCCCCCCGAACAGACTCCCTGACCGACCAGAGGAGGCGCTAGTGCGGCCCAAGACTACTACCTACATCCGGTTTCCCACCCGCAGACACAGCCAATTGTCTCCGACCAAGCCAGAGGTAACACGGGGATTCAATCCAGCGATCCCCATGTTGGTAGGCAACGGAATAGACCGCCACGCTACCCAGACACTCTTAATATTTCAAGTTTGATGCTTAACCATATTTATGTGACTCAAAGGCTACTAGAAATAGTGTCGCCTGTCTTTCATTGTACTGTAGAAACAGAAGTCTGTCCTGATGACTGATGATGATCATTAAATGCACTTATTGTAAGTCGCTTTGGATAAAAGCGTCGGCTAAATGGCTGTAATGTAATGTACTATGGCAATATACATCAATTTCCGCCAACTGTCTGTAAACTATGAAAGTACAAAGAAAATCAACACATATATAAATTGTGTACACAACCTATATAATTTCTAAACCAATGTAAATAAACATATATTTGCATACCTTGGATAAATTTCAGTGTATTGACTCTGCCAATTATTTTATCACATTGCTAAAATAAATTTGTTTGTTAGTTTTCAACAAGAAAAATTATTCTCTAAACAGAATCTTTATAATGACCAAAACCTCTAATAGCGCATGCAGATGCTTAGGTTAGGTTGGGTTAAGTGGATCAGGAGGAAGGATGAGGTTGGGATTAAGATTAGGCTAGTTTTAAAAATGGAGTACAGCGAAAGCATTAAGTTACAGACGGTCTCAATCAATGAGAGCACAAGGTTACATTTTGAGTCAGTTAATGAAAATGTTTAACTGTTTTTGTTTATGTGAATCAGTACTGATGAGTAATGTAGTCAGTTGAAGCAATAAATCAGAATCAGAATCCTTTTATTAGCCAAGCATATTTGCACATACAAGGAATTTTACTTAGTGGTTGTAGGTATTGTGTGGTTATATGTTTACCGCTGTTATCACCGAGCACACCAAAACAAATTCCAAATCAATTGTAAAGTTGCTATGGCAATAAATTGAATCTTGAATCTTACTTGTGAGACATAATAAAAAATAAAATACAAACATATGGCAATAAAAACAGTAGATTATAAAAAAGAGAAACAGTATATACATAGTATGTATAAAATATTATATAAACAGCCCAAAAAACAGACACAAGGGAAGAAAGATGAGATCAGAAACAAATACAGAATATAGTATTATTACACTGCAGGTAAATCACTGTAGTAATTGCACTTTTGAATATCGCACTATGGTGACTAAAACAAATAAATAAACAAACAGATAACAGTTGGACGTAGTGGCGCGTGGTAGTGATCCAGGGGTAAAGTGCAGTGTAGACGTGATTAACCATTTAGGAGATTTATTCCATGTGTTAAGTAGCTGTTCTTGTGGTGGGTAGTTCACATCTTTACAGTCCGGAACCCCCTTCTAGAGTGGAGTGATTGGGAGTTAAGATGAGCTGGGTGAGAAGGATTGCTGATGATCTTTTATACCCTTCTTCTTGACCCTGGAAGTATAGAGGACCTGAAGGGTGGACAGGTCACAGCCAATGATCATCTCTGCTGCTCTGATGACCTGTTGCAGTCTGGCCTTATCTTGGGCATTGGCCAACCCAGACCAGGACAGTTACTGAGGAGGAGAGAATGGACTCACTGACGGCAGTGTAAAACTGGACCATTATCGTCACTGGCAGGTTGAATTTCCTTCATTGCCTGAGGAAAAACATCTTCTGATGTGCCTTTTTGTGACAATGTTGATGTGTTCCTCCAATCACAGTTCTTGGGAGATTTTGGTTCCCAGGAACTTAAAGGAGTCCACCATGGAGACTGGTGAGCCCTGGATGATGTCTTTAGGGCATTTAGCTCCAGGTTGTTTTGACTGTACCATGAAGTCATCTGTTCAATTTCCCAACTGCATGCTGACTCATTGTTGCTGCAGATGAGGCCAATAGCTGTCGTGGTATCAGTGAACTTCAGGAGATTTACAAAGGGATCACTGGAAGTGCAGCCATTTGTGTAGACAGAGTAGAAGAGAACACACGTACCCCTGTGGTGCTCCGGTCCCGATGGTCAGGGATCCGTTGGCGAATTTTCCCAACCTGACCTTCTGTGGCCTGTATGTGAGGAAGCTGGTAATCCCATCTACAGATGGGTTCAGACATGTACAGTTGGGAGAGCTTGGAGTGGAGAAGCTCCAGGATGATTGTGTTGGAAGGTGGAGCCAAAAGCCACAAACAGGACCCTCCTAGCATATGTCCCTAGAGTCAAGATGGCGCAGCAGAAGTGCGCGCCCATGTTGATGGCATTGTCCATAGATCTGTTTGCTCTGTATGCAAACTGCATGGGATCCTGTAATTTGTCTTTAGTTGCTTTTAAATGTGCCTGTACCAATATCTCATTGTGCCCAGTATAGCCTTCATTGTGAACTATACTGATGGAGAAATTGGTGTTCTCCTGCTCACAGTCTTTCCCACAGCGCATACACATACCAGAAAAAATTGCACGTATGCCACAGTATTGCTGTCCATAAAATCCACTGCACTAGTGTTGTGGGACATAATTTCCTCCATCAGAAATTTAGCTTATTGAAGGGAATGAAGACGTGTTTTTTGAACAGCATGTTTAAAGTAGATTAAAGTATCAGAAACCCTGCTAGGGTTTAGTTTTTCCAGCCACCAATTGACATCACAATACGTCACTTGACATCCAGAAATAAACTCTGTTTCACTCCTGAAACGACTGGGACAACTGCAGGTTGAAGATAGACAGAGATAAGGTTGAAAATTTGTGAATTTTCCCTTTAAATATTAGAGAGGTTACATGCACCCCCCAACATCCTACAAGCCCCAAAAACTATAGATTTATGACCCACTAGTTAAAAAGAAATTGGTTTGAAAATCACCAACTTAGAAATTCCCAATTGCCATCGTTTCAATCTTTTTTCCCTGTTTGAGTAAGAACGCGTTTGCTGCTGCAACCCTGTCAAAAATGTCTTCTGCAGTATAAGGACCGTGTCTCCAAACACAGCGAAGATGCTAATTTATACAAGGTAACCTGACACACCAAGATCTAGATGGATAAAATAAGTAACTATTCATTATTAGAGAAAAATCACAGATTTCAGCTTTAAGAAAAAAATCCAAGAGTTTTGAGAATAATCTTAGAAGACCACTTGTGGCTGTGTTGAAAAAAACTGAAGTTTCTGTATGATGGAGTAGCCATGTAGACAAACTTAAAGCTCGAGTATGTTTAACAGAAATTATCTTTTGCCTAATGAATTAAATGGATCATCCCAGATGCTTTAATTAGCGAGCAACAGCAAAAGCCGCTTTCAAACGTACATTCTGTAACACTGTCAGAATGATTTTTTACCGCACCACTGCTGGTTTTCCCTACTCATGTACATAGTGTTTATCTTTAATAAGATTTACAGATGCCTTTTGTTCACACATGGCGTGACAGTGTCTTCTGTCTCTTTCACGCTCGAGCAGGGTGCCTTTTTTATCATTAACTACAGCATCCATAACTCTAACATTAATGCCAGCCCGTTCGAGTCTGCTCCTAATTCAAATTAATCATACAACCTTTTAAATAAAACTATGCGGTATTTTCGAATCGTCATGCACACATTTCCTGCTGCATGCACCTCACGTCGGTGGCACACAGCAGAAATGGCAGATGGTCAAAACATATTGTAATAATGGCATGGCAACACCAGCAACACCATGGAATAAGCCACAATGTGACATAAATAACATTGATACAGAGAAAGTGTTACCCATACCTTTTAAAGATGTATTTTCAATGTAATCTGAGTAATTTACTCTTTGAATATTGTAACTGAATACATTACTGATTAAATTAAGGCCACAACAATGACTCGATGAAATCCGATTATAAAAACAGCTACCAAAAAATTTCCTTGTTGACTTGTAGGGTCTATGTTTGTGCATGCTGTGTTGCGGAGCTGGCTACGTCACTTCAAGAAAAGAAAAACAAAGAACATTTTAAACATGGCGGAGGTGGAGAAAAACTGTTTGCCCAAAATCATCAATAGTCTTGGAGCGCTTCACATTAAATTCGAGTAAAAAGTGTGTTAGCTGCAAACTATGTAAAACCGATCTTCCATGGAACGGGAGCCCCACGGTAATGAGAGAACACCTGAAAGGAAAACATGTCGGCGCCATGGATAATGGGTACTCCACAGCAGGGTAAGTTACAATAAAATGTTAATTAATTAAACGAGTTTAGACCCATGACATGCGTTGAGTTTTGAAGTAAGATATTGTTCTTCTCACAGCAGGTAGTTCTTCTCGTTTATCTAATAACCAGTGTTTGCTTGGGACCCAGCTTGAGTGGTCTGTGTCAAATTTCAAAGAAGAGAGCTAGCCTTAGCCAGGAGCATGTCAACGTAATAACATTTTTGCATTGCAATGTAAAGTTCCTGCAGAAACAGAAACAGTGTATGTGTGTGTGAGTGTGTGTAAGAGCGAGAGAGATAAAGTTTGTGTGAGTGTTACTACAATGTTACTGTTGTTAAAGCTATTTGATGTTGCAAAGCTTGTTAACACCGTTTGTGTTTCACGTTTTTATTTATTATTCATAATGTATATATTTATATGATATCTTTTATATAATATCTTTTGAACGTATGGTATAGCATACATTTAGGTCTGTTATTTATGTTAACATTGTCAATTTGGAATAACATTTTGTTTTTTAATAAAATGGAAATAAAATTACTTTTGGTGTCTTTATCCAATTCATCAATCAAAGCGATAATCGACAGATTAATTGATAATCATAATAGTTGTTAGGTGCAGCCCTAGATTACATTTAGGAATCTGTATTGAGATTCAGGTACAGAATCTCTCTTTTTTTTTATCCCCCCCCCCCTATTTCTCCCTAATTGTATCTGGCCAATTACCCCACTCTTCCCGGTCGCTGCTCCACCCCCTCTGCTGATCTGGGGAGGGCTGCAGATTGACAATATTAAAACAAATAACAGACCTAAATGTATGCTATACCATATGTTCAAAAGATATTATATAGATATTATATAAATTATAAGTAATAAAGAAAAATGTGAAACACAAACGGTGTTAACAGGCTTTGCTACATCAAATAGCTTCAACAACAGTAACACTGTAGTAACAGTTTCTCACACACACACACATACACTGTTTTTCTTTCTACAGGAACTTTGCATTGCAATGCAAAAATGTTAGCACGTCGACATGCTCCTGGCTAAGGCTAGCTCTCTTCTTTGAAATCTGACATAGACCACTCCAGTTGGATCGCAAGCAAACACCAGTTATTAGATAAATGAGAAGAACTACCTGCTGTGAGACGAACAATTTCACACTTCAAAATGCAACGCATGTCATGAGTCTAAACTCATTTAATTGACTAAGATTTTGTTGTAACTTACCCTGCTGTGGCATACCTTTCATCCATGGCTCCAACATGTTTTCCTTTCAGGCGTTCTCATTACCGTGGGGCTCCTGTTCCATGGAAGAGCTCATAAGCTACACCAATAATAGTGTGAGTCAAATGTAGAAATCTTGAATTTGAGTTCATGAAAATAATTAAGTACTGTGCTTTAACAGGGTCGTAAAGGTTGGCTCAACCCTGTAAGTAGTTGGGGTAGAAGCAACCATTGGCTCTCAATGTGATGCTAATGGTGTCAAACTAAGACTTGTCCACACATGGAAAAAAATTCTCCAGGAGACGTCAAAAGGAGCTAATTAGCTGCTGACAGTGGAAAACATGGCATAAAGGAAAATGAGATGGGAAGTAAGTTAGAAGGGGTCAAATTAAAAAAAACAAGCCGAATGACATTCAAAACGATGCGAGTTATGTTCATGATGCATCTTCACGTGCATTTTCTGAAGCTGAAACACAACTCTCCATCACATGCCTCCACTTCTCACAATGGAGTTCAACAATCAAATATCTTTTCTAGGTACAGCCAAATGATTATGAATCCATCTGTATGTCTGTGTTTATAGGTGGTATCATGGTGAGATTTCAGGTATGAATAGCAGAAATGAAAAACACTCAAGACTTTACATTTAAAAAAAAAACATCTTAAGCAAGTATCTATGTAGACCTCCACCCTTTCTAGCTTTTCTGCATGTTCAGTATCACTATATTCAATCATTTCTCAAGCTGTTAAGTAATTTGCCAAGGAAAAAGCAGAGCCTCAGTCTGTTTTAGTATTGTTCATCAGGAGAGATGTTTTAAGAGTCAGCCTAACAGAATAGGCTAAACCGAAAAATAAGGAAGAAAGTCCTTTAGGCCAATGAGGGTTTAAGGCTGGGCCAGCTCCATAGATAAATCAGGATACTTTGGTCTGGAAATAGGAAAGTTAAAAAGGAATGTAAAAAGAAGGAACAGGATCACAAGGTGCAATTAAAAAGAAATAGAGACAGGACGAGGGGTCAGAGAAGATCACACGACTCAATAAAACATAGTAAACAACCACAAGAAAGCAATAAAACAGTTCTTTGACAATTAAAATTAAATCAAATTGATCAAGTATCTTAGCCCAGTTTTACATTAGCTGCTTGATGAAATCCATACTGTCTGGCATTGGGAGTGAGAAAAAAAAAATCACCCTAAGGACAGTTAGAGAGGTCTGACATACAACCAAACCCAAGTAGTCACCTTACATTCTGCAGCTGTAGGCTCCTCTGACTGCGCTAATGCCACAGCCTGTCAGATAAACCTGGAGTGACATTGCAAAGACCAACCCAGAAGAAATGATCAAGAGATGTCTCACAAGAACATGAGGATTTATTGCACAGTTGTTTCATCATCCCTACCGGTCTGTATGAGTATATATGTGTACATGTGTATTTCTGAGACTGGAAGCTCATCCACATATATACTCACTTCATAGCGCAAGGAAAGAGAGAAAGAGGGAACCAAAGAAAGACATGGCAAAAGGCAAGAGAGAGGCATGTGGAGAAAAAAAAAAACAAAGATGGAGGGGAACTGTTAAGAGCGATAAAGACATGTTCACAGGTTCACAAGGGAACAGCCAGGCCATGGTACTGATAGATCAACATTCACATGCAGAAATTTAGCATCAAATAAACTGTGTTGGCCCAGCCACTGCCAAAGACACAAGTTTCATACTTCAACGGGTGCAGACATTTCTGAAAAAACACAGGTCAACCCTACTGCATAACCACCTTGGCACCTCAGCCTCCCAGGGCTATGTGTATCAGCCTCTGAACTTGAACCAAAGCAGTGTCTTGATATAACATGAAATGTAGCTAAACCAAAGGGAATATTCCAAGAGTTGAATCTACTGAGATGGTGATAGGGCTGCCTTGAGTCTCCTTCTCCAGTCCTATAGTCGACATATGGGTCAGTCATACTAAAAGGACCATGGCCTAAGGTTGTGGGCAGACGAACTAATGCTTAGAGTTAGTTTAATAACGTATGCTGGAGTCTATCAATTACGATTACTTTTGGCTGCTCCCATTAGGGATCGTCACAGTGGATCATCCATTTCCATCTCCTCCTGTCCTCCGTATCTTCCTGTCACGCCAGCCACCTGCATGTCCTCCCTCACCACATCCATAAACCTCCTCTTTGACCTTCCCCTGATCCTTCTCCCAAAATACCCAACATCTCTCCTCCGCACCATATCAATCTCACCTCTCTTGCTTTGTCTCCAAACCATCCAACCTGAGCTGTCCCTCTAATATACTCATTCCTAATCCTGTCCTTCTTTGTCACTCCCAATGAAAATTGTAACATCCTCAACTCTGCCACCTCCAGCTCTGCCTCCTGTCATTTCGTCAGCGCCACTGTCTCCAAACCATACAACATAGCTGGTCTCACTACCATCTTGTAAACCTTTCCTTTCACTCTTGCTGCTACCCTTCTGTCGCAAATCACTCCTGACACTTTTCTCCACCCACCCCACCCTGCCTGCACTCTCTTCTTCACCTCTCTTCCATACTCCCTGTTACTTTGAACAGTTGACCCCAAGTATATAAACTCATACACCTTTGTCACCTCTATTCCTTGCATCCTCACCATTCCACTGTCCTCCCTCTCATTCACACATATATATTCTGTCTTGCTCCTCCTCACTTTCATTCCTCTTCTCTCCAATGCATACCTCCACCTCTCCAGGCTCTCCTCAACCTGCTCCCTACTCTCACTACAGATCACAATGTCATCTGCGAACATCATAGTCCACGGAGACATCTGTCTGAGCTCGTCCGTCAACCTGTCCGTCACCATTTCAAACAAGAAAGGGCTCAGAGCCGATCCTTGATGTGATCCCACCTTCACCTTGAACCCATCTGTAATTTAAACCCCAAACCTCACCACTGTCACACTGCCCTCATACATATCCTGCACCACTCTTGCATACTTCTCTGCAACTCCCGACTTCCTCATACAATACCACACCTCCTCTCTCTGCACCCCGTCATATGCTTTCTCTAAATCCACAAAGACAAATCCAAAAAGACTAAAGGTCTTTTCTGACCTTCTCTATACTTTTCCATCAACACTAAGAGCAAACATCGCACCTGTAGGGCTCTTTTGTGGAATTACTGCTGCTCGCTAATCGTCACCTCTCCTCTTAACCTAGCTTCCACTACTCTTTCCCATATCTTCATGCTGTGGCTAATCAACTTTATACCGCTGTAGTTACTACAAATCTGCACATCACCCTTATTCTTGAAATTTGGTACCAGTATGCTTCTTCCCCATTCTTCAGGCATCCTCTAACTTTCCAAGATTGTGTTAAACATTCTAGTTAAACACTCCACCACCATCTCTCCTAAACACCTCCATAGTTATGTCATCTGGACCAGCCGCCTTTCCACTCTTCATCCTCTTCATAGCTGCCCTCACTTCCTCCTTGCTAATCCACTGCACTTCCTGATTCACTATCCCCACATCAGCCAACCCTCTCTCTCACCCATTTTCTTCATTCACCAACTCCTTCCACCTTCTCAACACACTCTCCTCACTTGACAGAACATTTCCGTCTCTATCCTTGATCGCCCTAACATGTGGCAAAAGTTAGGCTGAAGTCTATAATTTCCTTAAATATATAGGATTTATTTTGTTAACAATTTTGATGTCACTTTTTGTTTCTCTTCTGCTAATGTATCCTTGATTGAATAGTCATTTACTACATTTACATTCACTGTCATTTACTTTTTCTCTATCTCCACCACCGTAGCCTTTTCTTCTCATGTACTAATTTATATGCAGATTCACATGCAAATCATCTGATGACATCAACTAGAAACTTCTGATGACTTGGGCACTTCTGCAAAAGTTGAAATTGTTCCAACTTTTGACGCAACAAAAGTTAAGGAGGTAGCTTTGGTAGGGTTCGACTGTACCGATTCCAGCTGACCAATAACCAGATGGGTTAGTTAGTAAATGCTGTAGTGTTAAGTTACCTAATATTTACCTTAGAAGCTCAAAATACAGAGAACTTTTTTCTAAAATATGTTGACATGTAAATGGTCAAAAAATAAGTGTAACTGATCTGTAAAAATACAAAATGTCAAATGTGAAATAATTATTAAAAGCAAGTGTTTAACAAGAGAGAAACACTAAAGAGTTGTTTTCAGAAGGGGTTTGCCAAGGATTATAAAATCCTAGACAATTTTGATCCTCATGAAAGGATACAGATTAATCAGTTCTGTTCTATGGGGAATAAGATGAGCAGAAGAACAGGCTGTCAACACTTTCTTTTCAGAATCAACTGATTTAAAGTGTAAAAGTTGGCATGTTGAAACCGAAAAAAACTCAATTTTAAATGTGCTGATATGCCTCAGTTTTTTGAAAGGTCTGATTTGAACGGTCTTTGAATAAATGCTTAAAATGCATCATTTCTAATCCAGCAGTTACATAAGACAACATCTGATTGAAGATTATGTAAGTTGAATAAAGGAGATTCTCTGCATCAAAAGAGGGGAGGATTTCCTCGTAAACACAAGACACCATCATAAAAATAGATGTCAGAAACTGTGAATAACCCATACGCAAGTCCTAAAAATTGAAAACATCATGTGAGCTCAGTTTTACCTTATGACCCTCCACTTAGCTTAACACAACAGGTTTTTTTTTCGAAAGGTGATTCCAACTTGTCCTGTGCAGCTGGAGAACCAAACCAAACATGCCATAACCAGAAAGGATGCCGTTATGAAAAGATGTGGTTATGTATCCATCCCCACCCAGAGAAGACCAGGGCCTACAGAATTGCTAGGAAGATAAGTGGTGGTTCAAAAACCGTATAACAATAGGTCAGGTCACATGCTATATGACAGTGGAGACAGGACTATTTCAAGTCACTGGGATATGAAGATGTTTGATCTTGATTTTCAGACATAACTTTCTATGACTAAGCAATTGACTTAATTTCCATGTATGTGTGGCTACTTTAAGGGGACAAAGGTAGACAACGTCTAAGTCTCCACAGCTTCAACTATAAAACTACTTAACAGAAAAACCAAATTCCCTACTGCATTTTTGAACTGAACACAGAGCACCATTTATTATGGATGCCACTATGACGTGCTGCCACCCCCCCCCCCCAAATCCTATTGGGTAAGTGAGGCTCTTGCTTGCCTTTTATGTTCAACCACAGCTTTATTTGGGCATATTCTGTCAGTCCGGGTATAAAACAAGTCTTTCCCAAGGTAGATAGGCATGGCGACATACACAAGTCTTAAAAATGTCTGGCTGTACCAAATGAGAATAAGCACTTGGAAACTGATTTATTAGTAGGACTGGCCCCAAATATCAGGATATTTCAATACTCGTTTGGCAGGTTGATATTCATGATTTCAGTATTTGGATGCATGGTTTTGTTTCTTTTTCCACTTTTTTCATCTTTATAGACTAATGACTCAGGAGAGTAGATGATGACATGTATGCTGGGTCTTTGGTTTACTAACCTGCTAGTACATGTACTTAGGTTAACAGCACTAATGACATTGTTAACTTAGCATTATTATAAGAATATATGAACAACAATCAATTATCTCGACAGAAGTGCAGGACCTTGTCACCATGATGTCATTGTAATTGGGTCTATATGGGCCATTCTGTTCCTGAGGTTAATTTGTTTCATAAAATTTTTAAAAAAAATGCACTATGTTGTTGTCACATTGTTTTTTAACGAATATCAAAATGGAACAAATGACCACTTGTGGTGGTGTTCGTTATCCGTCACCTGTCGAATGCCTTGATTTGTTTTTATTGGCTCTTTAGTTTAGAACAAACATTCGAACACTCATTCAGAAAATATGCCAAATATCTGAAGCCTGAAAAAAGGTATTCTGGATAGCCTTACCATGTCTGCTATAGTTTACTTCTTTACTATATAAAGTTCAATAGCCACATAGTGACCAGTAATGTGTTTTGTTTTTTTAAGAACGGGTAGCACTCGCATGGTTAAACCCAGCTGAGGTGTCATACTGAGCAATGAATGGCTTCCACTGGCATTACTGAAGCTTGATTCCTGATGTAAACTGATGTGATACAATCTGGATTCTAAATTTGCTGAGCTTGCAATTTCAAGCCAGCAACCATGTCTAGTCAGACATATAACACCTTTTCGGTTGCATTTCAACATGGATAACTAAAGAATTTCTCTCCAACACATTTTCGAAGGCATTTTTAAGGCGGTATAAAAAAAATTGCGAAGACTGTCTAAGACAGTTAAAAGCAGTGATATCCTTTCCTGATTGCCAACTGGCTATGATAAAAACCTGGTTTTTCAACTATGTCTGATCGTCTGTGGGGAGTTAGTATAGGCATAGCATACCGCTTGCTCAAATGGGAAAATCTAAATCTATTATGCTGTAAATTTACCATATTCCTGTTTTATTACATCATTAAATTTCAAACCATTAAAGATCCAGTCCAATGTAAATCATCTTTTCCAGTCTCGTAGTACTTTTTAACAAAGGGTTTGTTAATGTAAACTTATTATAAATAACAGAATTACTGTTGTGAAAATATGACTAAAGCCCCTTGAGAAGCTATCCTCCTGGTTGTTAACGTCATCAAACCGTCAGAAAAAAAAATCTGCTTTTGGTAAAAAAATTACATCATCTAGTGATTTGATACAACAGTCAATGAATTTTCTTAAGTCTGTCAATCGGTCTATTTTCAAATAGTTGCCTAGCAACATACTGCAAGCTAGTGAACTAGCTAGCTATCAATAAAGAGTCTTGTGAATGTAGGACTACGCCCCCTCCACTCCTTGAGGATTGGCTGAGCCCAGAAAGGGCACACTAAAACAGTTATAAAAATCAAATGATATCCCTCAAGGTGAAAAAAAGACACTTATAATAATAACATTCCACAATAATACTTGCTTGACTGAAGTGAAATCATTGGACTGGATCTTTAAAAATATTAAGTTTGTCCTTTTTATCTTTATAATGACTACCACAAAGTCAACAGACGTTGATATCTTGCGATGGTGTTTTGATGCCAGCTATCTCCATTGCCCACTTCCCTAAATCACCAACTTGTTGCTCATGATTTCAGGTTCCACATAAAGAATTTGCCACTTGATGCTATTTTGGAGGATCACAGTCAGTGGAAGCCCGCTGCGCATCAGGTTGCTTCAAAACAGAACACCACCACTTGTTTCTTTCATTATCAGAATTTGGTAATGGGTTCAACCAGATCTTATTCCATGTGATGAGTATTATATAGGACTATTATGTGACATCAAAGTTTTAGCTGTAAGTTTAAGCATGGGTACAGAGTAGTGTGAAGAGTTTTATTTTGTGCAGAGAGCCTTGTTGAGTCTGCTGCATGCTGGTGTTGACTGGGGTGGCTCCAGGATGCTGTTAAAACTGTTGCGCCTCCTTGAGGTGTTGTGGGCCATACTCAAAACATAGCCCAACATCAGAATCAGAATCATGTTTATTGGTCATGTAGGTTTGCACATACATGGAATTTGACTCCAGTTTCCTGGTTCTCAGTGTACTTAACATAGAATAACAAGACTACAACACAACAATCTTCAGATATATATATATACACACACACACACACACACACACACACTATATACAAGGATTGACTATATACAGGCAAAATAAGAGGTGATAAAGTGCAGTGGTGCAGAGATCAGAGATGCTGAAAGAGATGTTAGCAGGTTAGTTATATACATGCCTGAGGTAGATGGACATGACAGAGCATACCAGTATCCTACATGATAACCACAGATAGATTAGTACGGGGTCAAGACAACTTATCTATAATAAACTATTACAAAGTTTGTCATAGATCACCAGACAGAACATTTTTAATACATTACCCAATTGTAAGACATAATAATTGTGATAGCAAATGTACTAGTAAAAGCTTCCTTGGGGCAGACGGTCACATCTTATCCCCAATCACGCTGTCCTTTTTGCACCCTTTTCATAACACGACTGGAGCCAAGAGAGAGAGCCACTTCTAGCCTTCTGTCATTTTCTGACTTTTGAACACATTCTGAAGAAACTGACTTAAATGATTCATGAGAGGGAGGGTGAAATCAAAATAGTGTTAAAAGGGCGTCCAGGTGGTGTAGCAGTCACTCCGCTGCCTACCAACATGGGGATCGCCGGTTCGAATTCCTGTGTTACCTCCGGCTTGGTCGAGCATCCCTACAGACACAATTGGCCGTGTCTGCGGGTGGGAAGCCGGATGTGGGTATGTGTCCTGGTCACTGCACTAGCGCCTCCTCTGGTCGGTCGGGGCGCCTGTTTGGGGGGGGGGGGCTGGGGGCAATAGCGTGATCCTCCTACACACTAGGTCCTCCTGGCGAAACTCCTCACTGTCAGGTGAAAAGAAGCGGCTGGAGACTCCACATGTATCGGAGGAGGCATATGGTAGTCTGCAGCCCTCCCTGGATCAGCAGAGGGGGTGGAGCAGTGGGGTAATTGGCTGGATACAATTGGGGAGAAAAAAGCGGGGGGAATTAAAAAAAATTTTTTTAAGTGTTTAAAAAAAATGAAATCCCAATATCGTTGCATTTATTGTGGACTGAACTACTTTGTCAAGGCACACTTTTGCACAAGTTCTCCGTCACTCAGTGGCGCTATCAGTCAATTAGTCACAGTCAGCTACTCAGCCTATCTGCCTTTCCATACCCCCTGCCCATTTCTACCAGTCGGGACACAGTTTCTGCTGCCCTGGCTGGTAAAAAAGTCAATGCCTGCTGAAGTGTTACTGAAGGATCAGATTGCAGACGGATGTCAACATAGCTAACCAGCAGTACAAAATGAGACAACCCCAGCAACCAAGCCACACACACTACCAATAGCACAGAACGACAGGTGGAGGTTTTGCTTTCACTCGGGAATGATTAGACAACAAGGCCTGACTTCAGACCGCTGGAATGGATTTTTTTCTTTTTTAGTTATTTATGAGGTAGGCATTACAGCTTTTGTAGTTTCGACCTGGGAACAAATGAATCAGAATCAATTCCCCTGCAGGCACCTCAAGTTGTCGGTATTTTAAATGCTGCTGATGCCAAGAGAAGGGAAAAATAAGTTTGAAAAAAAATCTGATTTGTTGAGGCAGCCGGTGTAAATGATGCCAACAGGGCTAAATCTGGGATCTGCTTTCCTATTCAGTTCCAAGTAGACATTTAATTTCTCCACCCATGCCTGCCTACCTTCTCAATCTAAACCTTCGAAAAGTGCCTTTTCCTCCTCCCCAAAAATTACAACAAGAAACTAGAACCTTTCATACAAGATGTAAAACAACAACACAGCTCAGCTTTAATGCCTGCTCATTACAGAACACAAAACACTCACTCCCATTCTCAGATTGTGCCGTGTAATGTGGAACAACTGATAACCTATTCAGCAGCCCAGGCGCAAATGTGGCCCACACGAACACACACACACACACAAATCAAGAACCACTGGGCCATTCTCAAATATCTTCCATGGTCCTTGAACTTTTTCCTATTACGGTACACACATACGTTTACTTTTACTTCCAAGACCTTCTCGATTTACATTATTACCATCAATCATGCTGTCTTACTTAACATCTATCCGAGTCAAATAAGCTTGGACTGCCACAAACAGGTAAAACACTGGTTACCTTGTCCTAACCAGCCGTCCAAATATCACCCACGACTAGGGGTGAGGTGGGGGGGTCAACTCTTACATGCCTCGAAATTCTCTCATAAAAGATTATGTCTCGATGCAGAAAACTCAATAACCGGAAATTTAAAGCTCAGTTCTTGACTGGGCTGTACGCTCCGCTCCTTATGGCTGCCGCTGAACCAACTGGATGGTGAAACGTAAAACATGTGGGTCGTGTTTACATTCTACGCTAAGCTACTTCTTCAGTTTTGGTGAGGATGCATGAGCGTGAGCTACTGAAGTTGGATACAATCCAACCGGCACCCTCTGGCTTAAAAGCCTGTGTATGGAAGCATTTTGGCTTCTATGAAGTTCTAGGGAAAAGGGACCTGGACAACTGTATGCAAGTTGTGTCTGACTAAAATAAAATATTTTGGGAACACAACAAACATGAGAAACCATATTTCACGGCTCCACCTGGAGGAAAAAACAGCCGGTTGTAGTTGCTGCCAACCAGAGAACAATTGAACAAGTGATATCAAAGCTTCTGCCAAACTCGGAAAGGGCGAAGCAAATCACAAAGTCAATCACAACTTTTGCCAACAATTTGCTGCACCCGTTGGAGCCGAGATACAACATCCCATCTCGACATTTTTTCCACCGACACAGCAATACTCACACTCGACAACGAAACCAAAACCAAAGTCATGGAATCATTGAAGGAAGCAGGTAGGATAGCAATAACATACAATGCATGGACATCCATTGCTACAGAATCTTATGTCACCGTAACTGCGTACTTTATTACGGATGACTGGCAGCTCGTGTCTCATGTGCCGGAGATATAGTTCCTGCACAGCGGGGCACACTTACACCAGCGCATGTAGACCAACTCCTGTTCTTACACAAAAACTTCCACATTCCAGCATTCACCAGCTAAGCACATTTGCTATGTTGCACTTCCATGATTTCATTGTGGCCTAATATTTGTATTTTCTCCATTACTTATTGTTTTACCGCATACTCCACTAAAAGCGTTAGTTTTGTATGAGAGCTGGTACAGAATTATATGTTGTTTTTTGTATGAAAGCTGTTTCTGATTTTAATATACAGCAAAATGTTTTGCTTTGTTTTTTGTCTGAAGGATTCTGTGCTCATTACCGATAACAGGAGGATTTCGGTTGAAGTCTTTATCATTTGTGAATGAGGGCAGCTTTTTATGTTATCACGTGATTGCTGAAGTCTTGCTGAAGCCCATGTTAATTTACAACAAGGATGCTGCTACAGGCACACTTTTGTTTCTTTTCTTGTTGGTTCTTTGCAATGCTGGGAAACGTGATCTTTCAGTTGACACATCTCTACTATTTGTTACTGTATTATTAAAAGACAATGGAAGTAAATTCATCGGTTTATTTTAACTATAGATCATTACAAATATGCAATATTCTAAAAGTAGCAAGTAGTCACACAGTGAGAAAAAATAAATCATGTATAGAAATCAAAAATGTTGATGCATCAAGATGCATCAATAATCGTTTTATGATCGCATAGTATCCCGCTGAATCAGAATCAAATCGAATCATGAGGTGCCTAGCCTAGAGATTCCCACCCCTACCCACGACTGAGTACTGAGATTATTAAATCAGCTCTAAGTCGAAGACTTCTTTTCAAATGATAGAATAGTGCCCTGTGTGTTGACACTCAGCAATATTCATTCCTGCTGATGGGAAACAGGAGGCCAAATAACACCAGATAAACAGAAATTACAAACCAACTGTGTAGTTCACCACTGTTTCAAAGGAAAAAGCAGTTCACGCTTTCCCATCAAATCCAAAAGCTCCACTTAGCTCTTCTAAGAAGGAGGACTATTAACTGGCTACGTAATAACACATAAGAGAGAGCAAGAAAGAGAAAACAGGGTAGCAGAAAGGTAGTAAAACTGTTTTCTTGCTCTCTGCTTTAACAAGATAATGACCTTGTGGTGAGATCCTAGGTTTGCAGTTGAGGGAAATGCTATCAAATGATGGTCAGAATAGGCTGTAGGCCGTTTCACAAGTGTTCACTGCCTTTCATCTTCCTCAATGCTTTTCAACCCTCATAAGTTTTTTTTCCGACTGCAACCTTTTAAAGATACCACTCCATCAGTATATTTTCAAGACTGAATTCAAACTAAATTCTCTTGCATACCTGTCAGTCACCCAAACAGGAGGCTATGTCCATGTGTATCCCCTCCTTACCAACCTCTGATCCACACAGAAAAAGAAGGAGGCTTATAAAGTGTCACACATCTACTTAACAATCAAAACATCTAGATTACAAGGTCCAATCTACGTACCAGTATGGAAGCAATATAGACGGACGGACAGATAGATAGATAGATAAGTGAATGGAATAAATAAACGGATGCATTTCATGCTATATTACGTTTTGACTAGGATGAAGACAAATTCTGGAGGAATTTCACAACACCTTGCCTGTTCCTCTGGGTTAACGGACAGACATGGTGCCAGTAGCTTTATCCACCATCCTGATCCCTAAATAATAAATCATTAATACTCCCATTGTAAGCAATGATGCAATGCAAGCTTCAGCAAGGCAACAAAACCTTTGTGCACATACAAACAATATGATCAATGCAATAACAGCATCAGCTCTGCCTACAGACAGTGCAAGCTCACTCAGCGATGCTTTTTTGAATCCTAATTTAGTTTTGTAAACTACAGTTTTAACATGGGCATTCCAACAATAACGATGTAAACATTTAGCCAAATTCCTTTACTCATGACCACTTTACATGCCATCACTTATCCTGCTGAAAATCTGTCAAACTAACTGTCCAGTAATTAGTCGCTGCATGCATGCAGTAACTGCTCAGGAAGCATGTGGAAACTCACTTCATGTGGGCAGTAAACTGATGACAAATATACATCTCGAAAGTCGTCTGGGTTGGTCCAATAGCCAAACCTTGTGATGGTTAAGGATGCAAGTCCAAAACGTGCTGTGGTGGCACAGTCTAAAACTGTACGAGTCAAAGATAAGCAATGGCGTGGAGATATATTTGAGCAGATATCTGCGGTTGGAAGAGTGACAGGCTGTAACTCCTACAGTTAAAAGCAATTTACTGTAATAAACATTTGAAATTAATAATAAAACATTCTGGTTGAGGCCGCACCTCTGCGCAGCGATAAACCTGATGTTTATTTCCATATGGAAGTGAAGTGTCTGCCTCGCAATCATTGAGGAGAGCGCCGTTATCGGAGTATTTCACCGCAAGTACTCGCTTGGCATCGTGGTTGCCTCGTTCCGGGTTCACTCCGCCGTCATCAGTATCCGAATTATCGCTTTTAGACCCCCCCAAAACAAAGCAAAGGAAGACAAATAGTCGCTACACAAACTATGACATGAAGCTCCAACTAAAACAGCCTATAACCTACATGTGATAAGTTAACCCTATTATTACGGTGAGTGGGTGAAATCTTCCCCACGGTCGTCCAAGGAGTCGCGGGCAGTTTTGTTGTTCCTGTCATGACTTTGTGCGTCCGAAACATCTCACGTCTGTCAAACAACTTAAAGTGTGGTAGCTGGTGCGAGTGGTAGAGGGAGGGGGACTCACCAGGGGTCAAACTCGTGTATGATGCTCTCGAAGCGAATGACAGCGAAGAGCCTGGAGCTGAAACCTGCCAACCAGGCCAGAAACAGGATGGTGAACGACAGCAGGGACTGCCACCCGGCCGGCTGCGCCAGCCCGCCCGACAAACCTCCACCGGCGGCGCCGCCTCTCTCTCCGGCCAGCGCCGTGCTGCTGCGACCGTTCCCCGAGTAAGATGCTCCTACGTGGAGGGAAGATTTGTGTTTGTTGTCGGAAATTGGGTGATGTTCCGCCATATTCAGTCCCCTTCGTGGCTAACAAGCAAGCTATCTGGTACACACAGGGGAAAAAAGCCCCCCTCCCCTTTCTCTCTCTCTCTCTCTCTCTTTTCAATGCCACGCTCCACTTCCGAGACCCCCTCTCAGTCCGTCCTAACGTTTATCTCCCCGATATTGCAAACACAACAACTATAGTCCCAATTTCTACCCTCTCTTCCCACCAACCAAAAAAAAAAAATCAACTAAGTTTTCTTGGCGAGTCACATAGCAGCGAGGTTTCGCAGCACGCCGATGATGACACATGCGACCGGACTGGAGCAGCTCCTCGGAAGCGGGTGATGGGGGCGGGGTTAAAGTGGGAAGCAGGAAGTACCATCAGCCTCTCACAACGAGACAGGTACGGCTCGAGGGGGGGCCGATGCGCTGGGTGTCAACCAATCCTGGGACAGAAGCCATTAGAGAGACAAGTAACCCAGCTAGTCAGAAGAGAGCATTCTGACACGGAAAAGAAAATATCTCAGAACAAACCGCCGATAGTAATGAAAGACGGAGAGAAAGATGACTGGGAGCCAATGGAAAAATACGAGTTTCACAGAAAATACAGGGAGCGAATATGAAAGTAGCACGGACCAATGCTAAATTATGCCCCAAATCAAACCCATCCATATTTTCCCCATTCACCGCTGGCGGGATATTTTTTTAGCTTATTGCTTTATTTATGAATGAATGAATGATGATTTATTTGGAACATGTAAAAAACAGGATATAATATACAGATAAACCATTGCCAATAATCTGAAGTGATCAACAAATCCACACACCAAATTCAGCGACCAAATCTCCGTATTGCATCAGATTATGTTACATGTTCAAAAAGAAGTAGGAGGAAGTATACACATTTTCCCCACCCCTTCTCACCTACTCTTAAGTTAATTCAGCTACTATACATTTCAAGCAATTCCCACTGTACTGTATAGTTCAAATTCAATGCAAATTGTGCTGCACAGTACAAACTCAATTACTACTACGACTTTCGGCTGCTCCCGTTAGGGGTCGCCACAGTGGATCATCCGTTTCCATTTCTTCCTGTCCTCTGCATCTTCCTCTGTCACATCAGCCACCTGCATGTCCTCCCTCACCACATCCATAAACCTCCTCTTTGGCCTTCCTCTTTTCCTCTTCCCTGGCAGCTCCATGTTCAGCATCCCTCTCACAATATACCCAGAATCTCTCCTCCACACATGTCCAAGCCATCTCAATCTTGCCTCTCTTGCTTTGTCTCCAAACCGTCCAACCTACTCGTTCCTAATCCTGTCCTTTTTCGTCACTCCCAATGAAAATCTTAGCATCCTCAACTATGCCACCTCCAGCTCCGCCTCTTTCGTCAGTGCCACTGTCTCCAAACCATATAACATAGCTGGTCTCACAACCATCTTGTAAACCTTCTCTTTAACTCTTGCTGGTACCCTTCTATCGCAAAGCACTCCTGAGACTATTCTCCACCCACTTCACCCTGCATGCACTCTCTTCGTCACCTCTTTTCTGCACTCCCCATTACTTTGGACAACTTACCCCTAGTATTTAAGTACAGTAAAAACTCAGTTACTGTGAACAATAAGAGAAAAAATAAAAAACCATAAAAAACATGAGCGAAAGAAGAAAAACAAAAACACATCCTAATGTCATGTACCAAGAATAAACAGATTTAACATAGCAAGTTCACAATCGACACAAGGCAAATTCACATACGTTTCCTACATGAATTGTTACAAAGAAAAACCTTACGTTTACAACACAAACTGTACGCTTTGACGTAAGAAATAACGTTAGTGCAGATATGTTCATATAATTTAAAAAGGAAGTAAAACGTGAGCAGCCTATGACAAGTTACGCCCCCTTCTTTCTTAAAGGTGTATGACCCTCCGAGGGGTATTCTGGTTTTCATCCTTGCTTGCGTCCAGACCCTTGAATCCGATCTGGCGTCGTGGCATGAGGTTTTCAATTGAAACAGCGGTTTCTCGGTCGAAAAAAACCCCGATTATCCAATGAGCGCCGCGCGGGCGGGGGGGTGTAAAGGTTAAGGCGGGACTAACGCCGTTGTAAAGTTGTCGTCAAGCATGCGACATCATTGTTTGTTTTTACTGTGCTCTGTTATGTTGTAAAAAAAAAGACATGACAGGCGAAGCTCTAGTCGGAGCGTACTCCATTTAATCAAACAACACAACTAACAATGTTCACTCGTTTAACCGGATCGGAACACGGAATTGTCGCAGCAATGCCAGACGTAACACTTCCCCCTTCACAAGAACCTAAGTGTGATACTCGGTCACAAAGTGACGCAGGTGCACAGGTTTGGCTCCATGACTCCTAGCTGGACAGGAGGGGCTGAGGTGTCGAGCTACAGAGGGACTGGGGATGCTGAGGTGTCAAGCTGTGAGGCTGGTAGGGCTACTGTAGGGGCCGTCCCCAATCCAGGCCCAAGAGGGGCCTGTACCTTATGCAGGCAGCTAGCATGCCAGCGCGTGCCATCCATGAGCCTGAATGTGGCTGGGCTGAGCTGTCGGCTGACCTGGACAGGATCTGACCAGAATGACTGTAGCTTATTGTCGCAGTGAGGTCGCCGGATCCAGCTCAGTCGTAAGTGGCAATGGCAGGAGGCCTGGCTCGTTGTGTCCGGTTGAACCGGTTCTTCATCTGGTCTGACATGTGTTGACTGTGGCTTGAACTGGGTGAGTTGGAGCGTGGGCCAGGGCAAGGCGGAGCCTTTCCAGAGGTAGCTGAAGCTCCCGTCCCAGCATGAGGGAGGCTGGGGAGACTCCAATGGTGGCATGTGGGGTGGCGCAATAGTGTACGGAAATTCAACAGGTACATCACATTCCTGACAACCAAGATGGCTGGACTGTGAGGGACACAATTTGCAACAACCACTTCAACTAAGTGCAATATCACCCCAAGCAGTTTTTTTTTATTTCTTTGTTTTTTTCTTGCATGAATACAGATTCATGAATGAATACAGATTTCTCATGTCCTCTTTATGTACTGCAAATAAAAATGAAAGGATGCACTTTAAATTTATCGACACCATGCACACCAATGGAAAAATAAAATCGTTTTATTAACCTACCTTTAACTTGTGCTCCAGTATTTCAATTTCAAGTTTGTTTTTTTGTTTTTTGTTTTTTGCAGCTGTATGTAGTCCATCTGGAAGTCACATTTTTTATTTGCTTCTCCAGATGGACTTTATAAAGATCTTTTACCAGCATCTGGGAAGAGAGACGACATTTTGTTAGAGGAGGTCATAGCGTTCTCATTTTATGATTTCACATGGGTGATAAAGAGACATTTGAAAAGCTATTCTTACTGTGCTAAGATGTTCTCTGAATTTGAATGGGGATTCCTCCACAGGGGAATGGGAACAGCCAGCCGTGGTATAACAGCACAATGACAAGCAAGATTTTAATCTGTGACAAAATAATTAGAAGTTACCCCCTCTCAGAATTTAAGGTATACCCCAGGCCTCGCTGTAAATTCTGGTCTCATCATGCTCATCCTAGAACAAAAAAATGTTTAAATATAGGCTACTTGAAACCTATGCATCAGGTAAAATCTGTTGAAAATGAGGCACTTACTGATGGAGGAATGTCTTGAAGATTGAGGACTCCACTCACTTGAGATTAAGTTACTTAGATGTTAGTTAGATGTTAGTTAGATAAGTGTTAATCAGTGATCAGCTTTTATTCAAATATGATAAACCTACCATTTATATAGGTGCTTGTGTCCTGCAGAGTAGTTGGCTCTGATGAGCTATCCCCCAGAATGCCATCCATAA
This sequence comes from Lampris incognitus, assembly GCF_029633865.1. Lineage (NCBI taxonomy): Eukaryota > Metazoa > Chordata > Actinopteri > Lampriformes > Lampridae > Lampris > Lampris incognitus. Next base: position 23,966,276 of record NC_079219.1, on the reverse strand, counting down.
ATAGCCTTTCTGCATTCTGGCAGAGTTCCAGCTCTTCGGCCAGGGTGAAAGGCGGTACTGGGGGCCCTCCTCCCATTTTATGGTCCTCTAAATTCTTCCTATTAGCTACAAAGTGAAACTCAACAATAATGCGTATAGGCCTACATTTACAATTAAATAAACAAATAAGCTAAAAAGCAAATAAAATATTTCCTGATATAATCATATTTGTACTTGGCCTTTACCTGCTGCTAAGTGCATTTCACGCCACTGGGGTTACTTACATCTGATTCAAAAACATAAAATACATTCAGTATTGATCCGCTGTGGCGACCCCTAATGGGAGCAGCCAAAAGTAATAGTAGTAGTATATTGTAGTGTACAATGCAGGCAAAATTACATCCAAATTCTTAAAAGTTACTTTAAATATTGAATGCACCATAACTACTTTACATAACTTGGCAATCTTATGCATTAACTCTGTAAACAAGTTTTTCCCCCCACCCCATCTCCTTTTTCTTTGCTGCTGTCGCCATATTACTTCTCTTCAGAAATACTTGCCAGTAGTCTTGGAATACTGTCATTATATTAATGTGATTTCCCTCTGTCACAATCCATCATTTATCACATCTTCAGTGTGTGACAGAAGGGTACCAGCAAGAGTTAAAGGAAAGGTTTACAAGATAGTAGTGAGACCAACTACTATGTTGTATGGTTTGGAGACGGTGGCACTGACAAAAAGACAGGAGGTACAGCTGGAGGTGGCAGAGTTGAAGATGCTAAAATTTTCATTGGGAGTGACAAAGGAAGACAGGATTAGGAACGAGTATATCAGAGAGACAATTCGGGTTGGACGGTTTGGAGACAAAGCAAGAGAGGCAAGATTGAGATGGCTTGGACATGTGTGGACGAGAGATGCTGGGTATATTGGGAGAAGGATGCTGAATGTGGAGCTGCAAGGCAAGAGGAAAAGAGGAAGATCAAAGAGAAGGTTTATGGATGTGGTGAGGGAGGACATGCAGGTGGCTGGTGTGACAAAGGAAGTTGCAGAGGACAGGAAGAGATGGAAACGGATGATCCGCTGTGGCAAGCCCTAACAGGAGCAGCCAAAAGTAGTAGTAGTAGTAGTAGTAGTAGTAGTAGTAGTAGTAGTAGTGTTCGACTGATGATAAATTCCCAGCGAATGTGTACAATTCAGACTCACCCTATCCGAGGTTGAGTGAACTTAATCTCCGGAGTTGGAATCATCTGTTCTGGAACCATAACTTCAGCACATGTAGGGTTTCGCTAACTCAAATCAGAATTCAAGTTTGAGTTTACGATTTTTCAAACCTTCTTTCTGGAACATACCCAAGAAGGGTAATTAGCCAAAGTATATATAAATGACTGTCAATGATGTAAATGTAACCAACTAGCTTCAGAGAACAGAATGAAATTTATTTGCTCGGTTTGGACATATATATTAAGGACATACTTGGGAACTCGCGCAGTAATCATGAACCCATTGATGGTAGAGTTGAAGAGGTTACTCAGAAAATGCCATTAAGCCACTTCATCTGGAAAATTCTTAAGCCTGTTTGCATTGCTCTAGCTCACTTGATGGTTGTTTCCCCAGGTGCATTGCTGTACATGTATGGGGTTTCTTGGTCCACAAAAAGGTCTTCCGACAGCGAAAGTGCCTTATTATGCATTGGGATGGAAGATGGTGATTTGATGTTATATCTGTATTTGTTGATGAGTAAGTCGTTGTGGTGAAGAGGGAGCTTCTTCATCTTTATTTCAGATCCCCGTTAGCTCACTAAGCTGAGCCGGAAGGCAAAACTCTCAATTTACCAGTCAATCTTCGTTCCAAACCTCACATATGGTCATGAGCTTTGGGTAGTGACCGAAAGGGTGAGATCATGGATACAAGCAGCTGAAATTAGTTTCCTCTGAAGTGTGTCTGGGCTGGGCTCAGCCTTAGAGATAGGGTGAGGAACTCGGACATCTGGAGGGAGCTCGGAGTAGAGCTGCTGCTCCTTTGCGTCGAAAGGAGCCAGTTGAGGTGGTTCAGGCATCTGATTAGGATGCCTCCTGGGCACCTTCCTTTGGAGGTTTTTCAGACACATCCAACTGGGAGGAGACATCGGGGTAGACCCAGAACTTGCTGGAGGGACTACATGTCCAATCTCTTGGGATCCCCCAGGAGGAGCTTGAGGGCATTGCTGGGGAGAGGGACGTCTGGAGTACCTTACTTAGCTTGCTGCCACCGCGACCCGACCCCAGAGAAGTGGCTGGAGATGAGATGAGATGAGATGAGATGAGATGAGATGAGATGAGATGAGATGAGATGAGATGAGATGAGATGGGATGATGAATCAAGTCAAGTAATTTCTATAGTGAAGTCTTAACAAAAACAACAACAACAACAACAACAACAACTTAGTTTTGTATAGCGCCTTTCAATGAACCCAAGGATGCTTTACACTAGATAAGAAAGAATTTTTTTAAAACAAACAAAATCAAAGGTGTCCAGGTAGAATAGTCAGCTATTCCGTTGCCTACCAACAGGGGATTGCCAATTTGAATCCCCGTGTTACCGGCTTGGTAGGGCATCCCTACAGACGCAATTGGCCGTGTCTGCAGGTGGGAAGCCGGATGTGGGTATGTGTCCTGGTCGCTGTACTAGCGCCTCCTCTGGGGCGTCTGATCAGGGGGGAGGGGGAACTAGGGGGAATAGCGTTATCTTCCCATACGCTGTCCCCCTGGCGAAACTCCTCACTTGACAGGTGAAAAGAAGGGGCTGGCGACTCCACATGTCAGAGAAGGCATGTGGTAGTCTGCAGCCCTCCCTGGATTGGAAGAGGGGGTGGACTAGCGACCGGGACAGCTCGACCGGAAGAGTGGGGTAATTGGCCGGATACAATTGAGGAGAAAAAGAAGGGGGGGCGGAAACCCAAAATCAAAATACAGACCACAGGCCTTAGTAAAAAGGTAGGTTTTCAGTAGTCTTTTTTAGAATCATTTTATTACATTTTTGCACAGGATTATAAGACAAATAGAACAAAATGTAAACGTAACTGGACTGAGAAATGATAGGAGCCAGACAACCAGGATAAAATGGTAAGTAGAAATATTTAGTGTTGTAGTTGCAACACTCAAAGGTACACATACAATTATACAATGCAATATACAATAATCCCTCAATGACCCGGGTCCTAATACAGTAAGCGCTTTTGGTTCAATAAAGAAAATAAAAATAAAAGTGTGTGTGTATGTTTTTCAGAGTCCTACCACACCAGGCGTGTGGGAGATTTGTGGGGTTAGATTCAGTGTCCTACCACACCAGACGTGTGGAAGATAGTAGGTGGAGAATCTTCTCTTTCTCTTGGTTCCGAGCGGTGGCTCGCCAGTTCCTCGTCAGGAACAATCAATCACTCAAAAGACCCAACCTGTATTACAAACAGGGTTTAGTCACTATATCAATTATCAACTAACTGTACAGTAAATATTCTCACACAACTGTAACACTAACATTATGAAACATACTGACATGTAAAATAACCCAAAGTGAAGACTTTCTCTTCAACCGTTTTCAAGTAAAATGCTTTTTCCAAATTCACATTATGGTGAGGTTAGCTACATCTTCCAGGCCGGCTAGTTAGTTAGCTTTTCATGCTAGCTACATCGTCTGGCTCACCAAGACGAACGTTTCTCACGCAGCAACGATGCAGAAATTCCACCGGAGCCCCGGTGGAAAACAGGAATGCTGGTGATGTCTCTAACTTTTATCAACTCAACTTAAGACTTCTCTGATAACAAATCAACACAAAGACACGAGAAGACAGGACGATTGTCTCCCCGCTGATGGACAATGGCGAATTCTTTCGTTCACTCTTTTTTCCTCTCACTTTTAGCTCGAGAGATCGCATGTGTGTTTTCTGTGGCGTGTTCTAACAATCTCGCGCACACAGCAGCTGACTGCAATGGAGGCGGGACTTCCAGATAGGCAGACGCTTCTCATTGGCTAGAAAGCATCGCTCTACACAAATCAATCAAAACACAATACTGACCCTTTGCTGGGATAACTGGATCACACCTAACCAGATATTATTAATAACCCATTGTGTGACTGGGTTACATATATATATATATATATATATAAGCCTTACAATACAAATACAATACAATATATATCAATATTACAATTTATGATATTGTAGCGAATTCGGGGGCTAACCATAGGAACTGCCGCGGCCGGGACGCGAACCCGTATCGCCCGCACCGCAGGAGACATCGCTAACCGCTAGACTAAAGGATCGGATTCGCCAATTAGCGGCCAGCGTGTCTTCTTATCCATGCACGTTACAATATTAATATAATTAATAATTATACATTTAATAATTTATACAATTTGTAATATTACAATTAATATGAATATTACAATACATATACAATACAGTAGTCTTTTAAAATTGTCCAAAGAAGCAGTGTTGTGGATCTCTGCTGGAATAGGGGTCCAAAGGGTGGGGGCTGCCACACTAAAGGCGCTATCCCCAAAAGTCCGCAGGATGGTGTGGGGGATGGAAAGCAGGCCCGTGTCTGCGGACCGCAGATTCCAGGACGGAATCTAGGGGTTGAGGGGGTCTGATAGGTAGTGGGGGTAAGGGCATGGAGAGATTTATAGACGAGGATGAGGATTTAATAAGAAATGCGGGATTTGACCGGGAGCCAGTGAAGGTGGATGAGGGTCGGAGTGATGTGTCGCCAAGGCTGGGTGCAGGTGAGCACCCTGGCAGCTGAATTCTGCACATACTGAAGCCTGTCTAGGGCTTTGCTAGGTACCCCAGACAGGACTCCATTGCAATAATACAGACAGGAGGTGATGAAGGCATGGATGAGGGTCTCTGCCACGGAGTCTGAGAGTAATGGCCAGACTCTGGAGATGTTTTTGAGGTGAAAGAAAGCAGATTTGGTGACGGGTTTGATGTGTGACTGGAATGAAGGGTAGAGTCCAGAATGACACCAAGGTTGCGCACTTCCGGGGATGGGCAGATGGAGCAGCCATCCACATCGAGGAGAAGATCTCCAACCCTCCGGAGTAGCGCCTTGAAAACCACAATGTGTATCTTGATGTTTTTCTTGTTCACAGTCAAATTACAGAATTTACATGTAATAATGATAATAAATTATATATATATATATGTATAGCACTTTTCTTAACAATGTCACAAAGTAATTTACAAAAGAAATGAAACCAGACAGGCAGATAAAATGAGAATAAGACCAAAGGACATGAGCACAAGGAGGTATAGACAATAAATGAATAAGATCAAATAAATAAGAACAAAAACAGAATAAATAAAAACAATTATCAAAAATTTCCAAAAACTTACATAAAAAGAAAAGATTTAAGACGAGATTTTAAAGAAGCTAGAGACTTGGTTTGTCTTAGTTCAATAAGAAGAGAGGTCCATATTGTGGGGCTCTAACAGCAAAAAGCCCGATCAGCCTTTATAACAAACTAAGACCTGGGAATAACTAGCAGGGCTCCATCTGCAGAGCGTATTGCTCAAGAGGGCATATACCAGGACAGTAAATCAGAAATCTATGTAGGAGCAAGACCATTTAAAGCCTTAAAAGTGAGCAATAAAATTTGAAATATAACAGGGAGCCAGTGTAGGGAAGCGTGCACAGGGGTGATATGGTCATGCCTCTTTGTACCGGTAATGAGCCGAGCAGCGGCATTTTGTACCAACTGCAGACGGTGAGCATCAAATATTACCCCTCAATTCCTAGCAGCCATCTTAATACTATTTGACAGACCACTAAGGTTGCCACCAAAAAGGCCTAACGAAATTTGGGGGACCGAACAGTATGAACTCAGACTTATCATCATTCAATTTAAGAAAGTTCTGGGGCATCCAGGATTTAGTATAGTTGCCTGATTCAACATATCCTGCAAAAATTGATGAAGTTCACTTGCTGTAACATCATTGTTGTTTTATTTTAACAACCATACAACCCAAACTACTAATCAGCTAGTCTGTCAAAAGTGGCCCAGTTTGTCTTGCAAACAATTACTTTTGGATATACAATAGTGCTGCAGCAGTACAGCAAGTTTATTAAAAACAGTGCTTCTACAAACCCACCTTTGTACAACTGCAGAGGCTCACCTGCCCAGAAACACTGGACACTGCTTGTAAGATTTATTATGTGTATGTAAAACTACATTGCTGTAAATTGCTGTACCTCAAAGAAGAAAAAAAGGCGCTCTCATATTGCATATCATTTATCGAAACCACCTGAGGCTTAAAGTAACTAAAGTTTTGAATATGCAAAACCGTCTGTTCTGTTGAAAATGGAGCAGCATGCACATCCCAGTGGGTTTTTATGTTATTTAAATAGTGAGCATTATGTAACCAATCCTTTCTTACACTATCTTACTCTGACACTATTTTTCTCTCTTCAACTGCAAGACAGTTCCAAAGAGTGCAATGAATATTTTCAACACACACCGTGGGTCCCATTTCATGTTTATTTTTTGTATTGAAAAGAGTTAATGTGACCAGTTATTCAGATGTTTCACAGCATTTTCATTCTTTTTCAACCCTGCCAACATCAAGTATAGTGTCTGAAAAGGAGAAATAAAGATTATGTGTGACATTTTCAGAGGGAGCACTGTGGCAAAATGCACCCAAACATTGTGATACTCCAGGGGCCAGCATGCCTATTTTGTCAAATATGATATTTGTTGAGGTTACTGTATCATGGATAAGGTTCATTGTGAATAAGGCTCAGGCCTATGCTGCAAACCTACATGAGAAACATGAGTCTCTCTGAGAAACAATACTGCTTCTTTTAGAGTGACTGGCAAGTAAGTTAACCATCTTATGTGAAAAGTAAGACAAATCTTACCCCCCCTTTTTTCCCCTCCCCAATTGTATCCGGCCAATTACTCCAATCTTCCGAGCTATCCCGGTCGCTGCTCCCCCCCGGAGAGGGCTGCAGACGACAAACATGCTTCCTCCGATACATGTGGAGTCGCCAGCCGCTTCTTTTCAGCTGACAGTGAGGAGTTTCGCCAGGGAGACGTAGCGCGTGGGAGGATCATGCTATTCCCTCCAGTTCCCCTCCCCGCCCCCCGAACAGGCACGCCGACCGACCAGTGGAGGCGCTAGTGCAGCGACCAGGACACATACCCACATCCGGCTTCCCACCCGCAGACATGGCCAATTGTGTCAGTATGGACGCCCGCCCAAGCCGACGGTAACACAGGGATTCGATCCCGCGATAGTAGGCAACGGAATAGACCGCCACGCTACCCAGACGCCCCCACAAATAGTCCCCCCCCCCCCATTATTTTCACAAATACACTATACGTACAAGAGCAGCGAGGAAAATATATTAGTCTGTCAATATTTTTGATATCTTGTTTGATATCACGGTATCTATCAGTGATTCACTGAAATGGAGGGATATGAGGTTTGCAATATGCGATTTGGGAACTGATGGATCATCAGTCTTACTATTATTTTCTAATCTTTCTTCAGTTGACGTTACCCACAAAAATGTATCTGTGATGAATAGTTTATCCCCCTAAAAATTCCTTCTCCAGTATCAAAGTTATGCCTCAGTGGCCAACTTTATTTTGGTGAAAAACAAATACAAATGTTCATCTGCTGAAATTAGACTGGGGCATAAAAAACATTATACTTTATAGCTTTCTGGGAAACTCCTACCCACTTGTCCAACACTGTGTGTGTGATTCAATCAGTAGAGGGGCGAGGGAATTATATGTTTAAGTTGCTGTAGAGCATTCTGGATGATAAACAACTCGACTGCAACGGGTTTACAAATGATCTTTTTTATCATTTGATATTGTTTTCTTCGCTCAATCCCTCTTCTTATCATAGACAAGAATACGTTGCACTTGCAGAGAGAAGAGACAGTGCCGCTCAGAGTATTATGATGGGGCAGAAGGGCTGCATGTTGAAAATTTGAATGGAAAAGTGAAATCAACACCAAAAATGCATGTGTGCACAAATCTGTCCTTCTCCAAGCAATCTGTCGTGTGATGTTACCAGAAATTAGCGACGTCAGGGAAATACGACTTAGCCATGGGTGAACATAGCTCCACAACGTGAGTTGAACGGAAGATGTATTTCTGACACATCCATATAAACAAGATACAGCTTATTATCAAAAACCCAGTCTATCTACTCCAGGCACAGCATGTCCTGTTCTCTGCAAGTCTTCCTGTGGAATGATTTTCAGATTCTATCACAGGGAGTTTGTAGAACTGTAAAAGATTAAAATCCTACAGAACATGACAGACTGTGAGTTGATTGATTTTGCTACTGAATAGATAGCACCCACTACCACACGGATGAGCCCGCTTGGTTCGTTGTCACTAACTCCAAGGGACAAAAGCTTGACAATCAGGCTGAAGGCTCACTGCTGTCAGCCTTAGATGTAGATGGATAGTTTGCTATCCTGTGGGAGGAAATTCTTTTCCACAGCCAGCGGGTTACAGAGAATGGAGCAGACAGAAACCAAACACACTAGACTCAAACAATGCACAGAGCTCAAATACAGAACAAGAGCCAAAAACAGAAACACACAGATGTCTACGGATACATCCCCCACAACTGCATACCCATGGCTATGCCCGAATATGTTATCTAAATTTCAAGCTGACACATCCAGCATAATCATAAAAATGAGCTAGCTGCAAAAAAAAAAAGAAAAAAGAAAACTCAATATATTTCTTATTGGGGCGTCCGGGTAGCATAGCGGTCTATTCCGTTGTCTACCTACACAGGGATCGCCGGTTCGAATCCCCGTGTTGCCTCTGGCTTGGTTGAGCGTCCCTACAAACACAATTGGCCGTGTCTGCGGTTGGGAAGCCGGATGTGGGTATGTGTCCTGGTCGCTGCACTAGCACCTCCTCTGGTCGGTCGGGGCGCCTGTTCGGGGTGGGAACTGGGGGGAATAGCATGATCCTCCCACGAGCTACGTCCCCCTGGTGAAACTCCCCACTGTCATGTGAAAAGAAGTGGCTAGCGACTCCACATGTATCGGAGGAGGCATGTGGTAGTCTGCAGCCCTCTCCGGCTCGGCAGAGGGGATGGAGCAGCGACCGGGATCGCTCAGAAGCTAGGGTAACTGGCCAAGTACAATTGGGGAGAAAAAGGGGGAACTTTTGTATATATTGAAGCGTTCCGATCCATTGAAAGGTCTTGACTATGTAATCTCAGTTGAAACAGCCAGGTTTATTGCCCTTTTTGTTTACAGCCATGACCCGCACTAGCTGCTTGCCGCTTAGTCCCAATCATAAGACCCCCCTCAATTCCGCCAAACACCTGCCTAAAAAACCCTTAATAAGCCCACCCCGAGTGGTAGTCCGCCCCTAGTGGTCGCCCCGTTTCCATATAGAAAGCTGATATGCTACATTGCCCCCCCCCCCACCCCTTTTAAGAAAGCATTCGTCCCCGAATGTGAAAATCTCTGTGCAGCAACTCGCATTGATGGCTCTGGTAATCTCGAACACACCTGGCACCTCGAACCTAAGAGACAGAGATAGCCAAAGACATAGGAGAGTGGGAAAGAAATATGGAACTTTTTTTCTCTCTGGAACTCTCTTGTTTGTCTTCAAATCTTGGTGTCTTCAGCTATTCTTGAACAACTGTAGCATTGGGCTGGGTGACGCTTTCGTTTTGATCTTCTCAATGTCCCCCAGGTTGTCGTCTCCTTTTCCTCCTCCAAACTGACCCCTGCTGGCAGTTCGCCGTCTTCATCCATTTCCATCCATGAAGGTGACTCTGACTCTCTTTCATCACAAGCTGCCATCGCTCCTGCCCCAAGGTCCGCCATAGTATAGGGCCCTGGTGGGATGGATTCTGGATCTTGGTAGTTCCAGTCATCTCTAGGGACTGGGTCCACCCCTCAGTTATGCTCTGACTCAACTTCTTCCTCTGTATGGGGTTAGATGGTCTTGGTGAACCACCACTTTCTTCCGCCGTCCACTTTTCTGTACTCGGTACACTACATCGGACAGGGCTTCCAGTATAGAGCAAGGCCTCTCCCAATGACTCATTAGTTTGGGTAATAACCTTCTCTGGCGCCGAGGGCAGTGTAACCACACACGGTCACCTGGCTGATACAGCTTTCCATGAGTGCAAGTATCGTACTGTTGCTTCTGTCGTTTGGATTCTCCTTGGATGTGGCTTCGAGCAAACTCGTGAACTCTCCATCCGCTCCTGGATGCGCTGTACATACTCGGGCCCTGCTTCTCCCAGCTCTTCTCCCGGACGGCGTCCAAACAGGAGTTGTGTCGGAGTGCGCAGTTCTTGGCCAAACATAATTGACGCTAGAGTGCACCCTGTGGTCTGGCGCACAACACTTCGATAAGCCATAATCAGCAACTGTACGTAGTCATCCCAGTTGCGCTGGTGCTTCTGGATGAAGAGCGACAGTTGAACCAGGAGGGTTCGGTTGTATTGTTCTACCATCTCGTCTTGCTTGTCTTCTTGATGTGTAGGAGACGGCACTTCTCTTTGAAGACTTGACTCTCGAAATTGCGACCCTGGTCCCTGTGGATTTCGTCAGGTATACCAAACCTTGTGAAGAACCCATTGACCAAGACTTCGGCTACTGTGGTTGCTTCCTGATTTGGAATGGCATAGCTCTCCAGCCACGTTGAGAAGTAATCCTTGGCAACCAAGATATACTGGTTCCCCTTTTCTGAGAGAGGCAGGGGACCAAGAATGATGATGGCCGCTCTTTCCGTCCGGACCCCACATTATATTGCTGCATCTCGGCCCAGGGGGGCTGTGGTGGACCCTTTCTGGCGGCACATGCATCACATCTCCCGCACCAGCTGTCTACATCACTGCGCAGCCTAATCTAGAAGAACCTCTGTCTTATGTGTGCCAGGGTTTTGTTGGCTCCAAAGTGCCCTGCAGTGGGTAGGTCGTGAGCTAGCCTGAGTATCTCCTGTCTGAGGGCTTCTGGTGCTATCAGTTGCCACACCACCCTCTCTCCACTGGGGGACTCCCATTTGCGGTACAGTATGCCTTCTTTCACTCCCAGGCAGTCCCACATGAACCATAAAATCTTCACCAGCTGGCCCTGTGCAACCACCTCACACCTGGGTGGATGTTGTCTGTTGAGCTTCCACTCCAAAACAGGTGCGATTTCACTGTCGTCAGCCTGCATCTGACATAGGTCTTTCAGCGTTAAACTCTCTAACTCCACAGGGATGCCTTCCACAGCCCACAGTAAGTGATACTCTTCCTGTCTCTTTCCCTCTCTTTTTTCTGGCATCTCTGCCCATCTCTTTTCCTTTCTCTCTCCTTGCCTCTCTTCTTGCATCTCTTCCTGTCTCTTTTCCTGGCTCCCCCAGTGCCGGCAGTTGGTCTCAAGACATGGGCATCTGTGTTTCCATGAAGCCTCCCAACTCTGTGCTGGATCTGGAACTGATATTGGCTGAGCTGTTCCAGCCACCGGGCGAGCTGACCCTCAGGGTGTTTGAATTTGGTCAACCACTGTAGGGAGGCAGGGTCTGTCCTGACTGTGAATGCCTGGCCGTACAGGTAGGGGTGGAAATGTTCCATAGCCTTCACCACTGCTAACAGTTCACACCTCGTCACACAGAAATTTCACTCCGACTGGTTAAGGGCTTAGCTGTAGAATGCCACCACCTGCTCCCTGCTCCCTGTCACCTGTGAGAGTACTACTCCCACTCCTTTGTCGCTGGCATCCATATCCAGTATGAAGGGACAGTCTGGTAAGGGGTAGGCTAAGACTGGGGAGGTGACCAAGGCCTCCTTCCGTGCCATGAATGCCCGATCGCACTCTTCTGTCCACTGGAATGGCTTCACCGTCTCCGCCTAGTGTAAGGAGCTGGCCATGTCTGCATAACTCCTCACAAAACGTCGGTAATAGTTCGCCAGACCCAAGAAGCTCTTCAGCTGGGGGACATTCACTGGCTGAGGCCACCCTGCCACCGCCTTGACTTTCTCTGGGTTGGTGGCTATTCTGGCATCACTGACGATGTGCCCCAGGAATAGTGTTTGGTGCTGGAAAAGCTGACACTTCTGAATTCTACCCATCCACCTTGTGTCACTTAAAAAAGTAAAGAGTGCCTTCCTGGTGCTTTTAATCCCCTCTCCCTCTCCTTCTGTTCTCAGTATCCCCACCGGATTCCACTCCCGTCCCGCCTTTCGGCCCCCCCTCACTTCCCCAAACACCCACCTAAAAACCCTTAAAAAGCCCACCCCTCGAGGTAGCCCACCCCTAGTGGTCGCCTAGTTCCCATATCAGAAAGCTAAAATGCTACATAATGTATGTATGCGTGTTTGTCTGTGTATATGCATGAATGTGTGTGTTTGTTTGTGTGTGTGTGTTTGTGTGTGTGCACACGTGTACATGTATGCATGTGTATGTATATACATGTTTTTTTATTTGTATTTTAATTTTTCTATGTACAGATTTTAGTAGACATCTAAAAACTGAAGACCTCCTGATTCTGAGGCACCTGTACCAATACGGGATTGAGGCTAAAACTGCCAGGAAGTATATGGACGGTTTGGTAAAAGTTAGGAAGAGCTTGCAACTGTTTAATACAGTTGCTATCCAGGGTATGTTTATATGGGAAGTTTTTATTTTCTGGGGATGGGGGAAGGGACAGCTTTGCTTCAACACTGGCATTCAATTAGGTTCTTTTGGGAGATGTTGCAAATGCTATTACATGGAGTCAACACCACACTACTACTTTCCAATACACATTCCTTACAAAACACAATGAATAGATCTCTTAATATCATGAGCTGGAATGTCAAGGGGTTGAATCACCCAGTTAAAAGGAAGAAAGTATTCACCCACCTTAAGCAGTTTAACACAGATATTGTTTTTCTGCAGGAAACACATCTGCGTTCTTCAGAGCATTCCAGACTTATGGTAGGTTGGGCGGGGCAGCACTTCCACTCTGCTTTCCAGGCCAAGGCGAGGGGGGTCTCTATCCTAATAGCTAAACACATACTCTTCAAACCAACCAAATTCACAGCTGATAAGAGCGGTAGATTTATAATTGTTTCAGGGAAACTATTTAACACAAATGTTGTCCTCGTCAACATATATGCCCCAAACAAAGATGATGCCAGCTTCTTTAATCACCTTTTCTCTCTTCTTCCTGACCTGGGCACACACTACTTAATACTTGGGGGAGACCTCAACTGTTGGCCGGACCCGATGCTGGATCGTTCTTCCACCAAACCTGGAGTAGTGAGTAAATTGGCCTCACACATTCAGTCTTTTCTCTCTGAATATGTAAAATGATATTGATCCTGAGAACAATTGCTACATCAACACAGCCATAGTGAATACTATAAAGAGGAACAGTTTAACAGAAATGTAAAAATGAATGGAGTAATATCAATTATACATTTCAGTAGTAGGAGCCTGAATTCAAATCTTTCAAGGATCAAACACTGTTTAAGTCAGCTGAAGAACCAATTCACTGCAATAGCAATCTCTGAGACTTGGCTTAATGAGGAACAAACTGCCATGGTCAACACTGAGGGATATGAGATGTATTCTATGAATAGGAATCAAAAAAAGGGTGGAGGAGTTGCTTTATACATTGACAAAAACTATAATAATAAATCTATCAATAGTATGTCACAAGTAGTAGACAATACCATGGAATATATTACTGTAGAAATATAACTAGAGAAATAAAAAAACATACTAATAAGCTGTGTATACAAAACTCCAGGATCACGTATTGATATATTTAGGGAAAAGTTATTGGAGATGTATGAGAACATAAATAATAAGAAAATTGTTTCTGCTGGGATAGGCTCCAGCATCCCTGCAACCCTGAGAGCAGGATAAGCGGTTTGGATAATGGATGGATGGATGGGTTTTTGTTTGTGGGGTCTTCAATATTGATTTGTTAAACCCACTTGAACACAATACCACTACGGTATTCATTAATTCAATGTATAGTATGAGCCTGTATCCCTCAATCACACGCCCGACCAGAATAACAACTCACAGTGCTACACTAATTGGTAATATATTCATCAATGTAATTGATAGGAAAGTAATAAGTGGGCTAATAATAAATGACACAAGTGGCCATCTGCCACTGTTTGCAGTAATTCAGAGCTGTACAGGGACAAATAAGGACGTTACAGCATACAAAATAATTGGACAAAAACAGAAGAGGCAATTAATTCTTTTAAAAACGATCTGATGGTACAAAACTGGAATAAAGTATATGTAAACGAAGCCTATGACACATTTTTGTCAGTAACAACGGGTCTTTATGAAAAAACCTCTTCTAGTTAAGAAAGTAGTAAAACAGAAAATTGCTGAAAAGCTATGGTTAACTAAGGGATTAATAAACTCATGTAAGAAGAAAAATGTATTATAAAAATAATTTTTAAAGAACAGAACAAAAGAATCAGAACAAATATCAGACATATAGAAACAAACTGACAAAAATTATGAGAAGCAGCAAAAGGGATTACTACAGCAATTTACTAGAGGACAATAAAAATAGCATAAAAAATACATGGAAAGTATAGAATGATATTATTGAAAATGAAAAGGAAAACTGGATACCCAAATTACTTCCTAACCAAAAATAATAAAACTATCAACGATATGGCCTTAATTGTTCATGAATTCAAAGGTTTTTGTTTTTGTGTGCGTGTGTGTGTGTGTGTGTGTGTGTGTGTGTGTGTGTGTGTGTGTGTGTGTGTGTGTGTGTGTGTGTGTGTGTGTTGGCCCTGGTTTGGCTGGGGAGATTGCAAGCGCTGGCTGTAGAAATGATGTGGCAAATAAAGATGTACGGGTAAAAGAATCTTTGTTTTTAAAGGGAACAGATGAAAAAGAAATGATTGACATTGTTAAAAGATTTAAGAGTAAGAAGTCAACAGACTGCAATGGTATTGAAATGTCACTAGTTAAAGATATTATTGAGCGTGTGGTGAAACCTTTTACATATACAGGTGCATCTCAAAAAATTACAATATTGTGGAAAAGTTCATTATTTTCGGTAATTTAATTCAAAAAGTGAA
This sequence comes from Lampris incognitus, assembly GCF_029633865.1. Classification (NCBI taxonomy): domain Eukaryota; kingdom Metazoa; phylum Chordata; class Actinopteri; order Lampriformes; family Lampridae; genus Lampris; species Lampris incognitus. The sequence goes on along the minus strand of NC_079219.1, from coordinate 23,951,226 downwards.
ACTTTCATATATTCTAGATTCATTACACATAAAGTGAAATATGTCAAGCCTGTTTTGTTTTAAACTTGATGATTACGGCTTACAGCTCATGAAAATCAAGTATCCAGCATCTCAAAATATTAGAATATTACAGAAGACCAATCAAAAAAAGGATTCATAATACAAAAATGTCGACCTTCTGAAAAGTATGTTCATTTATGCACTCAGTACTTGCTCGGGGCTCCTTTTGCACGAATTACTGCATCAATGCAGCGTGGTATGGAGGAAATCAGCCTGTGGCACTGCTGAGGTGTTATGGAAGCCCAGGTTGCTTTGATAGCCACCTTCAGCTCATCTGCATTGTTGGGTCTGGTGTCTCTCATCTTCCTCTTGACAATGGTTCAGGTCAGGCGAGTTGGCTGGCCAATCAAGCATAGTAATACCATGGTAGTTTTGGCACTGTGGGCAGGTGCCAAGTCCTGCTGGAAAATGAAATCAGCATCTCCATAAAGCTTGTCAGCAGACGGAAGCATGAGTGCTTTACGGCTGCGTTGACTCTGGGCTTGATGAAACACAGTGGACCAACACCAGCAGATGACATGGCACCCCAAATCATCACTGACTGTGGAAACTTCACACTGGACTTCAAGCAACTTGGATTCTGTGCCTCTCCACTCTTCCTCCAGACTCTGGGACCTTGATTTCCAAATGAAATGCAACATTTACTTTCATCTGAAAAGAGGACTTTGGACCACTGATCAACGGTCCAGTTCTTTTTCTCCTTAGCCCAGGTAAGACGTATTATAAATACGTATTATATATGTATTATAGACGTCTTATAAAAGCGTATGTATTCATATGTATTATAAATCCTTTTTTTATTGGTCTTATGTAATATTCTAATATTTTGAGATACTGGATATTTTTTATTTTCATGAGCTGTAAGCCGTAACCATCAAGATTAAAACGAAGATAATATTCTAATTTTTTGAGATGCACCTGTATATGCAATCAATCTATGAAAACTGGTGTTTTTCCATGTAAAATGAAAATGGCTAAAGTCATACCCATATACAAGGCTGGAGATAGACACACACTCTCAAATTACAGACCTGTTTCTTTACTTTCACAATTCTCTAAAATACTGGAAAAATATTCTATTCAAGGTTGGATTACTTTATCACAAAACAATGTACTGTGTGAGCAACAATATGGAATTAGAACCAATAGGACTACATCATTTGCACTCATTGATTTTGTGGAAGAGATAACAGCTGCTATAGAAAACAAAGAATATGCTGTAGGAGTATTCATAGATCTAAAAAAAAGCATTTGATATGGTTGCCCACGACTAGTTATTATTAAACCACAAAAATATGGAATCAGATGAGTAGCTATTTCTTGGCTATCCAGTTACCTAAATAATAGGAACCAATATGTGCAAATTCATAATTTTAAATCACAATTCATGAAGGTGTAGCCGGGTGATAAATCTGTTAAATATGTTAAATGATTTTCCACTTAAATTTAGTATAGTTTAACTGTTAATATATGTAATCGTTACACTGTCAAGCCTTGTAAAATGTCATTTGATGTATTTAAATTGTGAAGCAGATTGTGAGTGTATTTTTATAGTTTTGGTTGTCATTGCATGTTTTGACCAGTAAGTGGCAGTGTTGCGGACTTTTATTGTAACTCCGTGCAAGTTATCCAAGTGCATCTTGGGTACTCTTTCTTTTTCTTGTGTGAACCACCTGGAGATTGCGGTGTGACGGTGCTCTGACTCCGTAACGCTACTGGAGTTGATGTTCGGTGATTTTGGGCGCGAGCCGTCGACCACTGTTCGCCATTGCAGGCATGACAAGGTAACTGACAGAGTGAGAAGTTGCGCAATCTTCAGGAAGTTCCACATGTCTTTGTTAAACCCTGTTTAACATACATAGTCCACTGCCGTATTTTGCACCGTATTTTGCACCGTATTTTGTATTTATTATTTTGTGGTGGACACGTATTGGGGACAGAATTCAACCCAGGAACTAAGGGTTAAGTCAGGGTTGCCCTGGCAGGTTAACGCAGGGTTAAGTTATGGTTGTTTAGCCAGTTTTCTGGTTATCCTTGCCGCCTCCGCTCAGTCGAGCTGTGGTTTTGTTGTCTCTCTGATTTACCGTGGATTAAAGAAAGTTGCCTACACGGCTAAAGTGTGAACCTACGGTCTTCTCCGTTCCTTCGGCACTACACTGGTGACCCCGACGTCGGTTTTCGGATAAGTTTTCTGAAACCACACATTATGGCTACGAACGCCGTTGCAATTAAACTGCCGGAGTTTTGTGAGTCTTCCGCGGCTACGTGGTTCGCGCAGGCTGAGGCACAGTTCGCGCTCAGAGACATAACAGCAGACGAGACCAGGTACTACTACGTAGTGGCAGCGCTGGGGGGCGCTACGGCTTCCAGGATAAGCGGTTTCATAACCAACCCACCGGCCGATGGTAAATACGCCGCACTTAAACATCTCCTCCTTGAAACTTTTGAACTGTCAACAACGGAGAGAGCACGTCGCCTCTTCGCAATTCAGGGCTTGGGAGATGGCAAACCATCGGAGCTAATGAGCAGGATGTTAAACCTACTGGGTCAAGAAAAGCCATGTTTCCTGTTTATGGAGCTGTTTCTGCGCAACATGCCGCCCCACGTCCAGACTGCGCTCGCTAACTCCACCATCACTGATCCCCGTGAGCTGGCAAAGGAGGCTGACCGATTCCGCTACACAACGTTCCTCCCATGCCGGGGTGCTGGCTCCTACCTTCACTGGCCCCCCGCCGACATCGCGGGCGTGGCCCGACGGTGGCGCCACAGCATCAGACCGCTACAAGCCCTCTGGACTCCGTATGTACCACGCTCGATTTGGTGCGAAAGCTAAACGGTGCCGTTCCCCCTGCAACTACAGGCCGACGGGAAACGAGAGGACCAACACTCAGTAGTGGTCATGAGTGTTGGCGATACGAGCAGGCTACTCTTCATCCTCGACACCATCTCCGGTCGGCGATTTCTTTGTGACACGGGCGCACAGCGAAGCGTGCTCCCTGCTACTGACGTCGACATCATGGGCGGGGAGCGGGGCCCCCAGTTGGCGACGGCTGACGGCAGCCCTATCCACACCTACGGCGTGCGGTCTGTAGAACTGTGTTTTGGTGGACAACGTTTCACGTGGGAGTTCGTCATGGCCAATGTAACGCTTCCCCTCCTCGGAGCTGATTTTTTGTGCGTTTACGGTTTGCTAGTGGACATTCAGAATAGCCGTCTGGTCGATGCCTTAATCTTCTCCTCCTTCGCATGTACGCGGAGGGAAGCGGCCTATGCAGGTCTAGCCAACTCTCTCTCAGAGGCAGACAAGTTCAACCGCCTCCTCGCTGAGTTCCCTGACCTCACCCAGCCTACCTTCTCTGCACCCACCGCTAAGCATGGGGTGGAGCATCGCATTGCTACGAAGGGGCCCCCGGTCTACGCCAGAGCCAGGCGTCTCGACCCCGCCAAACTCGCCATTGCCAAGTCTGAGTTCGAGCACCTGGAACGCATGGGGATCATCCGCCGCTCTGACAGCCCGTGGGCGTCCCCACTCCACATCGTCGCTAAGCCTGATGGAGGTTGGCGCCCATGCGGGGACTACCGCCGACTAAATGACGCCACCACGCCCGACCGCTATCCTGTCCCGCATATCCAGGACTTTTCTGCAAACCTGTCTGGCAAACGCGCCTTCTCAAAAGTCGACCTGGTCCGTGGTTATCATCAAGTTCCCGTGCACCCCTCGGACATCCCCAAGACAGCGGTGACTACCCCATTCGGCCTATTTGAATTCCTACGAATGCCATTTGGACTCAAAAACGCGGCCCAGTCCTTTCAGCGGCTGATGGAGTCAGTGCTCCGTGGCCTTCCTTTCATCTTCGTCTATTTGGACGACATACTAATCGCCAGCGCCTCCGAGGAAGAACACCTGTCCCATCTTCACGCCCTCTTCACACGCCTCAGCCAGCATGGGCTGATCGTCAACCCGGCGAAGTGCCGGTTCGGGCTGACGGCCATTGATTTCCTCGGGCACCGCATCACCGGGGACGGGGCAGTCCCCCTGCCCTCAAAGGTGGAAGCGGTGGCGGCCTTTCCGCGCCCCCAAACAGCTCGTGCGCTCAGGGAGTTCATCGGGATGGTGACATTCTACCACCGCTTCATTCCCCGAGCCGCCTTTATCATCCGGCCACTGTACGAGGCGCTGAAAGGCAAGTCCCCCAACCAGGCGGTCGACTGGACAGCAGAGCAGGACCGTGCGTTCATCGAGACTAAAGCTGCGCTCTCCCAGGCTACCCTGCTAGCGCATCCTTCACCTACAGCGCCTATTTCCATAACCACGGATGCATCGGACTATGCTGTTGGTGCGGTTCACGAACAGTGGGTGGGGGGGGGGGGGGGTTGGCAGCCTTTGGCCTTTTTCAGTCACCAGCTTACACCCCGAGAGCGCAAGTACAGTACTTTTGACAGGGAACTCCTCAGTCTCTGGCTCGCCGTCCGGCATTTCCGTTTCATGCTAGAGGGCCGCGAGTTTACTGCATACGTGGACCACAAGCCCCTCATGTTTGCCATGTCCAAGATGGCTGAGCCATGGTCCACTCGCCAGCAGCGACAACTCTCCTACATTTCGGAATTCACTACCGACATCCAGCACGTCGCTGGTAAGTCTAACCAGGTAGCTGACTGCCTCTCTAGGGCAGTGATTGGAGCGGTCCACCTAGGCCTGGACTATGCACAGATGGCCGCTGACCAGGCCACGGACCCGAGCATCCTCCGTCTCCGGACCTCCGACACGGGGCTCCGCCTGCAGGACGTTCCTTTCAGCAACACAGGTGTCACCCTCCTGTGTGACGTCTCCACAGGACAGCCCAGGCCCATCGTCCCGCACAGCTGGAGACGCCCCATATTTGAAGCTGTGCACGGTCTCTCTCATCCAGGCGGTAAGCCATCCGTGCGCCTGACCTCTGCTAAGTTTGTGTGGGAGGGACTTAAGAGAGACGTGAAAGCGTGGGCCGACTCGTGTGTTGCCTGTCATCGGGCTAAGATACACCGCCACATTAAGGCGCCCCTGGAACGCTTCGCAGTGCCGGAGAGACAATTTGACCATGTCCACGTCGACCTGGTTGGTCCCCTACCCCCCTCCCATGGGTTCACCTACCTCTTCACTGTGGTGGACAGGACTACGCGCTGGCCTGAAGCTGTTCCCCTGGCATCCACGACGTCTGCTGATGTGGCCCGGGCTTTTATTGGGTCGTGGGTCTCACGTTTCGGTACGCCTTCCGACCTTTCATCTGACCGCGGGCCACAGTTTACCTCAGAGCTATGGAATGCTGTGGGTGAGGCTCTGGGCGTCAAGCTTCATCGCACTACCGCCTACCACCCTCAGGCGAACGGCCTATGTGAGCGCTTCCACCTGTCCATGAAGGCTGTGCTTTGGGCTACTCTCAAGGACTGCAACTGGGTCGACAAGCTCCCATGGGTCATGCTGGGCCTGCGGACCGCCCCGAAGGAAGCCCTACAAGCCTCCTCTGCGGAGCTGGTGTACGGCACGCCGCTGCGAGTCCCAGGCGATTTCATGCCCAACGCAACGCGTCCCTGGTCAGCTGTGGACCAACGAGCCTCCTTGCTGGACGGGGTCAGAGCTTTCACACCCGTCCCTACCGCCCAACACGGCGCTCCGGTGTCCCAGGTGCCCCTAGGTCTGCAGTCAGTGGACTACGTGTTCATCCGTCACGATGCACACCGCCCCCCTCTGCAACCCCCTTATGACGGCCCCTTCCGCGTCCTGGAACGGGGAACTAAGCACCTGGTGGTGGATTTTGGGGGCACGGCCGAGCATGTTTCAGTGGACCGAGTTAAACCCGCACACCTGGACTTGACGCAGCCGTTGGAGTTAGCCCAACCTCCTCGTCGCGGTCGTCCCCCGGCTCCGCCTCCTCCCCCCGTGGAGGCCCGCGCTGCCTCTTCTGCTCCTCAGGCCGACCTCCACAGGCCTGCGTCAATGCCTCCCAGAGACACTCCGGCCGCTGTTACCCGGAGCCGCCGCGGACGGCCTGTCGACCCCCGCGCCTGCCTGACTTCGATTACAAGGGCGAATTCAGGGGGGGCTCATGTGGTGGACACGTATTAGGGACAGAATTCAACCCAGGAACTAAGGGTTAAGTCATGGTTGCCCTGGCAGGTTAACGCAGGGTTACGTTATGGTTGTCCAGCCAGTTTTCTGGTTATTCTTGCCGCCTCCGCTCAGTCGAGCTGTGGTTTTGTTGTCTCTCTGATTTACCGTGGATTAAAGAAAGTTGCCTACACGGCTGAAGTGTGAACCTACGGTCTTCTCCGTTCCTTCGGCTCTACAATTTTCCTTTTAAAATCTTTTCTGTTAAACTTGCCACATCTGTGAACATTTATGAGCTGTTTGCTCGAAAGACACAGGAATTTATGCACTCAGTAAAACGATCTGCATTCGAAGGTTCAATCAATAAAATTAAAGCTGCAAGAACTCCGGAAGTAATTGTGTCCTGTGTGGTATCTAATTCCACGGGCTACATAATTTTGGTACCAGGAGTGGGGTGTAGCTAAAACATTTTTTTAAAAATTGGCAACAGAGTGGCTTATTTTTACTTAAAAAAAATACGGCAGTGGTGAAGATTGCTGGTGACGTCCGTTGGTGTTGAGTCTGAAGCCATCCTGCTGTGGAGGTGGTGACCAGCGGGAGACGACGTGAGGGGCTCTAAGAGGTTCTGGTGCTTCCTGTTTCACACGACTCAGCCGTACCAGCGCAGAGGACTCCAGCGCTAACTTCAGCTACAAAGACCAAGATCCAGCAAGGCTCCAAGTTAAAGACTGTCCTTGTAGTATCCTTGAACCAGGTTTTGAACTAAATATCCTCATTTATACTGGACTGAGTAAAGATTAATATATCATTATGTCTAGTGATTCTGGTGATGAAGGGAGTTCACGTAATGATAATGGCCACACCTCAGGTGGCATAACGGGTATAGGTGAAGGTGCTACAGAAGAAATGCAGACCACCATGCAAGAGCTCGCCAGACTGCGAGATGAGCTCACCAGGTTAAATGGTGAAGCAAGGGCTCAGAGAGCAAGTGATAACAGTGCACCCACACGTTCATACATCTACGTTCCAAGAGAACGCCAGATCCAAGCATTTAGTGGGGAGTGTGGTACAGACAGAAGATCTGTCGAAGAGTTTATTGAAGAGGTTGAAAGGGTTTTAAGATCCAGAGAGCAAACAACAGAATAACAATGTGACTATATACTATCTCTATTGCGTGGCCCTGCATTAGAAGAGGTGGTACTATGCATGAGGGTTCAGGCAGTGGGGCCCAGTGATTTATACTCTTACCTGAGCAATGCATTTGGGGAAAAGCGCAGTTCCACACAGCTTTTGCAGACCTTTTACAACCGTAACCAAACTGATGGAGAAGACCTCCGTGACTACTCCCATGCACTATCCCAGATTTTGAGCTCTGTAGTGAAACAGTCCACAGATGTAATACCTAATGAGATAACTGTGCTCAGAGACCAGTTTATTGAGGGTTTAAGAGAAGCAGCACTCAGGCGTGAACTCAGAAAAATGGTTAGGGACAAACCAGAGAGCAGTCTTCTAGATGTGAGGAACGAGGCCCTCCTGTGGGAGATGGAGGACAGCAGGTCTCATCATCCCAGGGTCATAAAGAGCAACCAAGTTACATCAGAAGTTCCAGAAACCCAGTGCTCTACTATTAAAACAAACAATGACCAAGGTACTGCATTAAATGAAGTTCGGAGAGCAGTAGCCCATCAGGAAAAACAGCTAGCAGAGTTAGGCAAAACACTCGCTGATCTAGCCTTTGCTGTAGGTGAACTGAGTAAGCGCAGCACTCAACAGACATTCCTAGAGCCCAAGCCACGACCTAGACCCCAGCCAAAGTTCACACCAGATGGTCAGCCTATCTGTTTCAAGCGTAGAGGCATAGGTCACATTGCAAGAAAATGCCCACAGGCCAGAGGGGGTCAAGGGGATGCAACACCTTTTTCATCTGTAGTGCAGGAAAACTCGCACCCTCAGTTGTCATGAGCCACACAACTCGAGGGGAGGAAGCTGGCTCACCAAAAGAGACACCAGACAGAAGCAGGATCGTAGAGCGTGCAGTCGGAGAATGTAAAACTGTTGAGGTGAAACTACGAGGTGTTACAGTGTCCTACTTACTTGACACTGGTAGCCAGCCAGGTCAGTACAATTTCTGAGAGTTTTTTCAGGGAACACCTGGCAGTGAAAGGCGAAGACATTCACCCGGCATTTGAGTGGTTAAAGATCACTGCAGCTAATGAATTAGACATACCCTATATGGGCTATGTGGAGCTTGATGTAGAAGCCATGGGTCTGACTATCCCAGAGCGAGGTTTTCTGATAGTTAAAGATTCTGAACACTCTTCCTCTGTTCCAGGTCTAATAGGGATGAACATTGTCAAAAAATGCAGAGAGCTAGTACACACTGAGTTTGACACCACACTGCAGGAGAGGTTTGACTCAAACTGAAGAGAGGCTTTTAATCATCTTCATGCAGTATATGTAACAGACAGACTCTCTTTCGCTAGGGTAGCTGGTAAGGATGTAGTCCATATACCTGCTTCATCTGCTGCTACAGTTATGGCTAGGGGACTCAGGACCGTGAGTGAGGATGGTTCTTTTTTGTTGCTGGAGTCTGTGGGTGTCCCCGTTCCTGGAGGTTTGGTTGTTGTGCCTACTTTGGTTTCATCGGGCAATCACATTTTTCCAGTCCGAGTCATGAACATGTCTGATGAAGATATCTGGCTAGGGCCACGGACTAGGCTATGGGTTTTGACTCAGGTAGACTGTGAAAAGTGATGAGCTTTGTGAGGTACAGTTCCAGAGAATCTCAGCAGACACTGAACAAGTGAGTATCAGTGAACACCCTGAAACACCGACAGATGTGCAGGAAATTCTCGGCAAGCTCAATTTTTGTGGTAGCCCAGAACAGCAAGCACAGCTGACTTTGTTACTGGAGAAGTACTCTTTTGTGTTTGCAACAGAAGATGAAGATCTAGGCCACACTGACAAAGTACAACATGAGATCCATCTGACAGATGACATACCTGTAACACAGCCCTACAGACGAATCCCACCCACACAGTACAGTGAAGTCAGGGAACATATTGGCAAGCTGCTAAAAAAAGGTGTCATTCAAGAAAGCTCCAGTGCTTATGCTTCGCCCATAGTACTAGTGAGAAAGGCAGATGGTAGTCTGAGGCTATGTGTCGATTACAGGAAACTCAACTCAAAGACAAGACGTGATGCATTTCCGCTCCCGAGAATTGATGAGAGTTTTGATGCGCTGAGAGGGGCAAAGTTCTTTTCGACTATAGATCTGGCGAGCGGATACCACCAGGTAGCTATGCATGAGAGAGATCGGACTAAGACTGCATTTACTACACCGTTTGGTTTGTATGAGTATGTGAGAATGCCTTCTGGTGTTTGTAACGGTCCAGCTACATTTCAGAGACTTATGCAAGTTACTATGAATGATCTCATTTTTCAGATACTCCGGGTCTACCTAGATGACGTCTTGGTTTTTTCAGAGACATTTTTAGCAGCATTTGGAGAGACTTGAGACTGTATTTAAGAGACTGGCAGAGACGGGCCTTAAGGTGAAGTTGCAGAAGTGTGCTTTTCTACAGCAGTCAGTAAAGTTTTTGGGTCATCAGGTGTCAGCAGAAGGTATAGGAACTGACCCCTCCAAGGTCTCTGCTGTTAAGAACTGGAAGGTCCCAATCACTGCCAAAGAGCTGCAGTCGTTCTTGGGTTTCTGTAGTTACTACAGGAGATTCATTCGAGGCTTCTCACAGATTGCCGGGCCACTGCATGACCTAGTCAACAAATGTTCAGGTGTGAAGAAAAAAGGGGAAGTAGGTCACCAGTTTTGTAATATGTGGACACCAGAGTGTGACTCTTCCTTTGAGCAGTTAAAGGAAAAACTTACCTCTGCTCCCATTTTGGGTTTTGCCGACTTCACACAACCATTCGTAATTGAGACAGATGCTAGTCAGCATGGATTAGGCGCTTTATTGTGTCAGCAGCAAGGTGACACCAGACGTGTCATAGCATATGCTAGCCGCAGACTACGCCAGGCTGAGAAGAATGACCGTAATTATAGTAGCATGAAGTTGGAATTGCTTGCCTTAAAATGGGCAGTTGCTGAAAAATTCAGGGGTTACTTGCTTGGTTCAAAGTTTGTTGTCCTGACTGATAACAATCCCCTCTGCCACCTCAAGACAGCCAAGTTAGGTGCTATAGAGCAGAGGTGGGTAGCGCAACTGTCTGTTTTTGATTTCAAGGTCAAGTACCGTCCTGGTTGCAGTAATGCCGCCGCAGATGCTCTCTCTAGGCAGGAGTTTGCAGGGGAGCCTGAAACAGACCCTGACTCAGATTTTGACAACTGTATTGCTGTGTGTAACCAGATTGAGCGAGGAACAGTTCTGGATCCTGGTCTTGTCTCTAGAGGTCTGGAGTGTTACAAAGTGAGACAGATCCGTGCTGGGGAGTCGAGGTCTGGTGAGACAGGTACTAAACAGGGCAACACCCCCACACTGCCAGGTTATACCAGAGAGGAGCTGGTAGGTTTCAGGCCGGTGACCCCACCCTAAAAAAGTTTAGGGCATTTTGGGATCGGGGGAGGAGGCCATGTCCCAGAGAGAGAGCAGGCCTGTCTAGTCAAGTGAAAAGATTATTGAAACAATGGAGATGCATACAACAACGAGAAGGGTTGTTGTACAGGGTTATCACAGACCCACGTCATGGAGAAGTGTGGCAGTTACTCGTGCCTAGTTGTTTGAGGGACCAAGTTCTAGAAAATGTACATAACAACATGGGACATCAGGGCATAGAGCGCATTGTAAACTTGCTAAGACGGAGGTGTTTTTGGGTAGGGTTATGTGAGGATGTTGAAAGCTGGGTTAAAAACTGCGAGCGGTGCATTTTGACCAAGATGCCTCAGCCAAAAATCCATGCTCCAGTTCAGGCATTCCTGGCCTCCCAACCTCTAGAAGTGGTGGCTGTTGATTTTACAGCGTTGGAGGCAGCTTCAGATGGCCGTGAAAATGTCCTTGTTGTGACCGATGTGTTCACAAAGTTCACACACGCGTATGCTACCAAAGACCAGAAGGCTGACACTACAGCTAAAGTTTTGCTCAGGGAGTCATTCATGAAATATGGGGTCCCAGAGAGACTGCACTCAGACCAAGGTCGAAATTTCGAGAGTGAAATTATAGCAGAGCTGTGCAAACTCTATGGGGTTAAAAAGACACGGACAACTCCCTACAGGCCACAGGGAAACGGTCAGTGTGAAAGATACAATCGCACACTCCATGACTTGTTAAGGACACTCCCACCAGAGAAAAAAAAAGCATTGGCCAGAGCATCTGTCTGAAGTAGTATATGCCTATAATGTCACTCCTCATTCCACCACAGGGTACTCGCCTTATTATTTGCTTTTCGGGGTACAGCCACATCTCCCAGTAGATGCTTTAATAGGGCGTGAGTGTGTGTCAGACAGGAAACAGGATTGGTTGTCTGTTCATCAGGAGAGACTCAGACAGGCACACGAGAGAGCCAAAGAGTACTCAGAGCAGAAGGCAGCTGAGAGGATCTCACTGCAAAATGAGAAGGTGTATTGTCCTCCTGTAGACATTGGTCAGTTGGTTTTCCTACATCACAGACCCCCAGGTAGACATAAGATTCAGGACACATGGACCTCAACAGTCTACAAGGTAGTTGACATCCAGGGTACCACACACACCATTGAACCTTTTGAGGGAGGTCTCATTAAAAGAGTTCATAGGTCAGAGTTGCGACCTTGTGCAAAACCAGTTCCCAAACCCAGAACTAGAACTAGGTTACAGACCACTACACAGCCTGTAGCTGAGGATGAGCCTGAATCACCTGAGGCTGATTTTGTTATTGTTGAGGAAGTCATCCCTCGCCGGCTTGTGCAAGTACCTAATCTGCCTCTTGCAGCAGAAAGTGTTAGTTTACATGTGACAGCACCCACAGATGAGAGTGACAGTGAAGGACCTGAGGGAGGTTATTCAGATATGAGAAATTGTGGCACAGAAACAGAATGTGTTAATGATGTGCATCCAGACGTTAGCGACAGTGACTTGCCCATTATTGAAAACAGGGACAGGCCCGCACTAACAGATGATGCTGGTGGAGCAGGACGTAGAACCTATGCACCTAAACCTGCCGTTAGGAAAAGCAAGCGGGAAATGGCTGGATCTCATTCAAACCCATTTAATCTGCCAAAGTCAAAGCCTGTAATGCAGTCTCAGTCAGCACAGACATGGTCTCTAAGGTTTTGACAAGCCTGGGTGCTGCTCTCTTTGAAAAGGCCTTGCAGGGAGCATTTGAGTCAGTTCATGTTTCGTAGTCACCAAGGACGTTGACTATACTTGCAGGGGAGTATGTAGCCGGGTGGTAAATCTGTTAAATATGTTAAATGATTTTCCACTTAAATTTAGTATAGTTTAACTGTTAATATATGTAATCGTTACACTGTCAAGCCTTGTAAAATGTCATTTGATGTATTTAAATTGTGAAGCAGATTGTAAGTGTATTTTTATAGTTTTGGTTGTCATTGCATGTTTTGACCAGTAAGTGGCAGTGTTGCGGACTTTTATTGTAACTCCGTGCAAGTTATCCAAGTGCATCCTGGGTACTCTTTCTTTTTCTTGTGTGAACCACCTGAAGATTGCGGTGTGACGGTGCTCTGACTCCGTAACGCTACTGGAGTTGATGTTCGGTGATTTTGGGCGCGAGCCGTCGACCACTGTTCGCCATTGCATGCATGACAAGGTAACTGACAGAGTGAGAAGTTGCGCAATCTTCAGGAAGTTCCACATGTCTTTGTTAAACCCTGTTTAACATACATAGTCCACTGCCGTATTTTGCACCGTATTTTGTATTTTGTATTTATTATTTTCCTTTTACAATCTTCTCTGTTAAACTTGCCACATCTGTGAACATTTATGAGCTCTTTGCTCGAAAGACACGGGAATTCATGCACTCAGTAAAACGATCTGCATTCGAAGGTTCAAACAATAAAATTAAAGCTACAAGAACCCCGGAAGTAATTGTGTCCTGTGTGGTATCTAATTCCACGGGCTACAAAGGTTAAGTGTGGGGTTCCTCAAGGCTCAGTGTTGGGGCCATTGCTGTTTATTTTGCCCATCAATAATATATGTGAGGAAAATAATTTTATTTGCAGATGACAGACCTGCTTTGCAGTGGGGACGACTTGGATCAACTTTTTGATACAGTAGGAAATTAATTGAAGAAACTTAAGAGTTGGTTTGATTCAAATAAACTAACACTAAATCTAAGCAAAACAAAATTTATGATATTTGGGAATCAGTCAACAAACTCAAACAAGAAGCTCATGATAAATGATGTAGAAATCGAAAAAAGTGTCAGAAATCAAATTTCTTTGAGTAATGATAGACAGTAAATTATGTTGGAAGCCACATGTAAAGTATATTAATGCAAAAATATCAAAGTCAATTGCAATATTATATAAAGTCAAAGATCTCCTGCATCAACCAGCACTATACACCTTGTACTGTTCCTTATACTTCCATACATCACCTACTGGGTGGAAGTGTGGGGGAACACATACAAAACAAACACAGATCCAATCTTCATCCTTCAAAAAAGAGCCATAAGAATTGTAAACAAAACTACTTACAGAGAGCCTACAGACCCACTCTTTATCAAACTGAAAGCACTAAAGTTTAAGAATTTGGTTGACTTCAAAACTATTCAAATCATGTACAGAGTAAAAAAATCAACAGCTACCAAACAGTGTCCAAAAGTTGTTCCAGATGAGGGAAAGTAAACACGATCTCAGAGGAATGTGTATACTCAAAAAACAATTCGTGAGGACAAATGCAAAACTTCATTGTATAACCATCAAAGGAGTTAATCTATGGAACAACCGTAGAAAAGAAATGAAGATGTGTACATCAATAAGTAAATTTAAACAATTCTTTAAAAATAACATATGAACAGATATAGGATGGATGAACAAAGAGGTGGACTGGAATAACATGACATAATACATGACATGTAAGGTGCCTTGTTTGACTTGTGCTGTTTGGTTTATTTTGAATTCTATGCATTGATCTTTGTTTTCTTTTTTCACTTTTGTTTTGAAAGTTTGTTTTGGTTCGACTTGATTGATATTGTATAAAAAAGGGGTAGCACCAGAAAAGTTCTTTACTTCATCCTACACCCTTTTCGAACATGGACTAGTTATTACTTGTGTTATTACAGAGTTTTCAAAATATGTTTACTGTTATTTCCATTTGTTTTTGTATTCCTGCCTATATATTTTATTTTGTTATTTTATCATATTCGAAATAAAAACAATCATTCAGTCATTCAAAAATCAATCAATTTCAGATACATGGCGGTTCCTCCACCCTAACGAGAGAGAGAAAGTACTCCTTTTTTTCCAATGTCCACCATACATACTCAATAATAGACTATATTTTTACTGACACCAGACTAATTCCCCAAGTCCGTTCCGGTACATATCAAAGTATTGTTATATCTGATCATGGCCCTGTTGTGATGTCACTGCTGCTTCCCGGTACCCCACAGCCCATAAGGCACTGGCGTTTTAACTCAACCCTACTTTTTGACGATGAGTTTGTAAAATATATAGAAGAAGAAAAAAAACCTTTTTCTTGAAACCAGATGATGATAATCAGATGTCTCTGCTCTTGTGGTCTGGGATACACTCAAAGCTTACCTGAGAGGGCAAAGTATATCATTCCTTGCAAACAAGAAAAGACATTCTCAGAAGGAATGGCTAGATTTATCATCTAAAGTTCTAGATATTGATAAACAGTATGCATTAACTCAAACTCCAGAACTATTATCACAAAAGACTAGAATTAAAAACAAAATTTGACCTCCTTACTACTCACCAAATGCAAACTCTTTTATTAAAAACCAAAAGTACTTATTATGAGCATGGCGAAAAGACAGGGAAACTGTTAGCTAACCAACTAAAGGGACAGGGGGCAAAGCAATTTATACCACATATTGATACAGATAGCGGCGATATCACTGTAGATCCTATTAAAATAAATAATACATTTAAAGATTTCCACTCCCAACTATACACCTCTCAATTTGATGGAAACAAAATGACAATTAAAGCCTTTCTTGACCCTCTGCCCATTCCAACTATTCCCCCAAATTTGGTGGAGAAGCTGGAAGCACCTCTAACCCAAGCAGAAATAACCCTAGCCATATCATCAATGCAATCTGGAAAATCCCCAGGGCCGGATGGATTTCCAGCCGAATTCTTTAAGAAGTTTTCAGCGCTACTCTCCCCACAGTTAACAACTGTTCTACATGAATCCCTCAGGCTGGATTCACTCCTTCTTTCTCTAAATGAGGCTTGTATAACTCTCATAGCCAAGAAAGGGAGAGACCCTGTAGAATGTGTCTCGTATAGGCCTATCTCACTTCTGAACACAGATGCTAAGATTATAGCAAAGGCTCTGGCACACAGATTGGAAGAAGTTATCCCCCAAATAATAGCAAATGATCAGACAGGCTTCACTAAGAATCATCACTCCTTTTTTTAATGTCCGGCGTCTTTTTAACATACTGTATTCATCTTCTGAAAATGTCCCTGAGTGTGTCGTATCATTAGACGCGAAGAAAGTATTTGATTGAATCGAGTGGAAATACTTTACAGTTTTGGGAAATTTGGATTAGGGCAGTCGTTCATAGCTTGGATTAAAATATGATATACATCTCCCACTACAACAATTCAAACTAACAGTACAGTTTCTCAACCTTTCGCCCTAGGCTGTGGAACCCGTCGGGGTTGCCCACTAAGTCCGATCCTCATTGAGCTGGCTATTGAGCCGCTTGCTGCTTGCAGTAGCTCTTCGTAGCAGTGCAAACATTGCTGGTATTTGGAGGGGTGACATGGAACATAAAGTGTCTTTATATGCAGATGACCTTCTGCTATATGTCTCAGACCCAACAACCTCTCTGCAAGTAACACTTTCTCTGCTTAACCAGTTTGGATCACTATCTGGATACAAGATAAACTTGCACAAAAGTGAATTGTTCCCAATTATAGCAAAGCATTCGACCTAGACTATGATGACATACTATTCCACATTGAAGAAAGACAATTCACCTACTTGGGAGGAGCAGTTACACAGAAATTCAAAAATCTTTGTAAAGAAAATTTCATGACTCTACTAAATCAGGTTAAAACATTGTTACTGCAGTGGTCCCATCTTACACTGTCCCTTGCCGGATGAATAAACACTATAAAAATGAATATACTACCAAAGTTTACATATTTATTTCATTGTGTACCGGTGTTCATCCCAAAATCATTTTTTGTTTCATTAGATTCTATTATTTCCTCATATATATGGCAAAATAAGAGGACACACGTAAGCAGGATCTTACTTCAGATTCAAAAGAGGCTCCCTGATATGTGTCACTACTACTGGGCTGCTAATATTCGCTGTCCTGCTTTTTGTAACCACTTTTACCTTCAGCCAAACAGCCCAGAATGGACATCTCTGGAGCTGAGATCGTGCCAGGATATTTCACTTCCAGTACTCCTTGGCTCACTGCTCAACTACTGTCTGACTAAACAATCCGGTTGTATGTCATACACTTAAAGTGTGGGCCCAGTTCAGGAAGACTTTTGGTTACAGAGACTTCTCTCTTCAGCAGAGCTGGCCCAAGGCATAAGTGAACTAAGCGGTCGCTTAGCGCCCCCACGCCAGCAGGGGGCAAACCATTAGCACACCTTTGAACACCATATTTTTCCAAAAAACGTTTTTATTCATATTCTTTAATCTTTATTGTTATATTGTTAGATGTTAGAAGTTCCTGTGTTCATTGTATGCATTATTTAAGTTTCTACTTATTTAATATTTTCTGTTTTTGCATTTGAATTTTATGTAAGAAAATAATTTATTTCTTTGTTACTGTTCTGCACTTTTGCACAGTTCAAAAGCAATTAAAATAGTTAACTTGTTCAGTAAATGCATTGTCTGCTGGTTTATTTTAACACTTTCCAGCACAGCAATAAGTCATGACAATGGTATGGTAACACTCAAGCATGGACATAATGTTGTCGGTGGTGGGAGGTGGGTTTAGCGTGAGCAGAATCAAATTCTGCTTAGGGCCCCATAAATCAGAATACGTTATTTTTCTCCGGGGGGAAATTGAGTTCTATTACAGACAATCACGCTCTAATAACTAAAAACTAACAAGATACAAGATAAGAAAATAGAAACAGAATCAAACAGAAATATTAGATAAATAAGAAATAGAAATAAGAACAAAATATATCAACAAGCATAGTGAACATAACACACTATCTATACTGCACTACCGCAGCACAAACAAAACTCGACAGGGCCAATCCAATGACCATTAACTCGGTGTGTGACAGTCTGAGTCTGAGGGAGGAGTTGTTAAGTTTGATGGCCACAGGCAGGAATGACCTCCTGTGGCGCTCTGTGGTGCTTTTCGACAGAATGAGTCTATTACCAAAAGTACTCCTGTGCCCAACCAGCATGTCATGGAGTGGGTGGAAGACATTGTCCATGATGGCACGTAATTTCAACAGCGTTGTCCTCTCAGAAACCCCCGCCAGAGAATCCAGTTCCACCCCAACAACGTCACCGGCCTTGCGAATCAGTTTATTGAGCCTTAGGCCAGCTCTGCTCTTCAGTCCTGTTGCTTCCAGTCATCTTTTCACACCATCTCGACACAACTCAACCTCTCAGGATTGGCACAGGAAAAGCATGAGATTTTTTAAGGACATGTTCAAAAACAACTGTTTCATGTCTTTCATCCAGCTGTCTGAGAAATACGACTTACCCAGAATACACTTCTTTTGATATTTACATGTCAGACAATATATGCGTTCTATCTTACCCTGTTTTCCTGAAAAACCTGACACTAACCCAGTCGACACATTTCTCTCCTTTGACCCACTATCTACAGGTGCATTGGGGGGCGAACGGGTTCCCGACAGTATAACTGGGTGGGTCGATTGGACTTGTTAGCCTTGGTTGGCAGCCAGTCTAGGAGAAGGACAACTCTGATTTCAAACCCAGGTAGATGAAGCTCATTAGCCTTGACAGGCAGTTCATCTAGGAGAAAGTAAACTCTGATTCAAAACCTCTGCTGCCTTGCGGGTGTACTTGTCTACGGGAAAGGCTTCGGGAAGAAACCCTGAGGAAAAATCTGCATCCATCTCCATTGCCAGTTGTCTCACTAGTCTTGCCACTGGTAGTAGGTGATCTCGGATGAGAGAGTGGGGTTGATGATGCACAACTCTTCCTCACTTTAATCATTGCGTAAGTCATCAGTCATCTGTCACAGGATGACTAGATGGTCCTTATTGCTGCGACGGACAAATAACACCTGGGCAGCATTTTTTCTGGGGGCTGCAACACTGATCACGAAACTCATAATAGAATCAAACAAGCCTCTGTAGCCTTTGGCAAACTCTGATGTAAGGTCTTCCAAAACAAACACCTCCACACCAAAATTGCCATTTACAAAGCTGTCTGCATCACAACTCTCCTATACAGCTGTGAAGCCTGGGTCTCATGCAGCTGCCACCTAAGGTTGCTGGAGTGGTTCCACATTAGGTGTCTGCAGCGAATCATGGGAATCATGTGGCATGACTTTGTTCCTCATGCTTAGATTCTTGCTAGGACAAACTGCAAGAGCATGGAAGCCACGGTCACTGAACACCAACTGCGCTGGCTTTGGCATTTCATCAGGAGGCCTCAAGAACGCCTGCAACATCAAGTCCTGTATGGACAGCTTCACCTGGGCCACCGGTCCGCAGGTGGTCAGATGAAGCCATACAAAGACCAGCCATACAAAAACATCGCTGAAGAAGTGCTGTATCGACCCCTTGAGACTGGAGCAAGTTGCCATCAACCGTTCCAACCGGCAGGAGACCTGCCACAGAGGTATAGAACAGCTGGAAATTGAGAGGAATGTGAAAAAACAACAAAAAAGACTAAGGAGACACACAACCATGCCTGCCCCCACTAACTCAGACTTCAGATGCCCAACGGGCAATAAAACTTGTGGAACAAGAATTGGACTTTACAGTCATCAAGAACACACCATTAATGAGGAGGGATGTCATCATCGGACTCGATGGACTACCAACAAGCATGTGTAATATATATACGTATGTGTGTGTGTGTGTGTGTGTGTGTGTGTGTGTGTGTGTGTGTGTGTGTGTGTGTGTGTGTGTGTGTGTGTTGAATTACCAGATGGCAGGATAACAGCTTGGTGAGGAAGTGAGCCAGGTCCTGCAGAGCCAGCTCGAGAAGAATAAGATCCAAGCCATCAACACATATGCCCTACCAGTCATCAGATACCCAGCTGGAATAATACGCTGGCCAAAGAAGGAGATAAAGGCCACAGATACCAGGACACAAAAACTCCTCACAATGCACAGAGGGAGTGAGTGAGTACCTCAGGCAGCAGAAGACAGAGAGTGGGGAGGAAGAGGAGGTATCATGGAAGACCAAGCCCCTCTATGGGATGTACCATCGACAGATAGGAGATGTTGCTGATAGAGAAATCCCACCAGTGGCTAGAAAAGGCCTGACTGAAGGACAGCACAGAGGCTCTGATCATAGCAGCACAAGAACAGGCACTCAGAACCAGATCAGTTGAGGCAAGGGCCTACCACACCAGACAAGTCCCAAGATGCAGGCTGTGCAAATGCGCCCCTGAGACAGTCCAGCACTTAGTAGCAGGGTGTAAAATGCTTACTGGGAAAGCGTACACTGAAAGGCAGGGCCAGCCCAAGGCATATGCTAACTAAGCGGTCGCTTGAGCCCCCGCGCCAGCAGGGGGCCCCCAAGAGTGCTTGAAATGTCAAACACGGCCAGCTGAAATTGATAAAAACATATTTATGATCTTCCATGGCTCAAGAGAGATTGAGTGGACTGGCACATATAAGTATTAACAATACAGTTGGCCGTGAGATCTCCTACAGTGGCGTAATAAAAGACTTTGCCTCCAGAAAAGCCAGGAAACAAAGATTTTAAGTTTTGGGATATTTTCTGAACCATTAGCACACCTTTGAACACCGTAGTTTTCCAAAAAAGTTTTCATTCATCTACATATTCTTTAAACTTTATTGTTATATTGTTAGATGTTAGAAGTTCCTCTGTTGATTGTATGTCATTATTTAAGTTTCTATTTAATTTATTTAATATCGTCTGTTTTTGCATTTGCATTTTATGTAAGAAAATAATGTATTTCTTTGTTACTGTTATGCACTTTTGCACAGTTCAAAAGCAATCAAAATAGTTAACTTGTTCAGTAAATGCATTGTCTGCTGGTTTATTTGAAGACTTTCCAGCACAGTAGTAAGTCATGACAATGGTATGGCAACGATCAAGCATGGACCTAATATTGTCATGGTGGGAGGTGGGTTGAGATGGGGGGGGGGGCAAATCAAATTCTGCTTAGGGCCCCATAAAGCCTTGGGCCAGCTCTGCTGAAAGGCATAACAAAGTGGCTGGGATCATAGGCGCCAGCTCTGTGGGTGCTTTGGAGCTCAAGCACCCCCAATATTACAGAGTTCAACATATAAAAAATGAGCTAAGATTAAAATATATATATACTGTATACTGTATGCATTGTTGCTAAAATACGTGCTTCCTGGAATGCCCACGCGAGCGGGTGCTCTTGGTCTGGTATCTTCTTGTCCTAGCTCTCGGTTGGTCAGCTGTCACATGACGGTAAATTACGTGACGCCTGACGTAGGTTAGACTAAACAGAAATGACTTGGCGGCTAAATTATGTTAGCTAATGTTAATAACATCAGGTAACGTAGCTTTGTGCTGCGCCGGCAATGAAATTATATTGTGGTGGACACGTATTGGGGACAGAATTCAACCCAGGAACTAAGGGTTAAGTCATGGTTGCCCTGGCAGGTTAACGCAGGGTTAAGTTATGGTTGTCCAGCCAGTTTTCTGGTTATTCTTGCCACCTCCGCTCAGTCGAGCTGTGGTTTGGTTGTCTCTCTGATTTACCGTGGATTAAAGAAAGTTGCCTACACGGCTAAAGTGTGAACCTACGGTCTTCTCCGTTCCTTCGGCTCTACACTGGTGACCCCGACGTCGGTTTTCGGATAAGTTTTCTGAAACCACACACATTATGGCTACGAACGCCGTTGCAATGAAACTGCCGGAGTTTTGGGAGTCTTCCGCGGCTACATGGTTCGCGAAGGCTGAGGCACAGTTCGCGCTCAGAGACATAACAGCAGACGAGACCAGGTACTACTACGTAGTGGCAGCGCTGGGGGGCGCTACGGCTTCCAGGATAAGCGGTTTCATAACCGACCCACCGGCCGATGGTAAATACGCCGCACTTAAACATCTCCTCCTTGAAACTTTTGAACTGTCAACAACGGAGAGAGCACGTCGCCTCTTCGCAATTCAGGGCTTGGGAGATGGCAAACCATCGGAGCTAATGAGCAGGATGTTAAACCTACTGGGTCAAGAAAAGCCATGTTTCCTGTTTATGGAGCTGTTTCTGCGCAACATGCCGCCCCACGTCCAGACTGCGCTCGCTAACTCCACCATCACTGATCCCCGTGAGCTGGCAAAGGAGGCTGACCGATTCTTCGTCGCTACACAACGTTCCTCCCATGCCGGGGTGCTGGCTCCTACCTTCACTGGCCCCCCGCCGACATCGCGGGCGTGGCCCGACGGTGGCGCCACAGCATCAGACCGCTACAAGCCCTCTGGACTCTGTATGTACCACGCTCGATTTGGTGCGAAAGCTAAACGGTGCCGTTCCCCCTGCAACTACAGGCCGACGGGAAACGAGAGGGCCAATACTCAGTAGTGGCCATGAGTGTTGGCGATACGAGCAGGCTACTCTTCATCCTCGACACCATCTCCGGTCGGCGATTTCTTTGTGACACGGGCGCACAGAGAAGCGTGCTCCCTGCTACTGACGTCGACATCATGGGCGGGGAGCGGGGCCCCCAGTTGGCGACGGCTGACGGCAGCCCTATCCACACCTACGGCGTGCGGTCTGTAGAACTGTGTTTTGGTGGACAACGTTTCACGTGGGAGTTCGTCATGGCCAATGTAACGCTTCCCCTCCTCGGAGCTGATTTTTTGTGCGCTTACGGTTTGCTAGTGGACATTCAGAACAGCCGTCTGGTCGATGCCTTAACCTTCTCCTCCTTCGCATGTACGCGGAGAGAAGCGGCCTATGCAGGTCTAGCCAACTCTCTCTCAGAGGCAGACAAGTTCAACCGCCTCCTCGCTGAGTTCCCTGACCTCACCCAGCCTACCTTCTCTGCACCCACCGCTAAGCATGGGGTGGAGCATCACATTGCTACGAAGGGGCCCCCGGTCTACGCCAGAGCCAGGCGCCTCGACCCCGCCAAACTCGCCATTGCCAAGTCTGAGTTCGAGCACCTGGAACGCATGGGGATCATCCGCCGCTCTGACAGCCCGTGGGCGTCCCCACTCCACATCGTCGCTAAGCCTGATGGAGGTTGGCGCCCATGCGGGGACTACCGCCGACTAAATGACGCCACCACGCCCGACCGCTATCCTGTCCCGCATATCCAGGACTTTTCCGCAAACCTGTCTGGCAAATGCGTCTTCTCAAAAGTCGACCTGGTCCGTGGTTATCATCAAGTTCCCGTGCACCCCTCAGACATCCCCAAGACAGCGGTGACTACCCCATTCGGCCTATTTGAATTCCTACGAATGCCATTTGGACTCAAAAACGCGGCCCAGTCCTTTCAGCGGCTGATGGATTCAGTGCTCCGTGGCCTTCCTTTCATCTTTGTCTATTTGGACGACATACTCCTCGCCAGCGCCTCCGAGGAAGAACACCTGTCCCATCTTCATGCCCTCTTCACACGCCTCAGCCAGCATGGGCTGATCGTCAACCCGGCGAAGTGCCGGTTCGGGCTGACGGCCATTGATTTCCTCGGGCACCGCATCACTGGGGGCGGGGCGGTCCCCCTGCCCTCAAAGGTGGAAGCGGTGGCGGCCTTTCCGCGCCCCCAAACAGCTCGTGCGCTCAGGGAGTTCATCGGGATGGTGACATTCTACCACCGCTTCATTCCCCGAGCCGCCTTTATCATCCGGCCACTGTACGAGGCGCTGAAAGGCATGTCCCCCAACCAGGCGGTCGACTGGACAGCAGAGCGGGACCGTGCGTTCACCGAGACTAAAGCTGCGCTCTCCCAGGCTACCCTGCTAGCGCATCCTTCACCTACAGCGCCTATTTCCATAACCACGGATGCATCGGACTATGCTGTTGGTGCGGTTCACGAACAGTGGGTGGGGGGGGCTTGGCAGCCTTTGGCCTTTTTCAGTCGCCAGCTTACACCCCGAGAGCGCAAGTATAGTACTTTTGACAGGGAACTCCTCGGTCTCTGGCTCGCCGTCCGGCATTTCCGTTTCCTGCTAGAGGGCCGCGAGTTTACTGCGTACGTGGACCACAAGCCCCTCACGTTTGCCATGTCCAAGACGGCCGAGCCATGGTCCGCTCGCCAGCAGCGACAACTCTCCTACATTTCGGAATTCACTACCGACATCCAGCACGTCGCTGGTAAGTCTAACCAGGTAGCTGACTGCCTCTCTAGGGCAGTGATTGGAGCGGTCCACCTAGGCCTTGACTATGCACAGATGGCCGCTGACCAGGCCACGGACCCGAGCATCCTCCGTCTCCGGGCCTCCGACACGGGGCTCCGCCTGCAGGACGTTCCTTTCAGCGACACAGGTGTCACCCTCCTGTGTGACGTCTCCACAGGACAGCCCAGGCCCATCGTCCCGCACAGCTGGAGACGCCCCGTATTTGAAGCTGTGCACGGCCTCTCTCATCCAGGCGGTAAGCCATCCGTGCGCCTGACCTCTGCTAAGTTTGTGTGGGAGGGACTTAAGAGAGACGTGAAAGCGTGGGCCGACTCGTGTGTTGCCTGTCAGCGGGCTAAGATACACCGCCACATTAAGGCGCCCCTGGAACGCTTCCCAGTGCCGGAGAGACGATTTGACCATGTCCACGTCGACCTGGTTGGTCCCCTACCCCCCTCCCATGGGTTCACCTACCTCTTCACTGTGGTGGACAGGACTACGCGCTGGCCTGAAGCTGTTCCCCTGGCATCCACGACGTCTGCTGATGTGGCCCGGGCTTTTATTGGGTCGTGGGTCTCAAGTTTCGGTACGCCTTCCGACCTTTCATCTGACCGCGGGCCACAGTTTACCTCAGAGCTATGGAATGCTGTGGGTGAGGCTCTGGGCGTCAAGCTTCATCGCACTACCGCCTACCACCCTCAGGCGAACGGCCTATGTGAGCGCTTCCACCGGTCCATGAAGGCTGCGCTTCGGGCTACTCTCAAGGACTGCAACTGGGTCGACAAGCTCCCATGGGTCATGCTGGGCCTGCGGACCGCCCCGAAGGAAGACCTACAAGCCTCCTCTGCGGAGCTGGTGTACGGCACGCCGCTGCGAGTCCCAGGCGATTTCATGCCCAATGCAACGCGTCCCTGGTCAGCTGTGGACCAACGAGCCTCCTTGCTGGACGGGGTCAGAGCTTTCACACCCGTCCCTACCGCCCAACACGGCGCGCCGGTGTCCCAGGTGCCCCCAGGTCTGCAGTCAGCGGACTACGTGTTCATCCGTCACGACGCACACCGCCCCCCTCTGCAACCCCCTTATGACGGCCCCTTCCGTGTCCTGGAACGGGGAACTAAGCACCTGGTGGTGGATTTTGGGGGCACGGCCGAGCATGTTTCAGTGGACCGAGTTAAACCCGCACACCTGGACTTGACGCAGCCGTTGGAGTTAGCCCAACCTCCTCGTCGCGGTCGTCCCCCGGCTCCGCCTCCTCCCCCCGTGGAGGCCCGAGCTGCCTCTTCTGCTCCTCAGGCCGACCTCCACAGGCCCGCGTCAATGCCTCCCAGAGACACTCCGGCCCCTGTTATCCGGAGCCGCCGCGGACGGCCTGTCGTCCCCGCGCGCCTGCCTGACTTCGATTACTAGGGCGAATTCTGGGGGGGCTCATGTGGTGGACACGTATTGGGGACAGAATTCAACCCAGGAACTAAGGGTTAAGTCATGGTTGCCCTGGCAGGTTAACGCAGGGTTAAGTTATGGTTGTCCAGCCAGTTTTCTGGTTATTCTTGCCACCTCCGCTCAGTCGAGCTGTGGTTTGGTTGTCTCTCTGATTTACCGTGGATTAAAGAAAGTTGCCTACACGGCTAAAGTGTGAACCTACGGTCTTCTCCGTTCCTTCGGCTCTACAATATGAAATTTTAGAAAGGAACGACGAAAATTGATAAATTTGTCATCAGAAGACCAAAATCAGCACCTGCTGACCTGAGTACCGATGATAATGAACGCCACAAGGAGGATCGAAATGCTAGTCAGCCGCACCTGGTGTCCACAGAAGCCAGAGCAGAAGCTAATGTACATTACGGACCTCCACCGCGCAAATAAGGGAGAACATTCCAGCAGACATGGGTGAATACATATCCTTGGCTTGAGTACAGCAAAGAAAGTGGAAAGGCTTTTTGCCAAATTTGCAAACAAGCATACCAGAAGGGACTTATTATTTTTTCAACAAAACTCGAAATGGCATAGTATTGTAACGTGCATGGATAAGTAGACACGTTGATCTTTGGCTAACGGGTCTGACCCTTTAGTCGAGCGGTTAACGTTGTCGCTTGCGGTGCAGGAGATACGGGTTCGCGTCCCGGCTGTGGCGACGGTATTTCGGACTGCCCCCCGAATTCGCTACAGTATATTGATAGTGGTGTAATCTACTAATAAAACACGACTTCGTATCGAATCTCGCACCGGGCAAGAAAATAACCGGTTACATTGGTGGCAGCGCTGGGATCCGGAAGTGTGCACATCCTCAAAAGTCTCTTCGGAGCGCGGGAATAACAAAGCGCGAGGGCGCGCTTCCGGGGAGGGTGACGACTGTAAACTACTAATAAGACACGTTTAGCCCCAAGCTAACGGGTCTGACTCTTTAGTCGAGCGGTTAGTGATGTCGCCTTGTGGTGCAGTACACCCCGCATCGAATCCCGCACCGGGCAAGAAAATAACCGGTTACAGTGGGTTTGACGCATGGCAACATGCACTGGAAAGGTTCAAAAAGCACCAACAACCAGACTGTCACCGTGAGTCTTCAAGACAAAGGTCTAGCACTCAAAACGTCCTTGCAATGATGAGTTCAAGCAAAGAGAGCGACATGCAAGTTGCACGTGTCGTCTTGACAAAAGCATTTACCTCACTTCAGTACCTTGTTCGACAGCAGGGACCAGCTATTCGCGGACACACTGACGAACGGTCAAACTTTCTAAATTTGCTCAGATTAACAGGTGAAGATGTGCCTGAAATAATTGCATGGCTGGAGCAAAATAACTTCAAATGGCTGTCACATGATTCCACAAACGAAATTGTTAATATTATTTATCAAGATGTAATGAGGAAGCTGATCGAAAACATACAGGACTGTGATTGTTTTTCCATTACGATGGACGAAACCACAGATTTAAGCAGCACCCATGAACAGGTCTCTATTTGCATCCGCCGGGTCAGCAAGGATTTACAAATTCACGAAGACTTTCTCGGATTTTACGAAACACGCGAAACGACAGCTGAGGGGCTTTTTAAAATAGCCAAAGATGTGCTGACAAGATGCGGCTTAGACATAACAAAATGTAGAGGACAATGCTTTGATGGAGCTAGCAATGTAGCAGCAGGCAAACGGAACGGAGTTCAAGCTAAAGTGCGAGAGGTAGAACCACGAGCAATATTTGTTCATTGTATGGCATATTCCCTAGATTTAGTCGTGCAGGATTGTGTGTCCAATGTTCCCAGTTGCAGAGATGTTCTGAATGAAATTCGGGAATTAATCACTTTCGTCAGTGCATCACCAAAACGTCTGGGAAAGTTTCAACATCTGACGCAGACAAACAGCCCAAACCTTCGCCCATTTGCGCCCACCAGGTGGACCCTTTGCGCCGCTAGTTTGAAATCCGTAACAGAAAATCACAGTGAACTGATGGATTGTTTTGAAAATATGGCAAATGAAGAAACCACTGAAATTGGGGCCAAAGCAGGCGGGTTCTGGTCAAGATTGGGGACATTTGCTGTGTTTTTTATGCTGCACGTTGACGCAGCAAACACAGCACTACAGTCCAGTGCCCTCGGCTTCAGACAAGGGTCGATTATCACTGCGAATCTGAAAACCACTCTTCAGCATTTGAGGGGCATCTTTGACAGGTTTTGGACAGACATAACAGGCAAGGCAAGCAACGGAGGTGTCTCCGAACCAGAACTGCCACGAAGGCGACGAGCGCCAAAGCGAATTGAAATTGGCAGTGGTCCCAATCACACGTCACATACTCTACACCTGAGGACTTTTACAGGCTGCGTCACTATGCTGAGGTGTTGGATAATGCACTAGTGGCTCTACATGACAGGTTTTCTACTGAAAGCGTGGAACTTTTGGAGCAAGTGGAGAAATGTGTTGTTGGTCAGCAAATGGGAGAAGCTGTTTTTGATTTTTATGGAGATGATTTGGATCGTGAAACGTTGACAACGCAGCGTGGTGATCTTATGCTGGAGAGTTCACAGGCCCGTCAGATCAAAGTGAACAGCAGCGTGCAGGACGTTGTATCAACTTTTGAAAAGGATCCAGCCTCCTCCGCACTTCTGTACCCAGACCTTTTAACTTTCATTAGGCTTGGTCTAACTATACCAGTTACGACATGTAGTACAAGCGAGAGGTCTTTTTCTGGACTCCGACGTCTGAAAACGTTCCTGAGGTCAACGATGACTCAGACCAGGCTGAACAGCAGCATCGCTAGTATCACCCACATTCACTGCGGGGACGTACAGGTGGACATTGAAGGATCTGTAAATGAGTCCATTTCACGGAGTACTGTGCGGACAAACACGTTTGCGATGTCAAAGTAACTTGGTAGGCAATCCCCTTTTATCGTGCCCATGCTAAGATTGTATTTTGTGTCTGATTATAAGGACAATGTGCAGGGTAAATTGTGTGTATTTTTTTTTTAGCGGCAGCTAGTAGGCCTATAAGCCACTCTGTCGGTCGGTCTGTCGGTCCAAAATAGTTGGTCGCAGCCTATCACGAATTACGTGCTTGTTAAGAAGACATCAGAATTCTTAATATTCTTTTCCTTTGTAAATGTAAACTAATAATAAGACACGTTAGCCCCGAGCTGACGGGTCTGACCCTTTAGCCGAGCGGTTAGTGATGTCGCCTTGTGGGCAGTACAACTCGTATCGAATCCCGCACCGGGCAAGAAAATAACCGGTTACATTGGTGGCAGTGCTGGGATCCGGAAGTGTGCAGATCCTCAGCAGTCTCTTCGGAGCACGGGAATAACAAAGCGCGAGGGCGCGCTTCCGGGGAGGGTGACGACTGTAAACTACTAATAAGACACATTTAGCCCCTAGCTAACGGGTCTGACCCTTTAGCAGAACGGTTAGTGATGTTGCCTTGTGGTGCAGAACACCCCGTATCGAATCCCGCACCGGGCAAGAAAATAACCGGTTACATAAATATGGACATTTTGTGCAAGAACTGAAACGCAACCCTGTCATTGTGATTTGTTGTGATTAACATAAAGGCAGGACATTTTCTTCAAAACGAGCACCCCCGGTCATTTTGAAAAGTTGGCGCCTATGGCTGGGATAGTGTACAGGAACATCTGAAGTCCAAATGGGAGACACCGTCAAAGGTGGTTAAGAATGGTAGAGCTAAGATGCTGTGGGACTTCGAGTTCCAGACTGAGAAGCAGGTGCTGGCTAACCAACCAGACATTGTGGTGGTCGACAAAGAACAGAAGATGGCAGTAGTGATCGATATAGCATTCCTGAGCGACAGCAACATCAAGAAGAAAGAGCATAAACTAGAGAAATACCAAGGGATGAGGGAAGAACTAGATCGGATGTGGAAGGTGAAATCCACAGTAGTCCCAGCGGTAATCGGAGCAACTGGGAGTGGCTCCAGCAGAATGCAGGAACAACATCTGAGGTCTCTGTCCAGAAGAGTGCAGTCATAGAAACAGCTAAGATACTGTGCAGAACCCTCAAACTCCAAGGCCTCTGCAGAGGACCCGAGCTTGAAGAAGACACACACCACTCCGGGGGGAGAAAAAAAAAAGTTAAGAGGGATTTGTTTTACTTAAATTGTGTGCCAGATGGACGAATAACAAAAAGATTTTCTCCAAGCGCTCCACTGTTTTTTGATGGCATAATGAGGAAAAGCATACATTGTTTGAGCATTTTCTTTTTCATTTTTCAACTCCAAAGTTTTGAATTTTTCTAGGCCGAACAACAAAAAGCTTAAACAGCAGCTTAAATGTCTGCAAGTTTTTGAGAACGACCTTTAAAGCCCCCCAACCAAAATAAAAATGGCAATGGAGACAAGTCCTCATTTTTTGTTTGACTGAATGTGCTGATATTAAGGATTGATACTGGAGAAAAATTCGTTTAACTTGTATTTCTCATATTTTTGCTGTGAAAAGTTTACCACATATCATTTAAGATTGGCTGCATTCAACTTTTGAAAAAGCCGTTTTCATTTTGAGCCACTTAAGTCACAAAATTAATCTCAGATCTTTAAATTTCTTATAATTGGTACCCAATATACATTAACACTATATGGATAAGACCCACTACTTGCTGTTTCACCGATTTGCTTTTTTTTTTGGATGTTTAAAGTTAAAAATCTTAAGTTTCATTAACAGAAAACATTTAAATTTTTACATATATAACACCAGTGAAATAGTCAAAAGTACATAAAAAATGCTTTTGACAAGAGGCAGCCCCACTATTAGACATTTCATTCAGGTCTGGATTAGAAGCCCGAGTGTGAGATTCAAAAGATTCCATTTGATAAAATTATCCATAAAATTAAAAATCTGAAGGACCTCCACGAGCTTCAAAAATATTTGTATTCTGTAGTCAAAACCACCATCTCTCAAAATCTAATATAACAAAGTGATTCCCTTCCTACATTTTTTTAATACAAAATTTATAGTCCAGCTATGGCAACTGAAATAGTTAAATGTGAAGAGTCAGACAGATATGATGAAAAATAAGACCGAATACATAATTTGCGTCCAAGTTTATTTTGAAATTCCCTACTCCCCCTATACAAGAAAAAAATGACTTTTCCACAAAGGCAGCAGTGAACTGTCAGTGATATTAGGTATTTGTTTTTCAGGGCAGGGGAAAGAAATCATAATCACAGTGTGTCTTTTCTTCTTTTATGTTAAATACTGCTGTTATCTTTGGCTGGGTTTCGGCAGACAGTTTGCTGTCGAGCCAAATTCCTGGGAAGTAAAATGTTTCAGCCAATAGAGCAAAGCTGTGGGCTTTACATCTTTACAATGCCAATGCAGGAATGTTCTGGACTGTATACCTCTTCATAAACACTAAAGAAAAAAAAAAGAACAAGCCGTCTGTGTTTACAACACAAACAAATATTACCGCCAGGAGAGATAGCGACAGTATGTCAATTTCATAAAATTGTATTGACAAAAAAATCTACAAAAATGGCGCTAAGTAAATATTACACAACAGTAAACATGTTTTGTGTTTTGTACTGTCTTTTGTCGAACCGCTACACAAAACCAAAATTCTTGGTCTTAATGGCTAGCAGGAGTTTCTGTTTGAGGATCTGTTTGGAAGAATACAGTGGCACGTAGAGTCGGGAGATACAGGTGTTGGCTGTGGGCAGGTGCTGGTCATCTGGAGGGCGGATGGTGATGGAAGGCATTGGCTGGAAGCCCTCCTCACTGGCAGGCAGAGATGGGCTGGAGGTCCAGAAGTACACCTAGATGTGGGAGGGGGGTTAAGTAGGGTCATACAGAGTCATCATTGGTGGTTGATTTGTAAAAATGTAAATAAATAGTGTCACAGTTGCATAGAGGTGAAAAAGACTTACCAGATCTTGTCTCTCAGTCATGCTCATCTTCTCGACGATGGACCAGAACCAGCGTTTGAATTGTAGCAGCTTGTCTGCATTTTCCCCTGTTGGATCAATCAAATACAAATCATTTCTCAATGCATTAAAGCACAAATTGCACATCAGAATGAACATCAAAAGAAAATAATAAAAATAAACATCCAAAAAACTACAAACTGTGAATATAAACAAATTAAGAGGCCTCAAAAATTCAAACAAAGCAGCATACCGGACTCATCATTAAAGGAGGTGAAGCTGATGAGCATCTGCACGTTGACCTCTCCACAGCCATTAACAAGCAGCCTGAAGTCCTCTGCTGTCAGATCTTCCAGGGAGTTTTTGGGGAGTACATCCAGCAGACCCTTTCTCATCGCCTGGTAGTGAAGACGCAAAACATTTGCAAACAGTCATTGTTGGGTATACAACAAGAAATATTTTGTGTGCAGGAAAACAGATACAACACTCATAATTGGTGTGAGGAGAGGATGCTGGGAGAGTAACCGTGGCAGTAAGTAAAGGCAGAACAGACAAAAGCTTTGTTTAGTTGCAGCAGGTCCAAGAGTGGATGGGGAAAGAGGGAAAATGCTATTTCAACTAACAGCAAATGCAAGGGTGTTCGATACTTACATGAAGAGGTTGCTCGGCCACAACCAGCATCCTGTGCTCTGCATACTTCCTCACATACTCATAAACATTTAGAGGAGTCACAGGCATGTTGACCCCACCAGACAGCAACTCCACCTGCAGGAATTATAGATCAGGATGTTTCATCATTCTGTTACAATGTGTAAATTCATCTTCTCTATGGTTATATCAATACTCCATGACAAATGTTACTTGTACAGTGCATCCGTAAAGTATTCACACCCCTTCACTTTCCCCACATTTTGTTATGTTACAGCCTTATTCCAAAATGGATTAAATTCATTTTTTTCTCATCAATCTACATACAATACCCCATAATGATGAAGCGAAAAAGGTTTTGTAGAAATTTTTGCAAATTTATTAAAAATAAAAAACTGAAATATTGCATGTACATAAGTATTCACACCCTTTACTCAGTACTTGGTTGAGGCACCCTTGGCAGTGATTACAGCCTCAAGTCTTCTTGGGTACGAAGCTACAAGCTTGGCACACCTATATTTGGGGTATTTCTCCCATTCTTCTCTGCAGATCCTCTCGAGCTCTGTAAAGCTAGATGGGGAGTGTCGCTGCACAGCTATTTTCAGGTCTTTCCAGAGATGTTCAATGGGGTTCAAGTCTGGGCTCTGGCTGGGCCACTCAAGGACATTCACAGACTTGTTCCGAAGCCACTCCTTCGTTGTCTTGGCTGTGTGCTTAGGGTCGTTGTTGTGTTGAAAGGTAAACTTTCGCCCCAGTCTGAGGTCCTGAGTGATCTGGAGCAGGTTTTCATCAAGGATCTCTCTGTACTTTGCTCTATTCATCTTTCCCTCGATCCTGACTAGTCTCCCAGTTCCTGCCGCTGAAAAACATCCCCACAGCATGATGCTGCCACCACTATGCTTCACTGTAGGGATGGTATTAGCAAGGTGATGAGAGGTGCCTGGTTTCCTCTAGACGTGACGTTTGGCATTCAGGCCAAAGAGTTCAATCTTGGTTTCATCAGACCAGAGAATCTTGTTTCTCATGGTCTGAGAGTCCTTTAGGTGCTTTCTGGCAAACTCCAAGCAGGCTGTCATGTGCCTTTTACTGAGCAGAGGCTTCCGTCTGGCCACTCTACCATAAAGGCCTGATTGGTGGAGTGCTGCAGAGATGGTTGTCCTTCTGGAAGGTTCTCCCATCTCCACAGAGGAACGCCGGAGCTCTGTCAGAGTGACCATCGGGTTCTTGGTCACCTCCCTCACCAAGGCCCTTCTCCCCCGATTGCTCAGTTTGGCTGGGCGGCCAGCTCTAGGAAGTCCTGGTGGATCCAAACTTCTTCCATTTACAAATGATGGAGACCACTGTGCTCTTCGGGACCTACAAAGCTGTAGAAATTTTTTGTACCCTTCCCCAGATCTGTGCCGTGATACAATCCTGTCTTGGAGGTCCACAGACAATTCCTTTGACTTCATGGCTTGGTTTCTGCTCTGACATGCACTGTCAACAGTGGGACCTTATATAGACAGGTGTGTGCCTTTCCAAATCATGTCCAATCAATTGAATTTACTACAGGTGGACTCCAATCAAGATGTAGAAACATCTGAAGGATGATCAGTGGAAACAGGATGAACCTGAGCTCAATTTTGAGTGTCATAGCAAAGGGTGTGAATACTTATGTACATGCAATATTTCAGTTTTTTATTTTTAATACATTATGGGGTATTGTGTGTAGATTGGTGAGGGGAAAAAAAGGAATTTAATCCATTCTGGAATAAGGCTGTAACATAACAAAATGTGAGGAAAGTGAAGGGGTGTGAATACTTTCCGGATGCACTGTATGTAGACTCAGCTTTAAAGAGGCAGATTTTCATATTGGATTTAGAGCTGTGAGATTTGTTTTTGACTGTATACACAGTTTTTATTGCTGCTGAAATGGACATTTGGCCACAGATACTATACCAAGGCACCCAAATGGATGTTCCATGTGGACATGTGGAAATGGTTGATTACCTGTCCAGCTCCTTCCTCTTTGCAGAGGTCAATGGCAAAAGCCAGGTCCATGGCAGCAAAGACAGCGTCCGCCTCACCAGCCTGTGAATGACGGATAAGCTGCCGCAGACTCTCGTACATCACTGGGTCGAAGAATGCAAAGTCGTGCCAGTTCACCTGTAGTAACAAACATATATGATAACTCTCAGTACACTACAACTTCATTTTAAAGGGCCAGTATAATCTAACAGCATCTATTGGTCGTGAAGAAAACAATACTAGGAGTCTCCTACCTTTCTGCCAAGCAGCACCTTGATGACATGTCTGTTCAGTGTGATTGGACAGAGTTCATTTTGGAGCAGGCACAGACCAAGTATTCTGGATGCAAAAATAATTCACAAACACATCAAGACTTCACATCAAGCAGGGGATCACATTTAAAAAATTCGTCAAGGCTGAAGTTATATTGTATTTTCATAAATTAATCAAATCAAATCAGATGTTTCACTCCATGCTTATTCCCTTAGTAGAGGCACTGTATAAATACACCTTAGACTTCATTATAGTACTTCAATTAGTATAAAGAACATGTAACTGTCGAAACTTTATTGTAAGAATTTAAAATCCATTGATACATGAAATTTAAAAAAAAGTTTGAGAAGTGAATTAGACTGAGCTGAGTAGTTTAACATTAGAACAACCGGGATTTCACTCCTATCGAAAACGACCATGGGCGGTCAAAATGGCCGGCGGTTTTTAAACTCTATATTCTGTCAAGATAAATACCCAATAGAGATATTAATGCGTTGCATATGTTAGTATGTCTGTTAGGAAACGACTGACACCAAAATTAACATTTTAACCATTATAGTGCTATTTCTAAAGAATTTAAACTTCAGAGAGACATGGTCGAACCTGAATACCAAAATTGAAAAAGTGAAAATATTAACTGAAAAACAAAATGGAAAACACATATTGCTAATCTAACAAATGTAACAAGGTCTATAAAACATGAAATGTAAAAAAAGAACTGAAAATAACAACTGAAACAGTCGCAAACAATGACAGGAACTTAAAAACTACTAGAACGGCCATGAGCGGTCATTTTGACCGCCGCAGTTTTTAAACTCTATATTCTGTCAAGATAAATACCCAATTGCGATATTTATGCATTGCCTGTATTAGTATGTCTGTTAAGAAACGACTGACACCAAAATTAACATTTTAACAACTTTGCTACTATTTTTCAAACAATTTAAAATCGCCGCTGTCCAACATCTGTAAATACTGCAATGCCTCAGTGATAATCATGATGCGTCTGAAATGGCAGCTATACCCAGACATATTGGAAATAATCAAAAATCAAGTCTAGACTATTACTCCGCACTGGAGAATGCTAGTGTGTTTCTAGGACAGTGTTTCAATGAATGGCACGAAGGAAATGACGCGACCAACACACAACATAAATAGTGACATTATGCGTGGTCATTTTGACCGGTCATGGTCGTTTTAGGTAGCTCTTATCGTAACTTTTTTCTGCAATTGATCTAAAAGTCATTTCAATGCAAATATAGACAATTTTAGGAGCATTTAGGGAGTGTCGGGTCTGTATCTTTTTTTCTTCACAAAGTTATTAAACTTCGAAAATCCAAAATGGTCAAAACGACCAACTTGGTCATTCTAGTGTTAAAATTTGTATGCATGAATGTTTCCCATTTGGAGACAGCTGTTGCTCATACCTGCCGATATTACGGAAGCAATTGAGCCTGGCCTCTGTGTTCTTGCCAGGTCGGGGGGAGTAAAAGCCTCGCTTGCCAGGTTGGTAGAACAAGGGGGCATTGTCATCACCGTCGTCTGGGTCGTCCAGCTCCATGTCAACCACACTGCGGGTGGAGCCATGGCGCTTCCGGTTCTCCTGCTGCTAAAAACGCACATTGGGAGGAGAGGGGTGTGAGCTGGTGTTAACTTGGGTTGGGTTGTGCAGAAGCATCTGTGTGTCATAAGTAAAAGGGAGAGAGATTGCCTTTGTAGACACATCTGTGAAATCCAGCCAAGCAGATTGAGCTTTATCACAAAATGTCAGTTATTACCAAAAAGACAACATACAAGTCACCATGATGAGACAGTATAGACTAGAAACAAATTTAGTTTACTTGTGCTTTCTCTGGAGCCTCCAGCAGACCCAGGTCCAATATACTGTCTGCACCATTTTCCCTGAGAGAGATAAGAGACAGGAGACTTATAGTGTGCCCAAATAACTGCAGAGTAGGAACAAAATCAGTACAGTGCTGCAAACCAAAGACTCTCTGGAATGCAAAGACAGCGGATTCCAAATTTATTTGGAGAAGGTGGTATCATCTATTGGAAATAGTAAAATTTCATACTGCTGGTATCAATGTTAGAGTTGGTACTGATCTGATCCAATATCAGATATCGGACTGACGTTACTGATCCATGACGTACCGAACCAGATCCCATTGTCTGATGTTTTTATGAATTATAAACATGTAATAATGCAATTTTAAGCTCATAGCCAAAATGGTATATGTAAGTTCAGGTAGTATGAAGTGTTTTGAGTGCGGGGACGTGGGATACAAGTGCCTCACTTGCCTGCACAGAGAGTAAGTAATGAGGTCGATGGATGTGGGGGAAAAAGTAAAACCCCACAAAATTTAAACTTGAGTCTCCTAAACACCATAGTAATTCAGAGAAAGATAAAATGTTCGTCGA
This sequence comes from Lampris incognitus, assembly GCF_029633865.1. Taxonomy (NCBI): domain Eukaryota; kingdom Metazoa; phylum Chordata; class Actinopteri; order Lampriformes; family Lampridae; genus Lampris; species Lampris incognitus. The sequence continues at coordinate 23,914,769 of NC_079219.1, read as the reverse complement.
TGACGTTGTAAATGTATCAGAGGGACCCAATGTGCGTGGAGTTAATGGTGCTGCTGCATGCGTAATCTCCCTGGCAGCTGCTGCAGCCGAGCCAGGACAGAGGCACAGAGTGAAGGGGAGGAGGTGGCGGTGGAACTGTCTGTCACCGAGAGCCAGGACAAGGAGAATGACGATGAAATTGAGTACGATTCTGACTCAGAAGGCACGGTAACGGATTCCCAGCAACCAACCAGTGTACTGTACACTCGGGAGGAAATCAATGTTTGTTTGGATGAAACTTTTGGAAAGTCTGTAACATTAATGGAGGGAGAGATAGGCAGACCTTTTGATTTTTGCATTCAGACATTTAGATATAATTTTTCTTCTGGAAACACATAGACATAGGTGGGGATTGGAACCGCACTACAGATTTCACACTGGACAGAACAAGTGAAGAACTTTGGGTTACTTCCATAACCCCGGTTCTCTGAGTAGCATGAGTGAGATGTCTTACTATGGAATACGCCCCCTCGCGTATTCACAAAAGCACTTGTACCATTACGCCAGCCCTGATTGGCTGGCAGTCATGATGTCTGTGTCAGGGCCCTGCGCCTTATATATGACTGACGCAGCGGCACTCATTATTCAAAACAAGCACACCTCTTCTCGCTTGACCCCAGCAGCAAAACGGGCTGTCTGATGAGACATCTCACGCATGCTACTCAGAGAACCAGGGTTATGGAAGTAACCTAAAGTTCTCTTTCATGGCATTCGTTTAGATGTCTCACTGTAGGGATATGGAGACTCTCGTATTGCCAGACAAGCTTACCCCATGACTGACCACCAGCCCCCCCGAAGAGGTGTGGATAAGGCAGGTCCACTGAGGAACCCACGCTCAGGACAGCAAGAGCAAGGCTTGAAGATGTAACATCCAACTTATAAAGCCTTGCAAATGTGGGGGGCGATGACCAGCTAGCTGTAGCACAGATATCCTGGATAGAGACCCCCCCGAAACAGGGCCCAAGACGTCACAAGACCGCTAGTAGAGTGTGCCTTCAACCCAGCTGGAACCTGAAAGCCTGAGCTGGAGTAAGCCAGTGCGATAGCATTCACTATCCAGTGAGAAAGTCTTTGTTTGGTGATGGGCCTGCCCCTGTGGGGCTTAGCCCAGGACACAAAAAACTGATCCCCTTTCCTGAAGGCCCTTGTTCTCACCACATAAGTGTATAAAGCGTGAACTGGGCACAACATATGCAGCCGCTGCTGCTCTGCAAAGCTGTGATGAGGTGGTTGAAAAGCTGTCAGGACCCCTGGCAAGCATGGATTGACCACTTTAGGGACGAAAGAAGGATTAGGCTTCAAGGTCACCCCAAGGTTCCCCGGGGTGAACCACATACAAGCAGGATGCACAGACAGTGTGTGAATATCATTCACATGCTTAGCTGTAGCCAAAGCCAACAACAAAGCCACCTTAAGACACAACATTTTCATATCTATGTGTTTGAGTGGTCAAAGGGATGACTGGTGAGGGCCTCCAGAACTACAGTCAAATCCCAGGAGCGTGACATAGGCTTAGAGCTGGATAACAGTCTCCGTGCACCCTTCATTAACCGAGGAACAAGGGGATACTGGCCTGCCAGCTTACCATCAAAACTGACATGGAAAGCAGAAATAGCAGCCAAGTAAACCTTGACAGTAGAAATGCCTTCTTCTTGTCAATCAGGTCCTGTAGAAAGGACAAAATTGCACCAACAAAACATTGAAAGAGAATTTCCTGTGCACTCGGCACCATTCCTCAAACACTCTCCACTTACAGTCATAAAGGGACCTGGTGGATGATGCTCTGGCATTCTGAATCATATTAATGACACTCTGTGATAGTCCAGTATGTCTTAAATTAAACCACCCATTGGCCAGGCCCACAAGGCGAGCCGCTCTGGGTGGGGGTGAAATATCTGCCCGCGCGCCTGAGAGAGGAGGTCTCTGCCAGTGGGACGGGCCACGGGCGACTGCTGAGGAGCTGCTTCAATTCTGCCAGCCAATGCATGGACGGTCAGTGAGGAGCAGTCAAAATCAGGGAAAGAGGATTCTCCCACACCCTGAACAATGTCGGGGGAATCAAGGCCAGTAGAGGAAACGCATATAGTGGAATGCACGGTCACTTGTGCGCGAACGCATCCACTCCCAGTAGTGCGCTCTGGTCGTGCAGGGAGAAAAACAGTGGGCACTGCTATGTGGCCGGTTGCAGTTTCCATTCTGCGTAAAGGGGATTCCCTCTGGACAAAAGGCCTGCACCCAAACTCTGAATCCCAGGGATGTGCGTCGCTCTCACAGATAGGAGATACGCATCGCTCCACAATATCAATTCGCGTGCCAATATGTGCAGCTGTTGGGAGCGCAGACCTCCCTGGTGGTTGATATAGGCCACCGTGGTCGTATTGTCCATTCTCACCAGCACATGACGCCCCTTGAGAAACAGCAGAAAATGTTTTAGCGTTAGAAACACTGCTAGAAGCTCCTAGTAGTTTATATGGCTGTGATGGAGCTGTGTGCTCCAGACCCCATTTACTGCCCTGCCTTCAAAAACACTGCCCCAGCCCGTTAGGCTGACATCCGTTGTCACTACTTTTCTGGCCGATATCGTGCCCATATGCACACCCTCTGTCAGAAGAGACGGCCGTTTCCGAGGGCTAAGCGCGAGAGCACATGACGCAGATACCGTAACCCTGCGGGGTCTGTGGCACACGGGGTCCAGTTTGACAGAAGCCACCCAACGCTGGAAATCTCTCATGTACAGCCTGCCCAGCCTCACCACCAAGAGCACTGACGCAATCAGTCCCAATAACCTGAGACACAGGCCGCATGTGACCCGTTTCATTATGACAAAATCGGCTGACAGGCGGGCCATGTGGGTGAGCGAATTCAACGTGAGACCCAGAAAAGCTATGTCCCGTCTCGGGTGTTAACACACTTTTTTCCTTGTTCAACACAAATCCCAGCTCGGCCAGGTTCACCACAAATCCCAGCTTGACCAGGTGTGTCAACACAATGCCTGTGTGCGTAACAGCCTCGTGCTCCAAGCGTGCCAGCAGCAGCCAGTCGTCCAGATAGTAGGTGGCTAAACGGATGCCTCGCTCCCTGAGGGGAGCTATAGCCACCTCGACACATTTCACAAACACCCTCGGGCTCAGTGACAGGCCAAATGGGAATACTAGTTACTCTTATACAGTGTCCTGAAACGCGAACCTTAAATATTTCCTGTGTGGAGGATAAATGGGGATGTGAAAATATGCGTCCTTCAGGTCAGTCGATGTGAACCAATCGCCCAGGCGCACCAAGCGTATCAGGGTTGTGTGTGTGTGCATATGAAACTTGTATCTCCTGAGATAGTTGTTTCAAGCACGTAGGTCCAGAATGGGACGAATGCCGTTCCTCCCCTTCTTTGGGACCAAGAAATACCTCGAATACAGACCCTCTAGCCTCTGCTTGTGTGGCACTATTCATATGGCATTTTTGTTTAACAAGGCAGATATTTCTCCCTGTAACACTCAGGCTGACTCTCCTTGAGCACGGGAAGCATGACGCCATTGAAATGAGGAGGCGCTGCGGCGAATTCAAGTCTGTAGCCCCTGGCCAGTGTCTTCAACACCCATTTTGACGCCGTGCATGTTTTTCAACTCTCTAGCCGTGAAGATAGAGGTGAGTGACCCTCTGTCTGATCTACACGATCTCTGGGAACCTCTTTTAACTGTACGACACTGCCCCTTAGCGGCTGACAGTTGTCGGTACATCCGGGTGCTATTGCGCATGTGCGAACTGATAAGACTTCGTGACAGGTGCCCTGGGTTGTTTCACCCCAGGGAGGGCACTGGTCCCTTCTGGTGGTGTTATATGGGGAAACACTATGTTTTGCAACTTTGTGTTTATCTTTTTCCTTTTTGGAAAAAAAAATGCAATACTGCGCCCTTGGCTGTGTGCCTGGACGCATCAGTGAATGAACTTCCTTTTTCTTTTTTTTTACAGTGTGTGTGTGTGTGTGTGTGAGTGCTCATGAGACTTGAATGTGGCTTTGAACAATCCCACATTTGAACTGAGTCTCGTCTCTCCTTGGCTGGAATGCACAGACTGAGCTCCGAGCCCGCATGCCGCCAAGCGAGAGGGTTGGCACTGGGGGATTCCTCCCCGGATTGCTGGACTGTCAGGGAACAGGGGACGGCTGGCATGTCCACTTTCCGCGGGAGACAAAGAGCTATAAGCCTTTGTCTTCCTTTTTCTTTGCCTCGCATCTCTTTTGCATGGAAGCGAGAGCGGAGCCAAATATGCCATCAGGAACAACTGGGATGTCCAAGATGTATCCCTTTCTCTTTACCCGACAAGTTTGTCAGATTGAGCCATCTTGCCCTCTCCTGCAGCACCAACATCAACATGCACTTCCCCACGGCCTGGACAGCGCATTGTTGGACACACAGACAGATATCCGCAATCGTGGTAATCTCATCCTACACGGAAGCGTCGGGTACCTCGGTCATGTCGTCAAAAAGCTCCGCTTAGTAAACAGACAACATGGAGGTGACGTTGAGTGCTCTCACCATCAGGGCTACCACCTTGTAAACTCACTCAGTCATGGGGGACTGGAAGCGGTCGGCTTTGGCGGGGAGGGTGGGTGGTCTGGATGATGTAGACGACAACCGCGGGTGGAGGTGGGCTGCCATCAGCGGCTCCATGGGTGGCATGAGGGCCATGGCATGCTTATCCATCCCTTCAAAATCCAGGGATGACGCTCCATGAATGGGGGGGGGGGTGTTCTTGCTGGAGTACGGATTTTCTTTCAATGAGATGGTGGCTTCTTCCAGGAGCTCGGGGAACACCGGGAGAAGCTGTCTCGCAGTCCGCTTGGTCTGGGGCAATTTCTTCCCTTCGTAGCGAGACCGAGGAGCCTCCGCAACGACAGTGGGCCATGGGATTCCCAGTCTCTCCACGGTGCGTTTACACACATCGTGCAGGTCAGCGCTAGGTGGAGGCTGTGCAACCTCACCCTCGCTTTTAGCAGCGGACAGGCATAGAGAGCTGGGAGACTGTGCCAGGGGAACGCATGCCATGGCATGCTTATCCATCCCTTAATAATCCAAGGAAGACACCCCTTGAATGGGGGTCATGCTGGAGTATGGATTTTCTTTCCATGAGACAGTGACTTCTTCCAGGAGCTCGGGGAGCAGCTGTCTCACAGTCCCGCTTGGCCTGGAGCAATTTTTTCCCCTCGTAGTGGGACTGGGTAGCCTCTGCAATGACAGTGGGCCATGGGATTCCCAGACTCTCCGTGGCGCATTTACACATGTCGTGCATCTCAGCGCTAGGCAGAGGCTGTACAGCCTCACCCTTGCCTTTAGCAGCGGACAGGTATGGAGAGCTGGGAATCTTTGCCGGGGGAACGAAGGAAAAACTATCCTCGTCGTCCTCCTCCAACACCAGAAAATCTCCTCAACCACACCAAGATGGGGTTCCTCTGGGGTGGGACCGGTAAGAATAGGGTCCTTATCCGAGAGGCTAGCCTGACGGGCTAGTCTTCGGCGGAGGTTCTTAGCCGTGAAGCGAGTAGATGAGCCGGGGTTGTTGACAGCGACTTGGCCGTGTTCTAGCCCAAGACACGTGGAGCAAATCTGGTGTGTTTTTTTGCTCGAAATTTTCTTTCTGCAGGTACACAGGCAGGTGGAATCAACTTGCTCCAAGGTGGGAAGCAGCTTGGCAGCTGTATCCATTTAGATGGTGTGCTCAATTTAAAATAATTATCTGGCGTGATAATCTCATTAGCTGGCTCCAACGGTGGGCAAGCAATGAGGTGACCACAGGTTCCCGGTATCGTTAGCTTGCTTGGAGTAGCAAAGTTAATGTGCTAGCTAGCTTGTAGAAGCAGAAATACCCTGCTGTTTGGGGGCAGGCCAGAGTAAAATAATCTCATTAGCTCGCTCCAACAGTGGGCAAGCAGTGAGGTGACTGCAGGTTCCCTGTATCATTAATTGTTTGGAGTAGCAAATTTAATGTATTAGCTAGCTTGTAGAAGCAGAAATACTCCGCTGTTTGGGGCAAGGCCAGAGTAAAAAACTACCTATGGTGAAGGCAGTAGTACCAGTCTAGCAGCGGTTAGTGTCTGGTGACAGAGGTGTTCACTCCAGTTTGAGGACAGTTTAGCTAGTCAGCTCAGATACGGGTGAGAGTAGCTTGCTTATGAAGTGAGAAGAGGTGACTGAATGATGAGTGATGCTGTGTCAGTCATATATAAGGCGCAGGGCCCTGATGCAGACGTTATGACTGGAGTACGGATTTTGTAATGGTACAAGTGTTTCTGTGAATATGCGAGGGGGCATATCTCATAGTGAGACATCAAAACGAACGCTATGAAAGAGAACCACATTTACAATCTTCCATCACTTTATCCAGGCTATTGTCACAATTTGATTTGATTGATGCTTGGAGAATAAAAAATTCAAACATCAGACAGTACACATGGGTAAAGGTTTCAGAGAACAGGGTCAGTGCTGCCAGGCTAGACAGGGTGGGTATCACCAGACACCTTAACACCAGCAACATATTTCCAGATCACCACTCAATGTTGCTTTATGTCTTTCACCAACAAAAAAAAAAATATAAACCTTTCTGGCACTGTTCAATGTGAAATGACTACAGGATTGGTCTTTTTGTAACAAAATTTAATTATTTTAGGTAATCTGGAGAGGGGAAAAAAGCAGTTTGACCCTGTCAGATGCCATAGCAATTTGCACTCCTACACCTGTTTGTATGTGAAGCCTAGTGAAACTACAGTTTAAATAAATTACTTTGGAATAAATTTAATGCCTTTTTGCATGTTTTTGCTCTTTTAATAAGAAGTGCCGTTTGGTTTACTAAAGCCTCATGTAACCTTACACAACGACAACGATAATAATAATAATCAGCAAAAGAGAGCTCTGGTATCAGTAGACATCCAAATTCAGGTATCGAAACTGAAAAAAAAAGTGGATCAGTGCATTTCTAATGTGATGGAGCGGGTAGCTATACCTTCCATGTGCGATAAGAAGCTCCATGGCCTCCTCAACCCTGGCTCTGAGAGAGTCCTCACTGGCCAGAAGCAGCAACAGCTGAGCTGGAGACAGTTCCAGCAGCATGCCTGTGATTTTACTGGCAAATGCCTAAGAAACACACAGACATAGAGATGAGGTTACATTCCCCATTCTGCATTTCACGTAAACAAATGGACAGGTGAAGCTTTGTTACCGGTTGCATTGCGTGCACGCGTGGGTACAGCCGCTCCCCTAGGGCTTGTCTGTGTGCAGGTAGGGGGTCCGGCTCGTCACTGGGATTGCCTTCTGAAGCAGGCCTGAAGGGCCGAGTGTCAATGGAGAGCTGCCTCCTTGAGTCCCTATCAAACAGACAATAACGCGGCTGGGCATAAGTCTTAGTCACCGAATGTGATGGGAGAGGTTTACATCAGTGGAACATTTAAGGCTTCAGTATCTCAAGTTTACCTGTCTCTGTCTCTTCGGGAGCCGGCACGAAGTCCTCCACTTCTCCTATCTCTCTCCCGATCTCTGTTCCTCAGCCGCTGCATCAGATCTAAGATCATACCAGAGCGCACACACGTTTGGCGAACACACACACATACACATTTAAACAGGTTAATCTTTGAAAATCAGCAACATTATCGTTTCATCCAAGTTACTGCAAGATTTAACATTGTGCAAAACACCATCTCATGGATCAATAACATTAAATGCCATGTTATAGTTTTCTATGCATCGTCATACTTGAGTTGTAATCGTGCTGACACGTACTGCTGGCCTGCATGCCCTTGCTGACACTCTGAACACAATCCAGGTTGGGCAGCTTGTCGTTGGAGAGGAAGGCCAGGGCGATGGCCGTGTAGAAGCTACGTGCCACACCGCTGCCCTCGCCCGGCTCATCTTTGAATGTGACCTTCACACGGTGCACAGCCATAGGGGTGGTGGTACAGCGGCGGCCAAAGTGTGTGTTCAGTTGCCGCATGGTCTGCTGTATGAGCTGGTCCCGGTCTCTGTCCACCTCCAGGGCCAGGTCACGGGACTGTAGGTTCCGCAGCTTTTCCATCTCCCGGCGGAACTTGGATTCCTTCACCTCAAAGCCCCCCAGCTCTGTGAGGATCTGGGGAATAAAAAAAGGATTAGAAAAAAATTACCAAGAGTTATCCTTCTATTTTTCTATTCAAATTTGCATTCTTTCTTTCTCAGATGACACATTCAATTAAACTTCAGAAGACTGCAGGGAGTGGGGGGGAGTTTTTTTAAAATGTGCTTGTCGTGTGATTTTAACGTACCGATCCAGGCTCAGCTCCAACATCCTCCATGAAGACACGACCAAAGAGCTCCAGCGACAGACGCCAGCGGCCAAGCAGCATGTCGTGTGAGATCACCATCCCCATGAAACTACAGTGGGGTCTGGAGAGACATAGAGAAAAGGTAGGGAGGAAACCCTTTTTAAGTCTTCCAATACATTCTACAAAAGTAGATGATTTAAGGCTACTGTCAGGAATGCAATGTACTGTGGACATTATATAAGTATCTACGACAGCATCCTTACACCCTAATCCAGAATACCTTATAGGAGTGGTAGTCTTTTTTGATAATATTTCCTGTATATTTTTGTGTGCATGTTGGGGACAATTATGATTCTGAAACCCAAGTTTTCTCCTTGGCAAATTATGTTATGAGTAGGTTTTACATTTCTGGAATGCTTTTTATTTGAATAAAATATTTCAGAATTTGTCTCATGATATTTGGACAGTTTTGCTGTGATTACTACTACTACAGCAGGTATCTTTTGGAAGGCTCACAGAGCTATGAAGCGTACAAAAAAATCATTTTTTGGGGTTTTTTTTTAGCTGTGGGTGGTCCTTTAAGGTACATGTGTGTAAAGAAAACACAGATGATCTCTACCTAAATGATGGCAAAGGAGGTCCATCACTCTCGGTTAAACCGATCTCAGCCAGTAGGCTGCTCTTAAGCTGGGCGGCAAGGTCATGCGGCGAGGGGCCTGGCTTGGGAGCCTCCAGCTCCTGCTCTGCCAATGACTGGTCCTCATTGCTCCGCTGGCAAGTCTCCATACTCATCACATTCTTCAGGTTGGCTGAATAGGACATCTTGGTGGGCAGGATCTGTTTTATATGGAGTCAGGGTATTTTCTTTAGTGGTGTGAAATGCCATTTTTGGTGAGATGGCGATTTTTGATGATGAAGGAATGGAAATACATTTAATGGGCCAGAAGACTGGCCATGTTCCAATGTACACACTTGCATAACTTGGCGTATCTTAAAAAACTAATTATCAAAGTATCCATTATTTCATAATATCCATTTTTTAAGCTCACAAAGCACAAAGGAGGTTGAGGTAGGAGGGGAAGAAAAACCAAAGCTTTCCAAAGCTCTTTGAGAGGACAGGAGAGGATATGATGAATCCTGGATAGCCTTTACAGTTTAATCCTGATAATACATGGCCATTTCATCTCTAAGCCATATAAGTAAGCTGTTAGCCAACTGTGGATATTAGAACATAGATGCCAGTGTGTTTGAACAGTGAGGGGTGGTATACCTGAGAGGAGGAGGGTAGAGAGGAGCCCATGTTTACCTCCAGGCAGTTCCTGTCCATGCTCGCCTCAGCCAGGCCTTTGGTTGCCATGTAAGAGGAGGAATACAAGCCCTGAGAGGGACGGCCAAACAGATCCTCCTTTCTGGCATTAGGCTGCAAGAGCAAACATTTTTGGTATAAATCCACCTAGGCACTTTGGCAGTGGTGATATATCATCATATCGCTGTTGTTACTATTGTTTAAAGACTTTTCTTTTAAGATTTAAACTGATCTACACAAATGTAAAGTACATTTCATGTGAATTTTGTGAAAGGATTTTAAATACTTCATACAATGGAATTTGGATCAATGTCCAGATCTCAATTATGGATTCTCAACTTGTCAGTTATTAAGATCAGGACTTTTTCTGTGTCCTTACACCCAGCATGGGTGTTTACCAGCAGAGCCTAACCTGCAGGAGATGGGGCTGGTCTGCCAGAGGTATGGCCTCAGCCAAGGGGACCTCAAAGGGGTTGGGGGGAATGCAGCCCAGGAAAGTCATGGAGTCTGAACGGCGGAAAAATGGGTGGTTTTGGCCTGTTTCAGCAGGAACAGGGTCCTCATCTTTGTCCTGCAGAGTTGAACCTAAGGTGAGAGGAAAACAAAGCAACTGTTAATACAGGTAATTTTAACTCTGGCATGACAGGTAACGCAATGTTATATAATGAAACAGGAGTTTCTAGCCTGAACTATACCTTTGCAAGCAGCCATCTTGCTTTTGCCTTTCTTTTTTTTGTAGGATTCCCCCACCCCTCTTTCTCCCCAATTGTACTTGGCCAACTACCCCACTCTTCCGAGCCGTCCCAGTCGCTGCTCGACCCCTTCTGCCGATCCGGGGAGGGCTGCAGACTACCACATGCCTCCTCCGATACATGTGGAGTTGCCAGCCGCTTCTTTTCACCTGACAGTGAGGAGTTTCACCAGGGGGGGACAGCGTGTGGGAGGATCACGCTATTCCCCTCCAATTCCCCCTGCCCCCTGAATAGGCGCCCCAACTGACCAGAGGAGGCGCTAGTGCAGTGACCAGGACACATACTCACATCTGGCTTCCCACCCGCAGACACGGCCAATTGCATCTGTAGGGACGCCCGACCAAGCCAGAGGTAACGGGGGGTTCTAACAGGCGATCCCCGTGTTGGTAGGCAACGGAATAGACCACCACGCCACCCAGATGCCGCTTTGGCCTTCTTTCTGTTTATCTACTTTGCTTCTTTTGATGTCTTTAGATCGAAATCTGACAGTTTGTCGCACACAGTCATACTCCAAATAACTTGAAACTCAACAGCACTAGCAAAGCATCAGAAGGCACAAACTCTTGACTCAAAAAGACAAATGAGTGGGTTAATTCTTTGGCTTACTTTGATTGGTGTCCTCATCATTCTCATGTTCAGAATCCTCATTGTCCAAACCCAGCTCCAAAATCTCACGATTCCTACCAACAGAAGAGTGAGTTACATACACAAACTGCAAACAGAATATGAACAAATCAACAAAATATGCAGTCCTTCGGATGGCAAGTCATATGGTACTGCTATATTACTGCAAAATAAATAAAAAATGATTTATCACGCTTTTTTTCCCTTAAGCATTAGATAGGGGTGCCTTACATAAACAGACAATGCTGTAAGTCATTGCGCAAGGGGCTTTATCTTTTCGTGGTCAAACTGAAAACCATTCTGTTTTTGTAAATCATCTGTTGCTGATTTTGACTCAAAGCGCACTTCTCATAATTTTTCTCTTTACCTCTTCCTATCCATCTGTGGGGTTTCCAGAGTGGTCTGCTGATTCATGGCCTTGATCCAGTAGATGAGAGCCTGGAAGACGTAAGCCACATGTTTTAGCGAGCAAACATCCAGCACAGGAAGCACGTCTGAGTGCTCATCATTGTGGGAGCGCATCAGGGACAGAGCATAGTTGAGGAAGTCGCCGCGTGCTGACATCATGCCTTGGCGAGCCGTCAGCAATGTGGCAGTTCTCCTGAAAGGAAAACATAATAAGTGAAGATGGTTATTAGGGAATGTGAAGCATGACCATTTTCTTTTTTCACATTTGGAGTTTAGACTGTGTGGTGTTTGAGGACAAAAATTAAGTTTTCACTATTTTTCACTCAGACATTTGCAGATGAAGTCATCTACTCAAAAGTACTTCAGGGACTCTCCCACAAAATCACCGCAGGGTTGGAAGCTTTTTTTCAAGGTAGTACAATTTATTCCGTTTTATGTAAGCATAAATCAATATCAAATCTATCCATTCCATCAATGCAGGTTAAGTATAAATCAATCCGCCCTCATCTCAAATCATGAAGAGTTAGAACTCTATTAGAAAATGCTTAAAAGCCCGTAAGGCAGTGTGACATGGAATATGATGGCAAAAAAAAAAAAAAGATTACCTGCGCCCTTCCAGGGTACGAAGGCTGGCCTCCTCACGAGCGGTCATGCGTTCCCTACGAGCTGAGTGCTGAGAAGCATGGAGTGGGTGGCTGGGGTGACCGGGGTCACCTGCGGAGGACAGGGCAGAACCGTAACGCAGCTGAGCCTCCGTGGAATCCATGATAGACACCATCCAGTTCCAGGTGGGGATCAGTTTCTCTTCAACATAGTTCTGGTTTAACACATAAAAGCAAAATACATTTTAAGATCAAAGTTAACAACAATCTGCCATTTCTTTAGGCAGCAGAGTGCATTTTTTTGTAGCTGGGGGATGGCAAGCTATCTCACCTGCAGACTGACGGCATCCGGGTAGGTCAGCTTAACAGCAGCAGGGTACTGGGAGTAGACCAGGTGGTTGTACTTGGGAATCAAGCTCATAAGGTCTGAGATCTGCCTGATGACGATGCTGTAGGCTCGGGCCAAGCTGCTGGCGGATGTAAGGTAGCTACTGGAGTTACTGGCCTCCAGAGCAGCCGCTGCTGCTGCAGCACTAGAGCTAATGGCGCTGGAGCGACGAAGGTTGGAGGGGTCAATGTAGATCAGACCTGTGGAGCTTGCTATGAAGGAGAAAACACACACAAAAAAAAAAAAACATACCAAAAAATTCACGCCATCTGTTGGAGTCTTGCATCTACATGTCAAACTAGTGGGGTTTTTTTTTACTATGAATGTACTGTGCAATTAAACTTAGCAGTGTTAGTTAACTCCTTTTCTTACTGAGCAGTTCACCACTATCGACCGACTGGCAGTTGAATTTTGCTTTTTTTACCTTATAAAGAAATAATGAATAAACAACTCATCCAATCTTTAAAATTCACGAAAAGATATTTTTCAGTTGACACTTTGCTGTGGAGTGACTGCTGTAAATCAACAACACGTGGAAGGCTCTCACAGCATGCCTAAATAATACAAGACATGACACCATGAATCGAAACAGTCGAAAAATTATTTTTTAGCTGCACTGACCGGCAGGCGTGGAGGCGCTGGAGGGGGTGCTGCCAGTGGCTCTCTGGCTGGGTGCATTGCGTACAGCCCACTGCATGGAGCGGGGTGCCTGGGCTGCGCTGTTGGCGTGGGAGGAGCTAGTTGTCCTTTCTAGCGGCTCATCCAACAGGAAGGTCTCCTGGTCAACATCATCACTCTGACTGCTGCTGCTGTCTGAGTCGCTGGAGTCATTGGACTGGGAGTCGTCCTCTGAAAAGAAGGCAGGGACACTGCTGGCACCTTTGGAAGAAGAGGCAGAGGAGGGGTAAAGAGGAAAAGAGACAGTTTTATTGGGCTGTTTACCGCACCCTCCTCCGACTTCACATTTCACATCAGCTCTCTCCAGGCAGGAGTACAGGTTAATGAACCACACCACCACAAGGCCAAACAACAGTAATGACGCACTAAAATCGCTGGGACTTCCAGTCAAATAATAACTCCATTTTAGTATGTCAAATTGGGCTGAATGAATGTATGGTGTCAACCTTTTTTTTCCCCACATTAAATTTTAACACTTACTGCAAGATACTTTGGATGGACAGCAAGAACACTTTAATAATTGGTATTCAAAAGTGGACTTGAAACAAAAACCAATAGAAAATGCAAACTAGATAACTACAGAGCAAAACAACACACCTTTAGGAAAAGTTAGATCTTTTGATTAGTTTGTTATTTAGGGGAAAGAGCATAAAAGGTTACTAGACTTACACTGAATGATAGCATTAGTTAATGACAGCTATGATAAAAGCGAAATGTGAAGATGAGGAAATTCACATAGGGAAACTCTGTGCACTTTGCAAATTCACTTTCTCCCTAACATAATGTATATACATTAGAGTAAAGAGGAGCCCATACCAAAAATAGGAAAAGCCAGGGATACCCTACTGCCTGCAAATGAGATACATTGAGTTTTGAGCCATGGACCATTTTGCCTGTCATGTCATTAGCTCACAGACATGTCCACGTTATGACTGTTAAGGCACTAGTGACTACACGATGACTGAATTAGTCCGACTGAAAAATTACAGTGTGGCATGACAGATCACCCAATATTGCAAACACCCTCACCAACACCAACACTATAGAGTACCAGAGGTCTATCTGGATGGATAGTTGAATAATTGCAACCAGAGAGGTGAAAACATTTCCAGAGAAGGTCAGGGAACACAGTTAAGAAACTGGGTATAGCGCCGCGGTGATATGGCTGAAAGTAATTGAAAATCAGGATTAAAATTCTCATATGGAACTAACAATTTTTAAATCATGCTATTTACAATATAACCACTACTGTCAAATTTAAATGGTTAATTGTGCCCCTGAATGAATGATCAATAATTAACAAGGTTAACTGCCCCTTAAAGCGTTTTCTTTTTTGAAGGACAGACTACGCCGTTTCCCTAAGCATTAACTGCATGATTACTTAAAAAAAAACAACAGTCAACCATGAAAGACAACAAGCAGGGATTCCGTTTCAGCCTTCGTTTCTTCACGCAACAACATTTTTATTTATCTCAGCAAAGAATAGGTTAATAAAAACAAATTAAATATCATTAAACCAAATCTAGTAGCATACTTTCATATATATCTATAGTATTTGTGATTGTGGTATTAAACCCCAAAGAGGACAAGTTTAATTAACCTCAAACTGGTGATTTGACAGTTAACAAAAGTGGCAAAAACAATAAGTAGCGAAAATAAAGTACTTTTGTGATTTAGAAATAATAGTCAAATCGCTTTGACTGTGAAGTCAATACAAGTTTCGCAAATACATTTACTTCTCAAATGATAACTGTAAAAGTTATAAGAAAGCCAACAGTCTCTGATTTCAGGATCAGAGTTTTTCCTCTGGCAGCCACATTAGCTGTTAGGCCTGCCCATGAAAATCGATACAGCTCAGTATTACAATATTTTTTTCACAATTTGCTGCCCCTCATATTGATACATTAAAAAAATCATGTTTTAAACGGATTCAAAACATGATTTGAATCCCTCAAATCCCTCTAATCAAATAGCCAATGACTTCTCCACCAGTAGCCAATGACTACTACTGCTGTGGGCTAGTAGTAGGCTAGTTGCCTCCTGGCAATTCCAGCAATGTTTCAGAAGCAAGCATGGCAGAAAATATTAGAGCAGCGCCTTTGTCTTTCAAAGCCGATGTTTGGGTGCACTTTGGGTTTAAAGACAAAACGGAGTAACAATTTGGATAAAACTAATGCCGTTTGAAAGCTCAGTCATACTACACAATATTCAGGGAACACAACCAACTTACAATCTCACTTAAAAAGACACCATGCAGACAATAATTTTAACAATTTAAGAATTAAAATGTAACCATTTCATAGGTAATCTCAAGTATAGTGGACAGCTGCAAATAATCAGTTGGATTACAGTATGTTAATGTTTACAGTTCATTTACAAAATATTGACTATTTCAGTTTTATGAGTTTTGTTTATAAGAATACTTAATATGCACTTTATTTTATGTTACAGCATCTACATTGCAGTTCAGTGTTCTGTGACACAACAAGGATATTTAATATGCACACTATTTTCATATGATATGGCATCTACATTTCATTTCAATGTGTTCAGTGACAATAAAAAATACTTAATATGCACTTTATTTTATGGTGTTATGGCATCTACATCTACATTGCAGTTGAGTTCAGTGTGTTCTATGACACAACAAGAATACTTATTATGCACACTTTATTTTCATATTATATGGCATGGTGATACGTATTATAAGGTCCTTGCCAATACCCAGCCCTGTTAGCTGTGTAGTAGTTCCTATCAATTTTCTTTTCCAGCGAATTTTTCAGTTATGAATAAAATCCAAAAATTTCAGTCTTAATTTTCACTTGATGGTAAAAATTGGGCGTGCTGAGAACAAGATTATGCAATAAAAAGTGTTGGAAACTGATTTTCAGAATTTCAAGAACAGCATGTATTGGGATAACGTAGTGTTAGTTCTGCACAAAGGGAAATTATTTAATCATTTAAAATATGCCAAAAGAAATTAAACTCATGAAAACTTCCGACTTTTTAAAAAGTTTACTCAAAAAAATGCATCTATACTGATATCGGATTTCGGGCTGATACCAGTCTAAAATGGAATATTAGTATCAAAGAATTTGTCCAAGGCTAAAATCTGATACCAAAATCCATGAGTAAATTTTCATAAATAAAAGCAAAGTTGCTTAATTAACTGTATTTCCGGCATACAAAAGCCTGTATTCCTTTAAGGGTGGGGGAAAAAAAACTTTTTTGCCCATTGACCCCAAACTAGCAGCCTAGGGCTGTGCTGCTCATCAAAATTAATAGATTGGATTGGTAATCGGTGTCAGCTGATGCTTAAAAGATTTATACTCAGAATCATTATCCGCATTGAAAAAAAGTCACATCTGCACATCCCTAACTTGGATAGAAACATGGTCCATGTTTCATTCTATGCTGAAAACTCTCAAAGGGTTAATTAACTGGTGGCGGAGCTGCATAAGGAGTACTTTGCCATTGGGCTCACTCTGGAAAAACTTGTGAAACAACTAAGTGCTTAAGTATTGCAACTATCGTATCTCCACCAGTGTAGTGTGTAGTGGCTAAATGACTGGCGGTTCTGTCATTCATCTGCTGGTTGTCAAACATGAGCAGAACGCCACTAGTCATCATCAAAAGTAATTGGGCTGTGTTTATTTCAAACTCCTGGAAAATGTATTTGAGATAATCATCAATATCACTATATCACCTAGTATAGATTGGGGACACAATTTTTAATGAGTCAGAGAATAGGATTTTGAATTTCTTATGTTGATATCTAAATTTAAGATACGATTTCAGGTTAATGAAAGATTTGACTGACCTGCTTCAGACCCAGCTGTGGCTGCAGTGACCACACTCCTGCGGCCACTGGCGTTGTCCTGGTTGCTGTGGTTACTCTCACTATCGCTCTCAGTCTCTGCTGCTGCTAGGAGATCCAACTCCATGTCACTCCCTAGCACCAGGGAAAGAAACAAATAGCATAAAAAAACAAAATAAAAGAGGAGAGGCTCCAATTACTGCTTATTGCAGATTCTGGGTCAGGAAATGTTTAGCATAAACAAAAATAAACCAACAAGAAAAAAATTCGATGACCAACCCTACTTCACAGCTGTCATATTTAGCACTACAGTACAAAGGATTGCTGTCTCTCACCATCCTCATCATGTTCATCATGCTGCCCCTCTGCCTCTGCATTCTCCTCTCCCTGCTCCTCCTGGTCATCATGGTGATCTTCCTCCCCTGCCACACCCTCAACAACCTCAACCTTGGAGACAAGCAAGAAAACAAGCCAATAAGACAGCTGATAAATGATTGAGGCAAAACTGCAGCTCATCTGCTACTAAACAAATTATTTATTAGAGGTAAACCAAATGCACATCTACCATCAAGGTGATGAGCTAAACAAAAATTTAGGTTAGTTGCTAAAGACAATGGAATTTTATCATACCGTGAGACATTTGTTTTTTCATATCTAAATTAAAAGTAATCATGAAAATACAATGCTGTTGATCTATGTCTATGGATGGACTAGAGCACAAATTTCCCTTTCTAACAAAATTTGAACAGTAAAGCTTTAGGAATAAACTCAAAAATATGTCACATTAGAAAAACCACTTTGACTACTTCCTTTAAAATTGATGCAAACCTAGACAAAATACTGCCTTGCTAACAGACCCATACACTGAGTAATTACACTTAAGATGCATTCTTAGAATTTCACCACTGAAATGAACACTGACATCCAAAGGTCATCATCCGCACAATTATTCTGTAATGAGACTCCCCACCTCTTCCACATCTGCTGAGACAATATCATCCTGTTCCTCATCTCTGCCTCTGACAGGCTGGGATTGACTGCTGCGCCGGGGCTGAGGGTTCCTGATGATGTAGGAGGAGGCTGCCTGACTGGAGCTGGGAGAGACCGAGCAGAAGCTTTGATTAATTCCTGACAGCACATGGAAGATCACAACTGTCAGAAAGACCAACAGTTTTGTAGTATGGATTAAGACCGTTTAAGGGATGAAAATTCGAATGAGAATTTTGACCAATTTTTACCAGTGATGTAGTGGGAGGTTCACTAATTAGTCTTTATTAATTCATGGGTGAGAGTAGGGGAAAATGGAGAAATGTGAAAAGAAAACCCCAAGAAGGTTGAAAGGTTTCAAATCCATTTGTATAAATTCAAAAAATCCACTAGATGTCCCGACAAGAAAGCCCTGCATGTAAAACTACTGACCTGCTAGACTGGTCAGGTGAGGGTCTTGGTGGAAGAGGCTCCACAGAGAAAAGCTCCTCGCTGCCCTGCACTGCATCAATGCTGGTACTGGCCAGGGTGAATGGAGCTGTGGGTCTTGCAATTCCCATACGCACTGGGACAATCAGAGACTCTGCCACGTTACAAAGCTCCTCAACAGCATAAGGTAGCAGAGCCTGGAATACACGCCGGCACTTTCCAATTGGCTGGGGAATGAAGTTGCTATGTGGAGGAAAATCAAGAAAAATATAAAAATCAACATTTGTTGCATACACTTCACCAGATCATGTTATAATTGCTACACTTCAATTGTGTACTGAATTCCAGCTTTGCTCAACAAGTGGCACAAGGTCAGGGGAGCAAAACACAATTGAGTTCCAGCCTTACTTTTTCTTCTTTGAAGAGGCCATCTCCACACTGAGGATGACAAAGACCCGAGCCACAGAGCGCAGAAAGCGTCTAGTGACATTGATTGCCTCCTCTCTCCGACCAGGAGTATACTTGTTCTGCAATTCCTTCACCAGTGTCCCCAGGAGGGTGTCTATAAACTAGTGGGAGATCAACGGGGGGGGGGGGGGGGGAGAGAGAGAGAGAGAGAGAGAGAGAGAGAGACAAAACCTTGAGTCATGCAGTCTGATCCTTATTTTGAGTTTTTCTTCGAATAGCACAAGTCCAAGGGTGAAAAGAAGAACAGGAAAGCAGAGAAAATGACCGAGTAATTTCAATGACGATTCCCTTGTAAACCCTGTAGTTATGCACTTTCCTCAGTTACTTTTTATAAGATGGTATCCATTTTAACTATACCGAAGCAAGATTTTTAAGGTGGCTTTACTTTATAAGACACTGCACCGTGTCATGAAAGGAAGACTACAGTGAGAAACAGAGGGCACCAACCACCCCTGCTAGATGCTGTCTGGAAGTCAAGAGAGACCAAATAGACTCACCGTAATGTCAGGTGCACATTTGACAATGAGGCAGTGGGTGAAACAGTCAAGGCGGATAGTGCCACTCTGCTGGTTCAGGTAGACCTGCTCCTCAGGCAAAAGGTGGGCAATCCTGCTGCTGGCACTAAGTCTAGAGCACACAGACCACATAGTAGTCACATTAGCAACATCTCCATGGTGCCTAATATTTCACCCATAATCAGACTGATAACCAAATCTGATCAATATTACATCATGTGAACACCTCCTGTGTAAATAGACCAAGTGCTGAAGAGACAAACATTAAAAAAAAAAAAATTCTTCAAATTTTCCCCCTTTTTTCTCCCCAATTGTACTTGGCCAATTATCCCACTCTTCCCAGCTACCCCGGTCGCTGCTCCAGTCCCCTGCCGGTCCAGGGAGGGATGCAGACTACCACGTCTCCTCCGATACATGTGGAGTCGCCAGCTGCTTCTTTTCACCTGACAGTGAGGTGTTTTGCCAGGGGGACGTAGCGCGTGGGAGGATCACGCTATTCCCCCCAGTTCCCCCTCCCCCCGAACAGGTGCCCCAACTGACCAGAGGAGGCGCTAGTGCAGCGACCAGGACACATACCCACATCCAGCTTCCCACCCGCAGACACGGCCAATTGTGTCTGTAGGCACGTCCGACCAAGCCAGAGGTAACACGGGGATTCAAACCGACGATCCCCATGTTGGCAGGCAACGGAATACCCAGACGCCCCTGAATGGACAAACATTCTGATAATATATTTAACAAGAAAATGTTAGTTGCCAAAATAATGTAACTACATCTCATTTGATGTGCATGTGTATTCACCCAGAAGTGACATTTGCATCGTTCAGGAAAACACCAAGTTTGTGGGGAACAAAACTGGTCTGTGGGAGATACAACTCTCTTTTTTGGCTTTCAAACTCACTTTCAAAGATTTAACAATTCCTGAATGCCTGGTTGCAAGGTTAGAAACAACAAATTTAATAGATCTTCGTTTTGGAAAAATAGCATCCAAATATGTTCAGTTGATGATGTGAGTTAACCCTAACCTTTGAGATATGCATTTGGAGGGCATTCATTTGGAGTGAATGAAAGGTTTACTTGTAACCACACCAACTGTAGCTCAGAATTTAGAGCTCTAACAGTGAATCAGTTATGCCTCTGCTGTGTATCAGACTGCATTATTCTTTTGCTTTCACAAATATAAAACTATTGCACCAAACAAGACTCCTAATACACCTGAATGACAAATCTAATACCAGAACCTTAAGGATTGATGTTGCTTTGCTAAAGCATCTTCATCAATTTGCCAGTGTCTTGCAATGTAAAACTGGGACACTGACTGTGCTCCTAGTTGGTTTTACTCACGGGTCTTTGTTCTCCTGGGAACCGAACATGATCATGGACTTGAGTGCATTCCAGTCCTGCAGCACCCTCTCCAGAGCCAGCTGGGCAAATCGGGGAGGCTCAAGGTCATGGTCCGGCATATCAGAGTCTGGGGGGAGGGTTTTTCATATAACAGTTGTCTTGGGGGGATAATAACCACTCACTTGCATGTGGCTGGTGATAGGTGAAGAAAAAAGACATGACAAAAGATCCGGTGCCTACCTTCTGCGTTGGCAGCCTTGCGGTTCCTGTCCTCTCTGATGCGCGGTGGTCGGTACTGACAGTGCTCAACGCTCTGCCTGGCAACTGTCTGCACCAGAAAGAGTAATATATGCTCCCCCCTATAAATGGGAAAATACAATTGGGAGAAACATCACTTATTACCCAAAGAACCAGCAATTGTGCCCACATTAAATTTTTCCTTTCAAGTTACACTTCTAACAGTTCAATGGCTCCATTTGTCTTTATAAAGAGAAAGCAATCAGGTTTTTTAATAGTTTTTTTATATAAAATTATTAGGTTATTAGTCGTCTCACTGGAAAAGCCCCCACTGCCCTACAATAGATTAAAACACAGGGCAAGTTGTAGTTTCAGTACTAAATGGTACAGGAGAGTGCTGTATATAATAATAATAACAATAATAACAATAATAATAAAAAACTTTATTTATTTATATCGCACCTTTCTAAACAACTTTACAAGGTGCATTGCACAACAGGATAAAATAATGCATAGTCTAGATAAAACAACAAAATACAAGAAAAAAATAGGACAAAATGCCAGATCCGCTCCACAGAACAAGGTAAACCACAGTCAGGATAAAATTACAAGAGGATAATTAAAACTTAGAGAATTAGAGCCGATAAGATGAGGATTATGATAAAAATAAGGGAATGAAAGAAAAATATAAAAATATAGAGAATTAAAAATGTAAATGTATATGGTCTCACTGGGATCTTACCTGCTGTTTGGTGTGGTAACCAGGTTGGTGGTGGTGAGTAACCTGTAAAGCAGATCCAGGCGAGCAGCCTTCTGTCCAGCTATCAGTGTTTTGCACTTACATTTTTCCCAGCAGTCACAGTATGCTGTGGGAGAGGTCCTTTTAAGCCTAGAAGAGAGGGCAGCACCCATACAAAAAGATTATTACCAAAATTAGGACCCGGTTTGACATAAGGCTGATCAAAAGTAGTGATAAAAAATATTCTCTAAGCTTGGACATGGCTATAAGGGTAAAGGCTAGCACTTACTTGCAATCGTGTCCCTTGTGGCACACCCTGGCACACTCGGTGCAGCAGCAGAGAGACTCAAGCAAACCACAAGTTCTGCACTCGAAGATATCCTAAAAAAGCCGATGACATGATACCTTTCAGTGTGTGAACACTTAATCAAAACATCATCAAGACCAATTTGCAAAACCAGTCGATTTTGCCCACACCCAAAATAGCCTGAAATATTGAGTAAAAGAAAAAAAAAAACACATCCTTAAAATAGGCACCCTTGAATTTGGTTTGATGCAGCTTTAACAAATCTGTTTTTTAGTGAACAGGTGTTTTTCGTTTAGACTATAGTGTGTAGCCTCCTGTGGAACTGACCTGGTTGATGTGTTCAGCTCCAGTCCAAGTGAAGCTGCAGGTGTCGTTACAACAAAGGACATAGAGAGGAGAATCATCCGGGTTGGTCCCCGAGGGGCAGATCATCTCCATAAACACAGAGTCTGCATCCTCCTTCTCTGCAATGCCGGGGTCACCCACTGTGTTATAAACGGAATTGAGGGTGGAAAAAATAATAAACTGAGGAAAGGGGGACGCTGGTTGTAAACAGGACAGTCAAAGTCGGCCTCCATACTTTCAAATTATGGATAAGTTCCTATGCTCAGTTTCTTTTTTACCCAACCATTTCAAATTACATCACTTTCACAAAAAAATGAAACAAATTGTTGTGCTGTTTCATCACCTACGAAGCACAACAGACAGTTTCCTCCACATGCTGACCTTGTTTAGGACAGCCAGTTGTGAGCTGACTGAGTGACCTACCCTTGGCCATTTTCTGAGCAGCCTCCAGTACAGTGATGGCTGCAGGGTAAGCTCTTCCACTCACAGCAAGCATGAACGGGGTCATTCCACGGGCATCCCTGTCAAATAACAACACAGCCACACACTTTAGAGACCACAAGAATAATTTTTTTTTTAAAAAAACACAAAAACAGTCATCCAAGAATTTATGTCAATTTGCCCAATTATTTTAACATTTTCTGTGACTTCAGACAAATATTCTCATATATAAATTAAGGGATGTACTTGGCAGAGAGCAGCTCCCGAAGGTGTGGCCTCAGAACAACACTGTCACACATTAGCTTGAGGATAAGGTGGGCATTGGCCTTCCTGTCTTTAGATTCAACTACAGTTGGCTCAGTGGATGGACCTGCTCAGACAGTGAAGAGAAAATCCATTTGATATCAAACTCAATTCCATTTGTTTTTTACAGAATGCTGAAGTACCTAACTTGTATATGGCTAAGTAAAAAAAACCCATGACTGAAGAGGCAACGGGATCAAATGAAAAACAAAATATTATGACGCTTCAGCTACTCTCAAATACCTCACACATTTAAGATAATACAAATGCATCCCTGAACCCCATTATTCATATAAATCAAATTCCAACTGGCTTTAAAGAAATATGGTCTCCTTCTTTCTGACCTGCTATGGTGGAAGTGCTAGGTCCCTGGCTGGCTCCCGTGGCGGCAGTGGTCAGTGAACCAACAGCTGGAGCGAGTATGAAATCAATGTCACCGTCTATTGGGGGAAAAAATCATTGGTTGAAGAAGGGCAGAAATAGAAATGTAATGATCTTAACTCTCCTTCAGCAAAAATCAAATTGTAAAAGAAGACATGTAAGAATCCACAGATGGGGCTTTGCTTTACTGACCAGGATCCATGGGTGGGGGGTCTGGTACCCAACTGGGAGGGGCGATAGGTGGAGACACAGGGTCCTGGTGGTCACTGGAGGATGGGCCAGACTCATGACGGCCAAGGCCTGCCGCTCTTAGAGACCGTCGCATCATCTCTCTCAGACGAAGCCTGGAGACAATGCACATGACAAGACGGGATTAACACCGAGTCCATGCTTGACAGTATCTGTTTTGGTATTACAAGAGTAATGCAAACTGATTTGCGCATTTGCTGGACTTTACTGAAGGACACCTTTCTCAAAAGAACGGAATCTGGAAACTTTATTTGGTTACCAGCATAGACAGACTATTCTTTTTCATGCATTTCCTTTAGTGCAACAACAACACAGCACTTTATATCAGCTGCTTATTACCCTCTGCTACTAGAAGAGCCAGTCCTATTCCCAGAGCTGTTGCTGGAGACCACAGAAATGGCGTTGGCAATAGCCTCTACAGCAGACAGACGCTCTGCAAATGTGTTCCTCTCTGAACGTTCAGCTTCTGAAATAACACAGCACCAACCGTTACCATGGAGACAGAAGCTAGGCAATCAATAGATACAGATGAACAGAACAGAATGCAAGTTGGAATTCAATGTTAAGTGAAAAAGTGATCTTCCACGCTTGCATTTATTTTTAAATTATGATAACAAAGGTAATGGCTGGGAGGAGCTGAGAAAGAAATGGACATCAGAGCTATTATCTCTCTGTTATCATCTGCCCATTTCAGAGAGATCTTCACACAATCTGTTATCACTCTAGTTTACCTTCTTCCTCCTTGGTCTCCTTATTACTGACAGGGAAGCAGACAGATACAGCAGCATGGAGAATGTTGCGGTTGCCATCGCAGCGGTGGCCAAGCAGGGCTCCAAGAGCCTGACTGCTATGGTCCAACAGGAAGGCCTGCTCTAGATTCACAAGGTACTGCCGACATGCCTCGTAGTCACAGCGCAGCACATGCTGCATCAATGTCTGCTTCTAAGATGCACAAAGAAAAGGAGGACCATTTAGTAATGTCTGTCAATTCCTTTGGATGTGCTTGATTTGTAGAACAGCCACTTAGCATATTTCACTGTGATAAAGACGACAAAGGCGTTTTCTGGTCTTTTAGGAAGTACTGGGGCGAGTGTTATGACATGGGGGAGCTGAGGATTGATATTTAACAACTCAAGGCTGTTGGGCCACTTGAAAGGTCAAAAGGCAGGAAAAGCAATGCCATCACACAAAGGGTAGTTTGTTCTGTTGTATGATCATTTATTCAGCCATTCTTAGTGCCTTGGATACAAGGTAATATACCTACAAACATTTTACTTATCACTCTGAAATAATTCTCCTTTGAAGATCTTACAAACAAAACAGTTTTCTATATTATGTGTATTACTTTTGACTTTTACCTCAACAGCCATGATAATAATAGCAGCTTTCTTTTTAATGGTGGAGTTGGAGGGGAGATTAGCTAGAGAGTGCACCCCCATGCCAAGGCTAGCGATGGGTGGTAGGTCCAGCCAATCAGGATCTCGAATTCCACCCATGCAGTCTTTGGCCATTGGGTAGATTGTGCCATTTCCGTCCCGGAGAATGATGGGAGATTCCTAGAAGAAATATTGTTTAAATGTCAAGAGGTTTTACCACACATCAACTCTACTCTTAAAAAAACTACAGCCCTATTCGAGCTGGATTTGACAGTGGGAGGTTCTGTAATTTAAACGATAACAAACAACATGCAGGATTTTTATGCAATACAAATCTGCAATGTTTGAAATTTTTACTAAAATTTTTTAACAACATTGAATTATCTTTCATTTCACCAAACTTGAGATGTCCTTCAATAATAGCAATCCGTTTCAAATCCAGCCCACAGTAATATAATTGCTTAAACGGTACTTTTTGGCAACAAGAACACCTGCAATCGTCTACCTAAAGTAATTATAGAGTCTGTGGTTGGATTTGCAAAGGGGATAGTTTATCCAGCGACATACTCACCGCCGGACTCATGTAATTCCTTTTAGGTCTCTTTGTGGCCAGAACACCCAGCAGAATTCATGTTACAACCCACATTCAGCCCTATGGAGTCTGTTACTGAGGTAACAGGAGATTTCCAATCCTGCAAATGTATCATCTACTACCAGTACCACACTGAGGAGACCCATGCGATAAACCCATTAAAAGTCTTCCACAAACTGAAATCTCACAAAGTGATGCACTTTATCTGATTTGGCAGAATAATATTTGTTTGGGCCATCCAGCATTGCTAGCAAAATTGCAACAGTAACTAGCAGGTTCCATTTCCGATACATTCCATGGAATGTACCTTTTGTTCTTATATGCTAAAATAATTGCAATTGTGATGTTTTACATCCAGGCTTTGTGTAGCAATGAGAGAAATTAAAGAGATCCTTTGTCTCATATGAATGGACCGCTAGAATTATACACATAGCACTTGACATTTTCATTACAGGACCTCCCTCAGTAAAACTAATCCAGTTTGAAAAGGGCTCATGTCCAAGACAAGTATAGATACGTTCTGGAGAAAATAAGACAGGTGTCAGTATTTTCTAAGTTTTTACTAGCCTGCATCAGGATATTTTACCACATTAAAGGAGTAAAAAAACACTAGATTAACACAATTTCCCATCCATACAAATGTGTTGCCAACAAAAGAGGTGGTAAACTCACCTGTCCTGCAGTGAAGATGGCGACATTACGCTCACTCTGCCCCAGAAAGGCCGGGTTACTGGTTGGGAAGTTATTCTCCTGTTCAGCTTTGCCTGTGGCCAGATCAAAGACACAGTACCTTACCCAGTTACCAGTTTTCAGCACTGCGTGAACTCCTGGAAGAGAAAAAAAGAAGGGTAAAGGGCCAGAAAGACTCTCTTCAAATTATATAAATCTATTAGAGAAAAACAGAATATTTTTTAGCTGACATACCTTTGGAGTCAACATTTACAGCAAGAATCTCAGCCTTTTCTGGGATGCAGAGTTTTTTAGGTGTGCGCTGAAAGCAATCAGGAACTTTGGGAGTTCCACCTGATTTCACCACCTTTTGGAAATACAAAAAAAAAAAAATCAGAAAATCAACTTTTACAACCACACTCTGGTAGTACACACTGGATCTTTTTAATCCAATATTTGCTGTACTTGACAAAGAACATTCGAAAAATCTGATATGATATACGCAACACCACAATATTAATCTGCTTATTTCACACAAATTGGATCATTGGACTTCATATATTACTATCTAGAACATGTATTTTTAAATGAGCAATTGTGTCCATACCTGTAACTCATCTATTCTGAGGAGCCTACAGTCTTGCAGCAATGATGATGGATCAGAGTCAGTGGGGGCACCAGCGCTCTGGCTGCTCATGCTGCTGGAGGTCCCTGGAAACTTCACAGCAACATATGCACCATCCACCTTAAGCACCTTGGAGGCAAAACCAAAGGGGATGTTAAGAATGTTGGATCAACGTTGCGAGAAAAAAAAGGCCAGAAAAGCAAACTAAGGCCTGAGTGATGGGTGGTCTATGGGTTGCTGGGTTGGATATCAAGAGATTTATTTAGGTGGACTTTATTCAGAAAGGCAACATGAATGGTCGATATCTAGTTATTCACAGGATATTTGACACATTACATTACAGTCATTTAGCCGACGCTTTTATCCAAAGCGACTTACAATAAGTGCATTTAACGTAGGAAATCTATGCTATTACTTCTGTTAAAAGTGACTGTATAGATGGTATATTAAATTATAGTTAAAATAGAATTGTAATACTAAAAGGAAGTTGTAGTAATCTGAATGCAATTGCAACGCTATAAACCTCAAATACTATACTGTATTTAAATGTTTCCATTTCTTCCTCAAAAATTATGATACATATTGGAACCGAGGTTCAATAAGAACTAAATTTGATAAGCAGAATCAGAACCCAACTCTAATGGATTGAGATAGTAGCATTTTAAGCCATCTTTCTCAGACTGTTCATTTGATGTGTGCACAGGAGATATTAGACATAAATTTGCTTACACACAGGTTTATTTGAAACTTTGGCCATTTGTGTCACCCAGTGATATAATGGAAAACAAGACTGTGGTTACTGGACCTTATCATGACTTATTTACAAAGTACTATATTAATCAGATGAAAATGAATAAAAAATACTGAAATGAAATACTGAAACTGAAATGTTAAGATTATTCTCTATGTTTTGTTAACACAATCAGTTACTTTTATTAAATATTTGATATGTTATGTATGAAAAGATGAGCTCCACTGCAGCAAATGCAACAAGCCACTGTTCCAACTGTATCATTTATTAAAACTTTTTCTTTGTGGTGCCATCCTCTTGTACTCTCAGGCCCCCCCCCCGTTTAAGGGATGTTAACAGAGGGGGGGCCTATGAGTACATCTGTCACCATCTTACAATGCTGTGATTGCAAACATTCGCAAATCCTCTGTGAATAGTACGGACGGCCATATGGTCACGCCCATATTTGCATATGAAACCGGTCGTTGGTCTCGGTCATTATGCAACTGTATTGTTTATAAGGGTGGGGATACCTGCAGTCAGTTTAGACTGAAGCAGTCACTTAGATGAAGTGATGAAACGTATCTGTCAATAAACGTTGTGTCCAGATGAACTGATTCAACCTTCTTTAATTTTCTTACCTGGATTATTGAGCATGCATAGACATTTATTATAATGAATTAAAAAATATATTTGCACCAGCTGGGTGAAATAGAAAGGTTCGACTGCAACCCACTCACCTTTCCTACGGGAACATTTTTAACATCTTCAACAAACACCACCTCCCTGAGAGGCCACTGCTCCTCATTAACCTTCTCCTCCTCTTTTGGCGCTGGCGTCGAGCGTCTTCGTTCTGTAAGGTGTCCAAGAAAATAATTAGTCTTCCACAGAACAAAATACGAGGATTAAACAATATATAGTCACAATCATTTACAGCTTCAGCAGCCATACCAGTGCAAAATATGACATGTAATTTAAGTGGCAATCTCAAGATTCTCACTTAAATGTCCATTAAGTTACTTTCTTTTGCCAAACGAGGTGACACAATGACAATTCAGTCTCTCGGCCAGTGATAAAAGTCCTTCCATACGCAGCAATAAAGAAATATAAACGTGTTCAATAGTGAAATTTGCTAGCATTGCACATGTTTTACATCTCCCAGCAGTGGTTGGTCCGCCAGAGAGAATAGGTGCAACAAGAGAGGATAGGTCCAGTACATCACTATATTCCAGTGTTGTACTTGACCAACTAGCTAGCGGATTAAAGTGACTCCAAGGAAGCGTATACCAAAAAAAGAACGCAACCGGAATCTTCAAGATTGCCACGTTAAGGTTAGTTTCTGGTGAGAAAAAGAGGAAAAATTATGAACATTCATTTTTTTTCCCCATTTGCCTGATATGATAAGTGGAAAAGAGAAAAAGAACAGCAAAAAAAAACAAAAAACAAAAAACAAAAACACTGACCCAGCTATACCCCCTTCACAGGGCGCAACCGCCGGAAAAAGTAGCTGACAAAAAAGAAGGGGTAAAAAATAAAATAAAAAAAGAAACCCTTTGCAGTACGTTTCTTTTTATGAAAGCTTTTATGAATGTTTGATATTTGTTTTTATTTATGCTGTTTTTGTTTTTGCTCTTACTTGTTTGGTCTTACTCTTGTTTTTGCCTTTGTTTTAGAAAAGTGCTATATAAATAAAACTATTATTATTATTATCTGTTTCAAAGTCAAAAGACTCATGAAAGCATAGAGAGGGTGTTAAAATTAGGGTTTGCGTCTGGGAGACAGTGAGGTAAAATCAAGACAGGGTGCAAGAGAGCTAGACCTGAAGAGATAGATATGAAGTGAGAGAAGCTGGCATACTGTAGGGCAGCGAGGCACTGCTAGCGATGGAAGAGGTATCACTACAGGTAGACGCTGGGGAGGGAGGGGGGCCCATCTCAGTCTTCACCAGCTCTGGCTTGCTCTCCATTCTACAGGGAAGAAATAGGACGGATTTTAATTTTACACCTAAAAAAAGGTTTTCATAATGTGACAAGTTAGTTTTTACACATAGGCATAAAACAAGCCACTTTTTCAATTTTCTTTTATTTCATTGTAAAACAAGAAACATATGGGGGCAGTTCACGTATAAGCTGGGTAACCAAGCTATGATTAACACTAGAACAATCATTTTGACTGTTTTGGATTTTCAAAGTTTAATAACTGTGAAAAAAAGATACAGACCTGATGCTCCCTGAATGCTCCTAAAATTACATATATTTGCATTAAAATGAGATTTAGATCAATTGCTCAAAAAAGGGATGCTGTACCTAAAACGATCATGGGCCGTCAAAAGGACGGCTCATAATTTGCGCGTGAACATGTGCGTCATGTCAATATTTATGAAATGTGTTGGTCACATCATTTCCTTTGCAAAGTACATTGCTCCATCCTAGAAACACACTAGCATTCTCCAGTGCAGAGTAATAGTCTAAACTTAATTTTTGATTATTTACAACATGTCTGGTTACAGACACCGTTTCAGACGCACCATGACTACCACCGAGGCATTGCAGTATTAACAGATGTTGAACAGCAGTGATTTTAAATTGTTTGAAAAATAGTATTAAAGTTATATATGCAATGCATTAAAATGCACTCAGCTGGGTATCTATCTTGACAGAATATCGAGTTTAAAAACCATGGGCATTCAGTTTGACGTCCCATGATCGTCCTAGTAGTTTTTAAATTCCAGTCATTGTTTGGGACTGTTTCAATGGTTATTTTCAGTTCTTTTTTTACATTTCACGTTTTATAGGCCTTGTTACGTTTGTTAGATTAGCAATATGTGTTTTCCGTTTTGTTTGTCAGGTAATATTTTCACTTTTTCAATTTGGCTATTCAAGTTTGACCATGTCTCTGAAGTTTAAATTGTGTAATAATAGTATTATAGTTGTTAAAATGTTAATTTTGGTGTCAGTAGTTTCCTAACAGATGTACTAACATACTATGAAATGCACTAATGTCTCAACTGGGTATTTATCTTGACAGAACATAGAGTTTAAAAATCGCCGGTCATTTTGACGGCCCATGGTCATTTTAGGTAGGAGTGAAATCCTGATCGTTCTAGTGTTAATGACTGCCACATAAAGTAGATTGGTTTCAAATTTCTTTTCAAAAAGAACATTCATCCAAATTGGACAAAGTCCTTGAGGCTCCGTTTTTCTGTTTTTGTTGATTCTCTGACATCTCATACAGCAGCTTTCTTATGCCTATCACAGTTACTGGCAATACAAACAGCTGTTTTTTCTACACACATAAGACTGGACAAAGGTTAAAATGCTCCTTTTTAATGAGCGGATAACTAATTTATTGAAGACTGCATTGAAAAGGAAAAAGCCAGAAATCAGGTTTTGTTTTTGTTTTGTTTTTTTAATTGTACTGACTTTATTTCCTGGGTCTTAGTGGTCTTTTCTATGTTTTTGAGGCTCTCTGGTGACCGCAGCTGGAACCTGCAGCTGTCGTTCATGTTCCAGACAGACTCCAATAGGACGCCGACCTTGGGAATTCCAGCGTTGACAGAAAAGGCCACCGCACCAGCATGGTAGAGGGGGTTATTCCTCAAGCACACCTAAAAGAGGACAAAATCAATACACTTTAAGTTAGGGTTGTAACAGTTAGAGGGTGTCTATATGCATGCTCAATAATCCAGGTAAGAAAATCAAAGAAGGTTGAATCAGTTCATCTGGATATGTTCACTGACAGATACGTTTCATCACTCAACTAAGTGACATCTTCAGTCTAAACTGACTGCAGGTATCCCCACCCCTTATAAATACAGTACAATACAGTGCCTAACGACCGAAACCAATGACCAGTTTCATATGCAAATATGTGTGACCTTTAACTAGAGTTTCAAAGGCCATGTGTACTATTCAGAGGATTACGGATTGTTGCAATCACAGCATTGTAAGATGGCGACAGATGTATAAAGACCGAAACCAACAACAAGTTTCATGATCAAATATGGGTGTGCCCAGACTTGCCAACCCTAAAGAATAAAAATAAGTAGTCCTTTTTGTGTGCATGCGCATACATTTTTTTTTCGTGTTTGCGTGCATGCCAAAAGTACATGCTGAAAAAAAGACATCACACAGTACATTGTGAAAAAACACTTATTTATTGAATACTGAAATAAAAAAACAAAACTGCCAGTCATTGGGATTCATGACTGTTCACCATGTTAGTAGGCTTGCATCTGGTAAAAAAAGAAAAAAAGAAAAAGAAAAAGAAATCAGTTTGAAGCCCAAAATAAACTGAAAAGTTTTATGGAGGCCTAAAATCACTCAAGCATTTTTTTAATATAAATTTATTTCTAGTTTTGTCCCTCATCCCACCCGATTAACCCAATGGGATATGGCCAGAACTCTTGTCAAATAACTCCCCTGGTTCACATTTCCACAGGAAGGAGATAGTCGTAACACCAGCTTCCTTCAAACTCGTGTCGTCTGCTCTCGCTCTTTTACACGCTGAAGCCTCGCATGGATTACATTACCTTCAGGCCGCGAAGGAGACGTAGGGAGAATGCTTTCGGTTGCTTGGCTGCAGGCGCCCAAATGGGCCAGAGGGGTCACTGGAGAATGACGAGTCCCCAAACACTACACCGATCTACACCCACTATCCCTCGGGTACGGGTTGCCTAATGAATGCCTTACCCCGTGGATGCTCGGGCCGTGACCAGTTACAGCGAGTCTGGAATACGAACCTCCCAGCCACATGATGAGCAGATTGTCAAGCATTTATTTTAAAGGCAGCTCTTTTGCATATTTTGGGCTATCAACTCGTCGCGTATTTTGGTCTCAAAATACGGAGTGCCTACGCAAGAATACGTAGAGGTTGGCAGATGTGGCATGCCCATTAACTAGAGTTTCGATGGCCATGACCATCCCTGAACCGAGGGGGGGGGGGGCTTAAGAGTACATCTGTCGCCATCTTACAAGGCTGTGACTGCAACTACTCCCCAATCCTCTGTGAATAGTACACATGGCCATCGAAAATCTAGTTAATGGGCACATTCAATGTTGGTTTCGGTCTTAATACATCTGTCGCCATCTTACAATGCTGTGATTGCAACAATGCCTAATCCTCTGTGAATAGTACACATGACCTTTGAAATTCTAGTTAAAGGTCATACCTATATTTGTATATGAAACGGGTCGTTGGTTTCAGTCATTATGCAATTGTATTATTTATACTAAGGGGTGGGAAAACCTGCAGTCAGTTTAGACTGAAGTTGTCACTTATTTGAATGATGAAACGTACCTGTCAATAGACATATCTAGATGAACCGATTCAACCTTCTTTGAACATTTAAAGGGATTTCAACCCAGACTTAGAGTGTGAAGATATGAAATGAGCCTCTTATAACCAAAAAGCCATGAATATTAAAAACATACAGCAAACATTTCCATTCCACTGTTCTCACCTGTGTTCCTACAGTTATGTTAGGTATTGAGGAGATGCCAGCGCTGGACTTTGGTTTCTTGTTCTTGGCTCTAGCCTTTTCCAGCATCTTTTTACGTTGACTAAAAGGCACAACACCCCTGTGGAAGCAAGCAGTCAACTGTCAGAATGAGACTTCTACACATGCCAATCTCTTTTGTATGTGAGAGAACAAAGGAAGGAAGATTTTAGGGATAATTTCAATAAAAAAATTATTAGAAAAACTGCTGTTTGGTGGATCACACACACACACGCGCGCGCGCGCGTGCGTGCGTGTGTGTGTGTGTGTGTGTGTGTTGAACAGGTCAACCTACTGACTAGGAAAATATCTTGAACTGTATCAAGTGAGGTATTTATGTTTTCCAATAAGCATTAAACACAGTGGAGTGTTCTCCCACACAGTCTGGTTTCATACAAAAATCTTCTGAATACTCACCACCAGTAGAGGCTACTCTCCAGCTGTGCACAGGTGTAGAGAGCACAACAATGCAGTGACACAATGCGTTCCCCCTGCAACTCAGGGAAGGTCTGGGTGCTGTGCTCCAGCTTGGAGGCCACTGTGCTCAGTGTGTCATCCACCCAAGTTGCCACCTATAGGGAAAAAGCAGGAGAGAATACACCTTGATAAGGTAAAAAAAGCATGAGCATTAAAGACAGGGTATGACAAACAGATGAGACATCCATTTAACTTATAATCTTCACTACGGAGACATAATCTGAACCAAATGTTATGATCACATATTTTTACAATTAACAGAATATTTTTTACAGACTTAATAATTATAGTTAAAAAGAATATGTGCAAGTAAAGTTTTAGCTACTTTGTTGGTTTCTGTGGCTACAGTCGCTCTAATGCTGTTGGCGGACAATAGGGTGATCTTCTCGTTGCCTAGGCCCAGGAAGGATACACGGGGGTGATGAACTGAAGGATTCTGAGTAAACAAATATCAGAAGGTGAAAGTTAGCAACTCAACTGACAGATTATTTAGTCCTTTTGGTCCAAGAAAGTAAGAATTGTGATAGAAAATTGATTGTGATAGAGAACTGATTCTTTCCTCTGCGTTTCTTATTTACTACTTTGCTACCCAATTTATTGTTGCCTAGATGATAATGCTCATTTAGTGGTGCAGAAAAAGTAGTATTGTGATTGGAAGTGTTGCTCTATACCTGTGCATTTCTGTAGGGTTCCGGTTCACTCCACTTCCACTGGTATAGCTCTCCTTTAGAGCTGACAGCCACCAGCTCTGAGAACAAGGCCCCAATGCTCACAAACTTAACACCATCCTGGGGAAGAAGTTAGGTCTCAGTAAAATGTGCTGCTTTAGAAAAATATACTCATCCACATTTGCTTGGGAACATGAGTAATATATAAATCTTTGGTATGTCCATTATATGGTTACAAAACACATCCAACATAAGCAAGGTACAGAATAGGGATCCCTACAAATTGGACCAACAGGTCTATTTGTTTTCCCACCTTGTCAGGCCACCACTGGAGCTCTTCTCCTAGGGAGACTGGGCTCTGCACTGGGATGCTCTTCTTGTCCAAGCTGGGTTCTCCCTCTCGGCTGGTGGAGCCTCGCTCCGTGTCAAACGAGGCCCCATCCAGCCACCGCCGTTCACGTAACCTCAACACTGACTCACGCTCGCGCAACAGCTCTGAATCACGTTCTAAGGGAAGAAGGAGAACTGGTATGCAATAAGGTCACACCAGTGGGATAAAAGTAAGCCACTCTCTGGGAAAGACCCGTCAACAGATTTTTTAAGAGTAGAGAGAGAGATAGATGTCTTTTTTAGATCAATATGATGCAAATCAAAATTGCGCCATTAAGATTGAGTGGGAATCTAAAGAACACTGTGGGTAAGTCTGTTTGCACACTCACATGTTAAAATGTGAGGTGGAAAAGGAAGTGGATAGACAGAAAGAAAGCATGCACATGGGCTACGAGTGGGCTAGGAAAGTTTTTAAAACAAGCTGCCGTAGAGGGTTCCTGTTAAGACAGGTGGGCCTAGCGGGCCTTTCTCAGAGGGCTCACATAACATACTACAGCCATGCAGTACATAACACCAAACATTGAAGGCTGCACCATCAAACATTCAGACTATAAAACCAGCTGCACAGACAGAAAAGAAAAGGAAAACTGAATTTTGTTTCCTGTAGCATACCTTAACCCAATACACTATTTTTTCAACTAGATTAACCCATCAAAATCTGTAACCATCAGCTTGTACCAAACTACATACCAGAAAATATCTGCATCATGATTACTGTTCACATGACATGACTGTTCCCTGCAGTGGCCCCTACTGTTGCTGCTTTCTGTTAGAGAACAACTTTCCTCATAAAAACATGTCTATTCAACTCTTAAATGTTCAAACAAATCTTTTCTTTTCTTTTTTTGTTTGGAGGAAACATTTAAATAGTTCAGTTATTTAACATTTTCCCTTTCCTTTAAGGGTAATATAATACATGATTTCAGTTTGTCTCCACCCAGTATAAAGTATGGTTACACAATTAATTGCACTAAAATTGTGATATCAATTCATTTTTAAAAGCAGTTTGACTCATATGGGCATCAATCCTGCAGTATTTGCACTTGGACAACCCATTCATAACCCCCCCCCCCCCCCATATTTGCTGTGACCAATGACACTGTGTTATGTAAACACAAGCATGCAACAGGAAAATGCAACAAAACCACCAAGTTCCATACAAGAAAGCCTCCAAAGATACTATCTCAGAAACCACATGACAGGCAAATCCTGTCAGTTCATTCCCACCGAACTGGTTGAAAATGTCATGCAATAAAGACATACTCAATAGTTGATGCTGTTGATGCATATTGTTTCAATTATTAAATTTAATGAACCTAAATACAGTGGAAATTGCCATTTGTTGCAATAACTCTAGGCTAATAGTAAAGGTAGCATTAACATACAGATCAATTCACTGACCTAAAAAAACAAAACAAAACAAAACAACAAAAAAAACACTTTGATAAGATGTAGTTTTAGCTGTGCTGTCCAATTGTTGACAAAAAACACTTTGATAAGATGTAGTTTTAGCTGTGCTGTCCAATTGTTGACCTCATATCCATTTTAAAACTGGAAGACAAAGATCTGGGATAAATTCAATCTCTAAAATTGATAAGTAAACAGTATGGGAAATATTAAAATATATTAACGTGACCTTAGATCAGCGTTCAAGAATAGTCTTTCATCCCATAACGCTTGACATTTGCTGACATGTTTCTATTCCAGAGCAGACACATTAGTTAGCAATTAAATGAACATCAAGCTGGGATAGGCTCCAGCATCCCCGCAACCCTGAGAGCAGGATAAGGGTTCGAATGGTGGCTGGATGGATGGAAATTTTAAACTAAAAAAATAAA
The DNA here is from genome assembly GCF_029633865.1 of Lampris incognitus. NCBI lineage: Eukaryota > Metazoa > Chordata > Actinopteri > Lampriformes > Lampridae > Lampris > Lampris incognitus. The sequence continues at coordinate 23,878,267 of NC_079219.1, read as the reverse complement.
CATTAAATTGAGGTGTAAACGTTAAATTGAGGTACTACTTTACCCAGATATTTGTGTGATAGTTTTTATATTCCCTATCTTATAAATCACTATAATGCACAAACTGCGTGTTATGCAAAAGAATGATAGTACATATCTACTACTACTACTACTATGATAATAATACGATAATAATATGATGATAGTATATATGTTTTTTTTTAAATCACTGTTTCTAAAAATGTGAGTGAGAAGCTTAATCTAATTTCCAAAGAAAATAATTGTAATTCCCATTTAATCCAGAATCGTGCAGCCCTAGTATAAAGCAATAAAAAAAAACGATGATTTAGAGGGTAAAGGGCAAGGTGGCAGAAGGGACTGTGTCTCTAGAACTGAGGATGTGAAGTCACACATCTGATTGACAGTTAAGTCAATCAGTAATCTTGTTTTTTGCTACTGTCCACTGACTACCTCAAATGTTTTGGTACTATATCACCAATGAGGGTTGGGGCTGGTAGTGCTGCAGGGGATAAAACTCAAAAAGTTTAACTTTTGGCTAATGCTGAAATGATGTGCTGTATATACAGAGAGGGAAGTGTATGAAGATCTGGAAGCTATTATCAAGAGTGCCACCTACGCAATTGTACTGGATATCCACATTGCTTAACTGAAATACCAAATGAAACACTAGGGAGCACACATTTGAAATGCTGCTACAAGGCATTTTGGGGCCCATAGACAGATGGGTAAAAAGACATCACTAGAGCAGAGCTGTTGCAACAAGATATCTGTGCCAAGGTTTCCATGTGAGGAAAACAACCAAGTGGAACCTACTTTATGCATCAGTTCTCAGATTTTAACTGTTCCTTGAATATGTCATGTCTACACTTCTGTTGCAATAACTGAAAGCATGAGCTCAGGGAAAAATAATAAAGCTAATCCAACATCATATCTATCTATTCGTTTGGCAGGACTCATTACTGGAGAAAGAAAATGGAATACATTAATAATTTGACAAGTATTTAATAGACTGCAAGTGGAAAGTCGATTTCATTGAGATTGACATCCAATCACAATTGTCTAACATCTGTTATCACAAAATCTTTTTATAAAACGAAGCAGTCGCTGTTGTGCTTCATGCCAAAGTTTAAGTAAACTAACTCCCATAACTCCTATGAATTTCTCTCAGCTTAATTTAGTCTTTAGCATCACCATGCATTGCCGTATTGTTTAATAGCTACGGTCAAAGAGCCACAATCAAAGTTTTTTTTTTTTAAAGTATTCAGCCCATTTCTAGGCTACAGATATGCAATCAACCAGGAGGACCAAATCAAACATTACTAATGAATTTCGGGACCAATCACTGGCATCAAAAGCAAGGTAATGCTTGATAGATGTTATAGGATGTTGATTTTGATTGCAGTCAAGGACAAAAGCGCCTATTTGGGCCTACCACCATGGCTGTTTTTATTTTTATACTTCACCCCTTAGAGAACGGTAGATCCCCTTTTGGCAGATGCATGTACACTGATTTAAGGTTTATTACACTTAAAGACCAAATAGGTTCCAATATTGTCTTTTCGTTGCTTCAAGTTTCAGAATGAGTCCCATTTGTATTACATTTGCCACTGACGTTTGTGTGGTCTTTGAAAATAATAAAAATCATCAAAACGCTATCCAAACACAAAGAGCCCAATGCCGACTATCAGTAACACCACCTAACCTTGCTTAAGCCCCTCCCATTTATTGATTACAGTTGAGTTGGTGAGTTACCTCTGGAAGATCCTAGGCGAGACAGTGAAGACCTTCTGAAAGAGGGGTAACCAAAATAGCTGATGTCCTCAGAAAACATAGCATCAGCATCAATAATGACACTGGGATGGGCTGAGTGGATATCAGCATCCAACAGGGACATCAGGTCCTCTGCAGGGGACAAAACACAAAGGGATAAAGATTCTTAAACATTGTTAAGACCATGGATTTTTTTTCTTCCTACAACTACCACAAATACTGCCTGCAAAAGCTTTTATTTGTAAAGTACTGATATGATTCAATGGTATTGCAATGACATGACGTTGGGGCAAAATAATACTTTGAACCAATAATTCATATACTGCTTAGTCTACTAAATGTGGAAATATGTTGAGCAATGACCAAACCTGCAAATTAATTCATCAAATAGTGTTATGTAGGTGAGACAACTACCAGCTAGAAAAGGGGTAGGCGATATTACAATCTCACCTGTTAAAATCTAATCATGGTTAAACATCACAGGTAAATGGTGGGCATCATGATGTTACAGCAGCCTACATTCCTTGGACAATTTCCACATATACACTACCGTTCAAAAGTTTGGGATCACATTGAAATGTCCATATTTTTGAAGGAAAAGCACTGTACTGTTCAATGAAGATAACTTTAAACTAGTCTTAACTTTAAAGAAATACACTCTATACATTGCTAATGTGGTAAATGACTATTCTAGCTGCAAATGTCTGGTTTTTGGTGCAATATCTACATAGGTGCATACAGGCCCATTTCAAGCAACTATCACTCCAGTGTTCTAATGGTACAATGTGTTTGCTCATTGGCTCAGAAGGCTAATTGATGATTAGAAAACCCTTGTGCAATCATGTTCACACATCCGAAAACAGTTTAGCTCGTTACAGAAGCTACAAAACTGACCTTCCTTTGAGCAGATTGAGTTTCTGGAGCATCACATTTGTGGGGTCAATTAAACGCTCAAAATGGCCAGAAAAAGAGAACTTTCATCTGAAACTCGACAGTCTATTCTTGTTCTTAGAAATGAAGGCTATTCCATGCGAGAAATTGCTAAGAAATTGAAGATTTCCTACACCGGTGTGTACTACTCCCTTCAGAGGACAGCACAAACAGGCTCTAACCAGAGTAGAAAAAGAAGTGGGAGGCCGCGTTGCACAACTGAGCAAGAAGATAAGTACATTAGAGTCTCTAGTTTGAGAAACAGACGCCTCACACGTCCCCAACTGGCATCTTCATTAAATAGTACCCGCAAAACACCAGTATCAACATCTACAGTGAAGAGGCGGCTGCGGGATTCTGGGCTTCAGGGCAGAGTGGCAAAGAAAAAGCCATATCTGAGACTGACCAATAAAAGAAAAAGATTAAGATGGGCAAAAGAACACAGACATTGGACAGAGGAAGACTGGAAAAAAGTGTTGTGGACAGATGAATCCAAGTTTGAGGTGTTTGGATCACAAAGAAGAACGTTTGTGAGACGCAGAACAAATGAAAAGATGCTGGAAGAATGCCTGACGCCATCTGTTAAGCATGGTGGAGGTAATGTGATGGTCTGGGGTTGCTTTGGTGCTGGTAAGGTGGGAGATTTGTACAGGGTAAAAGGGATTCTGAATAAGGAAGGCTATCACTCCATTTTGCAACGCCATGCCATACCCAGTGGACAGCGCTTGATTGGAGCCAATTTCATCCTACAACAGGACAATGACCCTAAACACACCTCCAAATTGTGCAAGAACTATTTAGAGCAGAAGCAGGCAGTTGGTATTCTATCGGTAATGGAGTGGCCAGCGCAGTCACCAGATCTGAACCCCATTGAGCTGTTGTGGGAGCAGCTTGACCGTATGGTACGCAAGAAGTGCCCATCCAACCAATCCAACTTGTGGGAGCTGCTTCTGGAAGCGTGGGGTGCAATTTCTCCAGATTACCTCAACAAATTAACAGCTAGAATGCCAAAGGTCTGCAATGCTGTAATTGCTGCAAATGGAGGATTCTTTGACGAAAGCAAAGTTTGATGTAAAAAAAATCTTATTTCAAATACAAATCATTATTTCTAACCTTGTCAATGTCTCTACTCTATTTTCTATTCATTTCACAACATATGGTGGTGAATAAGTGTGACTTTTCATGGAAAACACAAAATTGTTTGGGTGATCCCAAACTTTTGAACGGTAGTGTAACTCTCACCATAGCTGTTTATATTCACTTCTTTCACCAAACTTCCACCATATAACCTTCCTATTAAACCATTCTGTATAAACAAAAACAGTGAATACATTGTAAACAATTAGAGGCACCCCCCTTGCCTTAAAAGCCATACTGCCACCAAATGCGCATGAAAATAAAGTGTGCTGCTTTTGTTTTATCCCCCCCCCTTTTCCTCCCTAATTGAATTTGGCTAACTACACCACCCTTCTGAGCCATCCCGGTCACTGCTCCACCCCCTCTGTTGATCCAGGGAGGGCTGCAGACTACCACATGCTTCCTCTGATACATGTGGAAACGCTAGCTGCTTCTTTTCACCTAACAGTGAGGAGTTTCACCAGGGGGACGTAGCACGTGGGAGGATCATACTATTTCCCCCAGTTCCCCCTCCCCCCTGAACAGGCACCCCGACCGACCAGAGGAGGCACTAGTACAGCGACCAGAACACATACCCACATCTGGCTTCCCACCCACAGACACGGCCAATTGTGTCTGTAGGGACACCTGACCAAGCCAGAGGTAACATGGAGATTCGAACCCGTGATCCACGTGTTAGTAGGCAACGGAATAGACCGCCACGCCACCCAGACACCCAGTGTGCTACTTTTGTAAATAAAGAACTGAAAATGGCTAATGTGTTTGTGATGGAAGAAATCAAGTTTTAACTGTTATTTGAAACTGGTTTGGAATTCGTAAATGCAAAGATGCATAAAGGAAAATCCTTTCTAAAGGTTACAAATAGGAATGTTTTACCTATTATTGAACTAATGAATGTTAGTAATCTCTAAAAGGAAATGCCAGCATTTGTGCACGTTTTATGCATTTTTTTTTTACACATTTGTAGTTAATGGGCTAAAACACACAAAAACAGATATGTCCCATTCAAGGGAAGAAATGGCTTAACATCTTGCTCATGTAGTTTGAGGGACACACTCCATATAATGAAAATCAAGCTATGGCATTTAGTTATGGAAGCCACATATCTAGCATGGATTATATTGCCTAGCTACCTAGTTGTTAGTTATTTGGAAATTGTTAGCAACTAGCCTTAGCAAAGCAAAATGGAAATATCTAAAGTACACTGGTGAATTTTGAAAACTAAAAATATTGTGATAGCTTATACATAACGCCAACTCCTGCATATAATGTCCTCCTTGTCACAACTTTCAGTTTTCAACAGACCTCCAGGCAGGTAGGACTCGCTGGCAGTGTCATCGCCATCATCTCCGTCTTCATCATCCCGGCTCAGCAGATTGTTGACAGCTAAGTTGACGTCGAGGTTGGTCCTCTGGAGCTCCCGAATGATCACACTTCTGGACTTGCCCTGGAGGACAACCTGGGCCTGGGGAAGAAGAACATGGGAGCAGGGAAGGACAACTGGCATTAATGATCCATTAGCGATTGCAGAAGCAACTTTTCTGTCACTCCATCTCTCATCTATTATATGTATGAAGATCTACAGAAAGACTAAAATCTGAAAAGAAATTATTTTCAATCAGGAGAGGCACTGTGTGAATACAAGATAGGGATGTGATGGTACACATATTCGTACCGAACATTTTGGTATTATCATTATTACATTTTCAGTATGAATTCAGTTTGGTTCGGCACCCATGTGTACCGAACAAATGCAGCATTGTTTTAACCACTGCACGTGCGGAAGTTTTGTGAGCGGAATTTAATTCAAAACTCAGAATTTTCTCCCTAGCAACTTTCCCAAAAGGCCAGATGTTGTACATTCATCCACCCACTAAGCATGTGCACACACACGCACATGTCACATAGAGATTGCCAGTAATAAAGCTCAGCACAGCCTCATAGTTATGGTGAACGCAGACAAACCAGTTTAGCAGATCTGTCCTTTCTGCGAACAACGTAGACAAGTTAATTTTACTTTTTAAAAAAATCTATATAGGAAAATACAATGAATCTCAGTACAAACTGGTACAAGTACAAGTTTAATACAGGTCAAGTACAATTAATTTTCTAAATGTCTATATACATGCTCAATTATCCAGGTAAGAAAAATCGCAGAAAGTTGAATCAGTTCATCTGGATACAATGTTTATTGACAAATGTGTTTCATCACTTATCTAAATGACCTCTTCAGTCTAAACTGACTGCAGGTATCCCCACCCTCATAAACAAACAGTTGCATAACGATTGAAACCAACGATTACTTTCATTTCATTGGAACACAATTCATTATTGCTGCCACCGCGACCCAACCCCGAAAAGCGAGTGAAGATGAGATGAGATGATTAGTTTCATATGCAAATATGGTGTGACCATTAACTAGAGTCACAATGCCATGTGTACTATTCACAGAGGATTTGGGAATGTTTGCAATTACAGCATTGTAAGATGATGAAAGTTGTACTCTTGGGTCCTCCCCTCAGTTCAGGGATGGTCGTTCCCTCTTCACATAGATGGCCTCGACTCCCCGTTCAAACCAGTGTTCTTCCCTATCAAGGATGTGCACAACCCCATCCTTGAAAGAGTTGCCACTGGCCTGTAGATGGGTGTAGACTGCGGAGTCCTGGCCTGACGCGTCGGCTCTCCTGTGTTGTGCAATCCTCTTGGCCAGAGTCTGTTTAGTTTCCCCAATATACAAGTCACGGCAATCCTCCCGGCACTTAACAGCGTACACTATATTGCTGTTTGTGCCAAGGGACCCAATCCTTGGGGTGGACCAATTTCTGGCACAGTGCGTTTTGGGGTTTGAAAACAACCGAGACGCGGTGTTTGGAAAATACAAGTCTCAACTTTTCCGACACTCGCGTCACATACAGAATCCCCACTCGTTTATGCTTAGGCAGCTATTGTTCTTCTCCTCGCCTCGATTTGCTGGACGTCTTCCTGGATTTGACAAACGCCCAGTTAGGATAACCACACTTAACCAGTGCCTGTTTAATGTGGGATTTCTCCCCTTCCCTGGCCGCTGTATCGGTGGGGATGTTGTCAGCTCGGTGGTACAGCATCCTGATGACTCCTAGTTTGTGCTCCAGTGGATGATGAGAGTCAAACCTTAAGTACTGATTAGTATGTGTTGGTTTACGGTAAACATCAACAATCCAATGTCCCCCCATCACCAATTGCAATTTGACAGTCTAAGCAGGCTAACCTGTCATTTTTCACATCCTTCCAGGTGAACTTGATGTGGTTGTCCACAGAGTTAATGTAGTTAGTGAAATGTGGTATGTCCTGAGATTTAATTTTAACCCAGGTACACGGTCAATTTAGACTGAAGAGGTCGCTTAGATTAATGATGAACCATATCCGTCAATAAACGTATTCAGATGAACTGGTTGACCTTTCTTTGATTTTGTCTTGATCCATGCTCAATAATCCAGGTAAGAAAATCAGGAAGGTTGAATCAATTCATCTGGATACAACGTTTATTGACAGATACTTTTCACTAATCAACTAAGTGACATTTTCAGTCGAAACTGACTGCAGGTATCCCCACCCCTTATACAAAATACAGCTACGTAACGACCGAAACCAACAACCAATTTCATATGCAAATGTGCCAACATGGGTGTGACCATTAACTAGTGTTTCAATGGCAATGTGTACTATTCACAGAAGATTTGGAAATGTTTGCAATCACAGCATTGAAAGAAAGATGGCAACAGATGTACCCCCCCACCCCCCAGCTCAGGGATGGTTGAACGGGGAGTCAAAGAGGCCATCTATGTGAAGAGGGAACAACCATCACTGAACCGGGGGGGGGGGGGGGGGGGGACAAGAGTATATCGGTCACCATCTTACAATATTGTGATTGCAACCATTCCCAATCCCCTGTGAACAGCACACATTGCCATTGTAACTCTAGTTAATAGTCAAGGCAATTTGCATATGAAACCAATCGCTGTTTTCGGTCGTTATGCCACTGTATTGTTCATAAGGGTGGGGATACCTACAGTCAGTTAAGACTGAAGCGGTGACTTAGATGAGTGATGAAACATTTCTCTTAAACTGAGAGTCTCAGAGAAAACTTTCTGTAATTTTCTAAATGCTGCACCTTAATGGATGTTTATTTCATTGTGTTGTTATTTATTTGAGAGAATATTTACTTTGGTTTACTTTCAAGTAAATGTTCGAGAATCAGGAAGCAAGAACACTCTTTGTCATTTCACTTCATGCACTTACGTACATAAAACGAAACGAAATGCCGTTTCCCCCAGCCCACAGCAGTACAACACAAAGACAAAAACACATTCAGAAACTACAAGAACACATATATCCAAACTAAAAAAAAAAAATCAATGTCCAAGGGAATCAACACCAGCCAGGATGACTGTCAAAACCGCCGGTCTGCATGGGTTAGCATTTAGCTTAGCCCACCCCGCTTCCGCATCCTGTCAACCACCCTCAGTGTTTCCTCCTCGGGCGCAGCTCTAGGCAGGGGCCGTGGTCCCCGGGCCCACTGAACAAAGCAGACCAAGCTCTCCCGGCTGATCCAGCACCAGCTCTCCTAACCAGACACCCTCGACACACCTCCCCGCACTCCTCACGACAACATCAAAAACACCACAGTCAATGCCAGGTGAGGCCGCCGCCAGACCGCCCTCAGTGTTATCGGAACTTCCGGTCTGCATGGACTAGCAGTTAGCTTAGCTTGCCCCGCTCTCCCAGACATCAAATGAAGACAAAACTTAGACGCAGACTTGGACAAAGACACTGCATGGACAGTACTGGATGAGGCCGCTGCAAATGTGAACTCGCACCACCTTCCTCCAACACCGCCACTGGGTGAGGCCACTGCAAACGTGAATTCGCAGTCATCGTCTCACACCGGAAGCAGTTGCAGCAGTATTGACAGACTTTTTTTATTTAAGAAAGAAAGAGCCATAGTTTGTTCAGTAAACCACTGTTTAATAATTAATAAAAAAAAGAATCAATTTTGTTTTGATTTTTTTTCTCTGCGCTACACCGAACTGTGATTTTTGTGTACCGTTATACCCCTTGTACAAGACTGGTTTTTGAGAGGGAATGTGCAAAATAAATGACTGCACCTCCAACTAAGAACATCAGAAAACAGTGCATTGGAAGATGCTAAGGTAACTAGGGTATGTGAAAATTACAGGAAAGAAAAAGGTTGAGAAGATATGTGCAGCATGCATATTCTGCATTTGTTTTCTTCACTTAAGATGTCGACATCCAACGGTATAATTTGTTTCAATAACCTAAACCATTAATAAAAAAAATATAGTCAGAAAAAATATATAGTGTAAGTGGGATATATTTTTTTACCTGAGAGATAAGTTCTTCAGGAATGACAGAGGCTGGGATGACTGGCTGAGGCTGGCTACCAAGAAGGCCAGAGCCACGGTCCCTCCCTGTGCGTATCACCCTGGTCTGCCGACGAGAGTCTCGGGCTGCTGTTGACGATCTGCCAGAGGTACCACCTCCTCCCCCGCCTCCTCCACCTCCTCCACTGCTGCCACCTCCTGCTCCTCCTCCCCCTGTACCTCCACCACTCCCACCTCCTCCACTGCCTCCATTTACACCAGAGCTCCAGCGACTCCTGTTACAGAGAGCATAAGGCCGGTCAGATCAGCCTGCCAACGAAGTCATCTAACTAAGAGAGACTCAAACACATATAGATAGATACACAGAGCAGCGGAGAGGAGAGAAAGGATATTTTGTATTAGCAGCATTACAGGGAAAGCACCAAACTAGTGAGCGACTCCTCAATTTTACCAGATAATTAAAGAGAGAATGTACTGAAAGACTGACTAAATTGCAAGCACAATTTGATATTCAAATCACTACATCAAAATAGTCAACATTACAAGCAGATTGAGATGGTTATTCTGAAGCTCATTAGTTCTGCACCACCTCAGTATGAAAACCAACTTCGCCATTTCCAGATATTGGCTTAAAGGGGGAATGGGTTCTCCTGTGGTTATCAGTAGCCATAAACACCACTATAAATGCAATAAAAGAGGCTGCAAATTACAATTGGCCAAGAACAGCAACTTTTTTTTGCTTTTTATGTATGAATACATGTATTGGACACATTGATACAGTTCACAGTAACCTGTTTGTTTACTATTTTAGGATGGGTGGCATTGGCCTGAGGGGGAATCAACACCTAACCCTTGCAGCATCAGTGCCATGCTCTGCACATAGAGCTTTCACAGGACCATTTTTTCCTGTCAACCCTGCCAGAACTTACCCAAGGGTGTTGCCTGCCAGTCTGCCCAGTGTGTCAGAACCAGACAGGAACCAGGGCGGATCACTAGTCCTGCCTGGCCTGGAGCTCCTTCCTGTCCCTGAACCACTGCTCAACTTTGAACTGAAAACAAGAGATGGAAGATCAGTTACAAACCTACAGAAGTCCCACACAGGACCAAAAGAACTTTTTTTTTTCTACCTGGGTGAACAAGATAAAATTAACCCAGGTTTGTTGGAAAATGAGCCCCCCAGTTGGGGCTATATTTCTTTTGAATATTAGATTGCAAACAGGACGGAGTACGGTGGAGACTAGCATGGCAACACCCTTGGGAATCTGAATTGGCTGCAACTCGTTCCTCCTTCAAGACTTTTCCCTTTTTTAAAGGTGCTTGGGGTTTTAGGGCTGCAATTGCTTTCTCCTATATGAAGATAAATCTATATAATGTAAATTCCTGAAACTAATTATCACTAGGTTAACATTTATTCTCGATATATGTAGTTTAACTAAACTGTTTGTATGAATTGTTTCCTGTGCGCAAAAGCAAAGTGTCATAATAATTAAATTTAATTGATTGAAAAATCTAAAGTACAACCGAGTTGACAACTTTGCAAGCAGATATAGTACACCAAAATCACAGCCAATTTTGAATTGAGCTATTTCCCACCAAAATTATGCATCATTTTCCATGACAATGAAATATACAAACAGGCTTATAAATTATTCACAGATAAATAGAAGAAGAAATTTAACAGAAAACAAGCCAGGACACTAGATGCAATTTAGTTGCCATTCACAATGTAAGAGTATATCATGTAGGCTGAAAAACTTGCCCAATAAAACAGTCTACAGTGCTCTCTTTCATATGCTTCCCTGCAAGCCACAAAGATGCTGAATACAAAACTATTACCATTTAAAAATGTCTCATTTTATTTTGCAAGTTTGTGCAAGGCAACAAAACATTTATTCTGCAGAAAAGCTGAAAACATAGTGGCTCCATTACCCCTCAAACTTTCACGGCCCGATTCACATGCAAGTAACAAAGCTAGAAGAGTTTTGAAAATTCTGGAATGATGCTTGATTACTGCTTTGGAGGTAAGACCTATAGGACTATCCATGAGACAGTAACCAAAAACACAGCTAACAGGCGACAAGAAACCTAGCAACTAGAAAAATACTTTTATAGAACATTATGCACAGAGTTATAAATGCAGTTGGTTTTCAGGCGGCTACATGTAATGAATATATTGGGAATAGAATAGCCTTTGTTTTTTTATGTTTTCTTTTTTATGTTTTATTAACCTGGGGAATAGTGGAGAAGCCAGCAACAATGCTATTTCTTAAACTGAAAAAAAAATCTTATGGGAGCTACAATGGCTGCATCAATGGAAAAAAAATCAGTGAAAATCAGCTCTGCCATGAGAATCACAGCATAATTAGCACTATAACCTCAATAAGCATGATAACAAAGCTTCCTCCAGTCGAACAGAAGTCTCTTAATGTGACTTAAAATGTAGGAACAGAACTAGTGTAGAAGACATACAGAAAACCTTTGCAGTGTGCAGTCATGACATTTTATTGAAAGTACAACCATGCACATTTAAGAAATAAAAAAAACTAAGTCAAAAAAGGGCACAAGCGCTAAACGGAATTCATGTCACTGCAACCACTAGCATAAGCTCAAAGCATGCTCCATGCATCTTAAAAGTCATCATCAATGGGCATAGATTTTCTAACGCCTTGCTAAAGATAAAAAGGGTTCATGGAAAGAGCCAAACATAAAAACTTCACTCACCCATCACTGCCATCTGGTTTGCTAAGCTCCAGTCGATCAGGCTGGACGGCAAAGCTGATTCTACACACACGCCCATCCTGAAAGAGATACATCATCCATGCTGCTCAATGTGACGCACTTGAATGAATAAAGTTGATTCTGAAGTTGCTTTACAGTTTGACTAACAGTATCATTCCAAAATAGGGAGAACACTGTACCATAAAAGACTCAAAATCCTGTCTGAAGGGCACAACCTAGTGTTTAGTAAATACCTTAAAACTAGTTACACAAATGGAAAAGCTTCAGAAAGTCTTTCAACCTCTGCCTTTCAGGCTTTATTATAATAATAATAATGTAAAATGCTACGTTTCCTAAATTTTTATTGACCGGATTGGAGTTTATCTAGGGCTGACCCCAAGTGCTTTGAAGCCTTCGATCGTTGCCATGGTAATCAGCACAAAATCAGTACCTGATTTTTTTTTTTTTCCCCAGGAGACGTTAAACAGCAGTTGGCAATATGGAATGGGAAAAACGTCAAAGAAAGTTGAATCAGTTCATATGGACACAACATTTATTGAGAAAGAAACGTTTCAATACTCATCTAAGTGACCTCTTAGACCGTCCCCTGCTCGGTTTAGGGATGGTCGTTCCCTCTTCACATAGATAGCTTCTTTGACTCCCCGTTAAAATCAGCATTCCTCCCTATCAAGGATGTCCTTGAAAGAGTGGCAACTGGCCTGTAGATGGGTGTAGACTGATGAGTCCCGGCCTGACGTGTTAGCTCTTCTGTGTTGTGCCATCCTCTTGGCCAGCGTCTGCTTAGTTTCCCCAATGTACAAATCACGGCAATCCTCCTGGTACTTAACAGCGTACACTATATTGCTCCATATGAAATTACTAAGGGCTAAGGGTTGCTCCATACAAAACTCCTCTCCCTGGGCATCCGGGTGACATGGTGGTCTATTCTGTTGCCTACCGACTTGGGCATCGGCAGTTCAAATCCCTGTGTTACCTCTTGCTTGGTCGGGTGTCCCTACAGACACAATTGGCCGTGTCTGCGAGTGGGAAGCCAGATGTGGGTATGTGTCCTGGTCGCTGCACTAGCGCCCCCTCTGGTCGGTCGGGGCACCTATTTCTATTTCGGCGGGGGGGAATAGCGTGATCCTCCCACAAGCTACGTCGCCTGGCAAAACTCCTCACTGTCAGGTGAAAAGAAGTGGCTGGTGACTCCACATGTATCGGAGGAGGCATGGGGTAGTCTGCAGCCCTCCCTGGATTGGCAGAGGGGGTGGAGCAGAGATCGGGACAGCTTGGAAAAGTGGAGTAAGTGGCCAGATACAATTGGGGAGAAAAAGGGGGGAAATTTTAAAAAAAAAACCTTCTCCCTAGTGTTTCTCTCAAAAAATTTAAGATCACTCGCCAACAAAATGGATGAGCTCAGACTGAGTATCGCTACACAGAGAACTACAAAGGACTGCTGTGTTCTAATTTTCACAGAGATGTGGCTGAATCACAACATACCAGCTGCCATAGTTGAGCTATCAGGCCGCTCACTCCATCGCGCCGACAGAACATCTGACTCTGGTAAGAAATCAGGTGGTGGACTTTGTGATTACATAAATGAAGTATGGTGCACAAACATGACTATAATTGATAAATTCTGCTCTCTAGACCTGGAATATCTAATGCTTAAGTGCTGACCATTTCACTTGCCCAGGGAATATACAGTTTTTGTTGTCATGGCAGTATACATACCACAACAGGCTAATGCTAAGCTAGCGCTTGCATACGTGTGACGCCATCAGTAAACAACAGAACACACACTCTGATGGAGTTTTCATCATTCCTGGGGACTTCAACCAAATGAGCCTCAGAAATGTTCTTCCCAGATTCTATCAACATATCAAATTCACAACTGGGGGAAAAACACCTTAGATCATGTCTATACTAACATAAAGGACGCCTACAGGGCCATACTCCACCCCCACCTTGGAGAGTCAGACCACCTCTCTTTGTTTCTTGTCCCAGCACACAAAGCCCTTGCTATCAGTGCAAAGCCAACCTGTAGGACAGTTAAGGTTTGGCCTGAGGGAGCCATCTCTCAACTTCAGGACTGTTTTGAACCATAGAATGGAGTACAATTGCCCATCAGATAGACTTGGAGGGGTACACTTCATCTATATTGTCATACATTAAAGAGAGACTGACATGCCCATTATGAATACATTTTTTAACATTGGGGGTTTCAATCACAACCAAAAATAGGTGTGGTTTTAAGAATTTAAAGCTACTGGCTACTGTCCTCCTGGGTGGGTGGGGCTCGGTACTGCTCGTCACTTGTTATTTACAAAAAATGTCGGATAGTGAGAGCAAGATCCTCTGTAAGGATTACAGTTTCAAGGAGGATTCGGTGATACAAATATCTGTTAGGTAGATAGATGATAGATATTTAGACAGACAGACAGACAGACAGATAGACAGATAGACAGATAGATAGATAGATAGATAGATAGATAGATAGATAGATAGATAGATAGATAGATAGATAGATAGATAGATAGATAGATAGCAATACGTCGTAGCAAGATCGATAATAAAGTCTCAGAAAAATAGCACAAACTCGAGCCAAGTAGCTAGCAGGAGGGGGTGAAAGAACGGCTTCTCCGTGGTTTTATAGCATCTCGCTATGGACACACCCTATATGCAAATTGACTGGTGTCTACGTATCCACTGGCACAACTTGACATTGGACACCATCTACAGTCAATCACAGATCTCTCTCGAGTGGCCGCAGATGCGCTGTTTTGGCCACTGAATTTCTCCATGGTCACATTCCAACTCGGAACATAGCCTATCAATTGTAATTTTCAGATTTTGATGTCAGTATCACTTTAACTACTGCATGGACAATGTCACTGTTAGCAAAAGGCTCCGAGTGTACCCAAATGAGAACCCACGGATGATGAGCAAAGTCAAATGGCTGCTCAGGGCAAGAGACAGAGACACAGCTTATAAATCAGGAGACACTTCAGTCTACGGTGTTGTCAGAGCAAACCTTAAGAGGTATCAGATCTGCAAAACACAACTACAAACTACGAATAGAGGAGGGCTTCAACAGTAACTCCAACTCATGGAGGATGTGGCAAGGCATCCAGGCGGCCTGGATAAACAACACAGGGTAAATAACACACAGCATAAGGGGAAATAACACACAGCATACACCAGCCAACAACACTGCCAACCTAGCGGTGGAACTTAACTTCTTTGCTCGGTTTGACAAAGACAATAACCAACCTCCAGTCGGTTTCAAACTGTTGGGAAATCCACAGACCCTTGTTCTACACACTCCAGAGGTGTGGTGCAGTGGGGCCTGATGGTGTACAAGGGCATGTACTCCAGGCCTATGCAGACCAGCTAGCAGAGGTATTTACACACATTTTCAACCTCTCTCTATCCTTATGCACAGTCCCCGCATGCCTCAAATCCAGCACCATCGTGCTCGTTCTCAAAAAATTTGTGGTAGCCTATCCCAACGACTATCGGACAGTCGCTCTAAACCATCATCTCAAAATGCTTTGAACAGCTGGTACTCACCCATATCAAAGACACTGTCCCAGCTGATCTAGGCTAACACCAGTTTGCCTACCGGGCAAACAGACCGACTGAGGATGCCATGTGTGGCTCTAAATAAAGCCCTCTCTCACCTGGAAAAACCCAACACCTACGCCAGGATTCTCTTTGCTGATTACAGCTTGGCGTTTAACACCATAATACCAAACAAGCTGGTTGACAAACTCCATAAACTAGGATTAACTCCCTCCATATGCAACTGGATACTAGACTTCCTCACCAACTACCCTCAGACTGTAAAACTGGGCAAGCATACATCCTCCACATTCACACTGAGCACCGGTGTCCCTCAGGGTTGTGTGCTGAGCCCCCACCTTTATGCACTGTTCACACATGACTGCCAATCCATCCACAACTACAACACTACTGTTAAATTTGCAGCTGATATGACAGTTATCAGGCTCATATCAGACAATGATGAAGTGGCATACAGGGAGGAGGTTCAGAACCTGACAACGTGGTGTGCCAACAACCTAGTCTTAAACAACAAAAAGACCAAGGAGACTATCATGGACTTTAGGACCTCCAAGAAGATCATAAACAGTCCTGTCCACATCAACATATGGTCCCTAGCTCCAGGTTCCTGGGAGTCACCATCACGGAGGACCTCTCCTGGGCTGAAAAGACTTTAACAGTGATGAGCAAGGCACAACAACACATTTATTTTCTGAGGAGGCTAAGGAGAAAAAGCTGCTTGTCAACTTTTATAGATGCTCCATCGAGAGCATCCTAACAAACTACATGACAGCTTGGTACAGCAGCTGCACCAAAGCTAATAAAAAAGCCCTCCAGTGTGTTGTGGAAACAGCACAGGACATTGTTGGCATTGAGCTGCCTTCACTTGAACATCTTCACAGCATTCGCTGTGTGAGGAGGGCTAAGAACATCATAAAAGATATTACACATCCTGGACACCATCTGTTTCAGCCCCTTCCATCAGGTAGGCACTTCCGATCAATACACATATGCACCAACACTGAAAAAAAGCTTATTTCCAAAAGCTGTGGCACTAATGAACTCAGACATCTCCTCAGTCCGACAAGACTGATGTGCTGCCACCATTGGGCACATGCAATATTTGCAATATTTACTGACACGTCACTTTAAGCTACTTCATATCTGTCCACTGCACCTTTGCTGCATTTTTGCTAATGTTTTTGCACCTCGTACGTTGTATTTTATTAACTGTATTGTATTTTATACCTTATACTGCTTATATTTTGCATTTATATTGTTTAGACTGTTTTTTTTTATTGCTGACATTTTATATTTTCTTATCTCTTATGTATGCACCCTTTTGAGGTTGACACAACTGCAATTTCGTTGTACTTAAATGACAATAGGGTTCTTAAATCTTGAATCTTTTGGTTCAAATAAAGGCATTAACTGTTAAGGATTCTATTATATACAGTACTGTTGTTTGTATTGTTATTTGTTAATAAAAAACTTTTTCCAAAAGGTTTGGTGTTTTTTTATGCATGTTTGTAATCCTGAGGGATTTGGTTGAACAAGGTCCTCTCTATGCACTTTTTGTGACTTCCTGTGACAATTTTTCTTATCATGGATAAATTATAGACCTACATAAATGCTCATAATAAGAGGCTCTGAATCAGAGACAACGCCCGACAAAGTGCTGTGAAACAGAACCGCAGAAACAGCATACTAGCTCCGACAAATTTAAGATTTGAGATTTATACTTCATTTATAATTTTTTTATTGTCATGTCTCAGTACTCGCATACATTGAGAGGAAATTCATCCTCTACATTTAACCCTTCCTATACACTAGGAGCAGCGGGCAGGGACCAACTCCAGTTCCAAATTCCATCAGCTATTTGCCTAAGTCTAGAACGTTTTACAACCTGTTATAACAACAATACTTTAACGAGATAGCCATAACAGCAGGCTTAACAGTGTAATACTCACGACATTTTTACAATTTTTTTTTACCTATTACCGACAAAGTAAAGAATGAAAAATAAATGAACGAACTGTAATAAATAGAACAAGGTAGCGCATTTATAACAACAGCAGCACAGTTGAGCTCTTCCAGCATTTCGTCCTCCCTTTAACAGCCAACATGTACTGACGCGTGACGTCACTGCTGTGCTTGAGAGGGATGTCACGCGCCCAAGCTGAGACGGTATATATTTCCACATGCAATTAAAAAGCATAAATAAAAAATAAAATAAAAAAAGCATAAATAAAGTGCGAGAATGTGCCGACAAAATGTATTGATGCAGTTCACCTCTATTATTAAAAAAAAGAAAAAAGAATATCCGAATCCTAAAATTGAAAACCGAATACCTAACGAACAAATATCCAGATAGCTGAAAATTGGGGTCCAGCCCTATGATTTTCCCAAATCGTTCAGCCCTAACATGAACGCAGCACGCTAACTCTCGTTAATTATTCACGATTTCATGTAAAGGTACACTGACAAAAAGCCTTATTTCTTTTCATGAGCAAGTGATTTCACTTTGAAAGTGCAATTTAGTTTTAATAGTCTATGGCTGTAATTTATCACAGCATCATAGCTAAGCTTTGAATGCTTGCTGCTGAATATTCGAAGTCCCAAAAAATAATTTAAGTGATAAAATGGGAACCACTGCCAAGCCAATTTGAATTGAGGCGAGGACATCCATCTAAAAGGCGCCTTCCAAACATGTCATAACTTCATAAACCAAGCGGAGTGGCTTCTCCATAAAATAAAATCCGGATTTCACCGAAACATCAGAACCGAAGAATCAAATCGGATGAGCGGCAAAAGGTTTTCAAATCTAAAGTAACAGTCCTGTATATGTTGTTGCTTCGTTTTGACACACATTCCTGGATGACTGATATGAATCTACAGAGACACACCACTAATCTTGCAAATAAATTCCCCTCTACACATCTGAGCCGCCCATCGAGTTTTGAAGATCAGATAAGAGGCATGAAGGGGTTGAATACTTTGTGCCAGATCACTCTTGCATGTGCCTACAACTTCTAGCATTACCTCAAGTAGAAATCCAGCATGGTTTGGTCCAACCACACATTGTTTCAGGTTTGCCTGCTCCAGAAGACTAAGGTGTGGATGACTGAATTGGAGAAACAAGAGATTCAATTATGAATTGAATAGTCACTGTTTACAAACACGAATCAAAATTAAGTGCCTAAAACTGGTAACCATGGAAAGAAAAGCTCACCTGATGTAGTTGTATTTGTTGAGCTTCTCTGAGACTTCTCTGAGCCTGATAAGAAGACAGAGCAAATTAAAGCAAATAAAATCAATTTTAATATAATGTAACTTTGTTTCACTGGAAGGAAAAAAACCAGGAGATGAACAGTTGCTTCCATCTTAAACTTGCTGAATTTCCTAGAAAAATTAGATGAAGGGTTGTTTTTTTTTTATTACCCCCCCCTTTTCTCCCCAATTGTACCCCCCCTTTTCCCCCCAATTGTACCCGGCCAATTACCCCACTCTTCTGAGCCGTCCTGGTCACTGCTCCACCCCCTCTGCCAATCCGGGGAGAGCTGCAGACTACCACATGCCTCCTCCGGTACATGTGGAGTCGCCAGCTGCTTCTTTTCACCTGGCAGTGAGGGGTTTCGCCAGGGGGACGTAGCGCGTGGTAGGCTCACACTATTCCCCCCAGTTTCCCCTAAC
Source organism: Lampris incognitus (assembly GCF_029633865.1). Classification (NCBI taxonomy): domain Eukaryota; kingdom Metazoa; phylum Chordata; class Actinopteri; order Lampriformes; family Lampridae; genus Lampris; species Lampris incognitus. The sequence continues at coordinate 23,859,071 of NC_079219.1, read as the reverse complement.
CCCCCGAACGGGCGCCCCGACCGACCAGAGGAGGCCCTACTGCAGCAACCAGGACACATACCCACATCCAGCTTCCCACCCGCAGACACGTCCAATTGTGTCCACAGGGACGCCCGACCAAGCCGGAGGTAACACGGGGATTCGAACCAGCAATTCCCATGTTGGTAGGCAATGGAATAGACCGCTACGCTACCCGGACGCCCATAGTGTTGTTTTTTTCCGGGCAACCAAGTAACAATTTCACAGTCAGTGTGCTAGATAAGAGAACACAAATTGTCATGTGCGTTTTTCCATGAAAAAAATCGAATAATTTCACTTTGACTTGTGTGTTTACAGTCCATAACTTCAAAAAAAAGTCCAAGACAACATTGTTATACAAATCAAAAAAGTAGCATGGTTTGTATGTAACAACATTAACCAATGCAGATTACATAAAGCACGAATTATGCCAACAGTTAAAAGACAAAGTTGGCTAAAATGTTTAAGTTCTACTTTCAAGGCATAATTTATCAGGTTTTAAGCTAGGTAACACACTGCTGCCTAGCCCACTCTGATTTAACAGACAGATCATAGCACTGCTGATAGGGACCTAGAAAACTAAGGCTGGAGATATACTTGTTTTTTTTACCACGCGTTTGCGTAGACAACCGGCTGCGTTGTGAACGGAATTGTTCACGTACTTGCCTATTTGCTTTGCATGTTTCTGGAGGATTCCACTAGAGGGCACAACAAAGAACTAACACCAAAGAACTAAGGATATGAATTAAAGTCTTTATGCATGCTCAATAATCCAGCTAAGGAAATCACAGAAAGTTGGATCAGTTCATCTGGACACGTTTAATGAGAGAAATGTTTAATCACTAATCTAAGTGACCTACCTCTCTTCAGACTCAACTGACTGCAGGTATCCCAACCCTTATATAAAAATACAGTGGCATAATGACCAAAAACAACAATCGCTTTCATATGCAAATAACTCTAGTTAATGGTCACGGCAATTGAAATATGAAACCTATCGTTGATTTCCATCGTTATGTCACTGTTTGTTTATAAGGGTGGGGAAGGCTGCAGTCAGTTGAGACTGAAGAGGTCATTTAGAGGAGTGATGAAACGTTTGTGTCCAGATGAACCAATTCAACTTTCTGTGATATGAATAACATTTCTGGGGTGCCCCAGTGGCTCACATGGTAGAGCGCGTAAGACTGAGACTCATAAGGCTGAGACTCATAAGGCTGAGTCCTTACCGCAGCAACCTGGGTTTGAATCCGGCCCGGGCCCTTTGCTGCATGTAATCCTCTCTGTCTCCCCTGCCTTTCCTGTCTCTCTTTACTATCGCTATCAAATAAAGGTGGAAAATGCTAAAAAAAAAAATCCAGGATTTGCATGATGTAAACAATAAACATGATGACACTTGAGAAGGTTACTATTTTGTTAATTCTGAGATAACATCAACTTACAAAATGGTTACTGATCTCACACCAGCTATTCTTTTCTTTTTTTTGGGGGGGGGGTTCCTCCTTTTCCTCCCTTTCCTACCCAATTGCACTTGGCCAATTACCCTATTTTTCGAGCCGTCCCGGTCACTGCTCCACCCCCTCTGCCGATCCGGGGAGGGCTGCAGACTACCACATCCCTCCTCCGATACATGTGGAGTCACCAGCCACTTCTTTTCACCTGACAGTGAGGAATTTCACCAGGGGGACGTAGCACGTGAGATGATCATGTTATTCCCCCCAGATCCCCCTCCCCCCCAAACAGGCGCCCTGACCGACCAGAGGAGGCGCTAGTGCAGCGACCAGGACACATACCCACATCCGGCCTCCTACCCACAGACACAGCCAATTGTGTCTGTAGGGACGTCCAACCAAGCCGGAGGTAACACGGGGATTCGAACTGGCGATTCCCGTGTTGGTAGGCAACGGAATAGACTGCTACGCTACCCGGATGCCCCCCGACCCAGCTATTCTGAGAAGCATATTTGTCACTGTGAAGCGACAATGACACATTGTCCAGATGCAGGTAACTGCGGACTTGCTCTATTAACTTGTCTTCAAAACTGTCCGCCATTGTTGTTGCTGCTGACATGCCTACTGACCCCTGACCCTGTCACATCCCTATACTGCCCCTACCGTTCATGTGCGTACTGCATCTTGTGGGCGCATACCGTCAATATCTGAAGACGTGCACAACCAACGCTCCAAATGGACGCAGGACATGCAAGGCCACCATCATGCACACGTTAACACATAGTTCAAAGCAAGTATATCTCTGGCCGTAAGTGCTGAGGTGCATCTGACTACAACAGCAAAGTCACCACTCTGTAGCTCAACATTCCAATGCACTTGAGTGTCTTGAGAATGCCACCCCCAGGCAAGAATGTTTATCTAGCTGCTGTATAGTCAAAGGATAAAAGTACTGACAAACTGAAATGTCACCAACCCACCGATTTCTTTATGATTACTGTGTGTGCTAAAAGTACAAACTATCAGCCAAAATTAAGAGAAATTTCAAGGATTATACAACTTTCAGACTGAGACCAAACTATGCTGGAGCCAATCAGACATTTACTGGTGACAACATTTCACATTCTCCTGTAATACTCAGCCTGTCAATCTCAATAGCATCATTCACCACAGGTTCAGCTTGTGATAGTGTTGTACATCTTGCATAAAAAAAGAGGGACAGCAGAATTTCCAAAACAAGTTTTCAGAAATGTAAATGGCCACCTTAGCTTTTGAATCCTGTTAACAGGATTCAAAAGCTATTGAGTAACCTCTATAATTTAATAACAATTAAATTATAGAGGTTAATCATTATGTGGCATGGTTTTATTTTCCATTTTGTTGTTCACTGTGAAATAAAATGGAAAGTTTAGACACAAAACTATATTTTTGAAAACTCCATAGTAGACGTCTTAAAAACTACCCAGTATTATATTTTAAGGAATACACATATTCCTAAATTACAAACACATACTTGATCAAAGTGAAGCAACAAAATATAAATGAGCCTGCGCTACAGAACAAACATTAATAATATTCCATGAATGAATCTGTGAATCAATCCAAACACTGCAAGGAGTTTGAGAGCCAGTAGTTCTGCCTGACCCCTCTTTCAAAGAAATAACATTGGCATGGTATAAAAAACGAAATGTATATTGGAAAAAAGACAAACAAATAATGAAGAAGAGTGTTAAGCTAAAGCTATTTAACTAAAAATCTAGAAATCTAAACTCCAAGTGCCAAAAAAATCAATTTGCTCCCCTATTCTATGCAATGTGTTAACACTGCCCTTAATTACGTCAAGAACACCACTATGATCAGATGGTTAACGAAATGGAAGGAATTGTCATTCATCACAAGCTCTTGTATTCACCCTGAGAAATATAAAGTTAAAATTCTAGATCAAGCAATTATATGCTTTGACCAATTGTAAATCGCTTCAGGGACAAGTAAGAGAATGAGAGCCTGCAGCACATGGTGTCCATAGCAGCACATGTGTGCAGGGACATACACGCATGGGGATTAAACAGCCAATGTCCTGAGGGGAGTAATAGTCTACAACAAGATGTTTGTTTTTTTTTAACTAGCTAGATTTTACTACAATAACTGTACTTTGGAGATAGTCAGGCCCATACAAGAACTAATGGAACATCCTGCACAAAGCTTTTAGCTCTCATTTTCATTGTCAAGGTCATTCTAAATAAAATTTACACTTCTCATCCACCTTACCTTAAAGTAGCATGGTCCATTAATCAGTTAAATCTCAATTAATGACAAAGATAGATTTACTACAAATCAATTGCAGTGCCAAAATGAATAGTGCAACCAATGCTCTGATCATAGCCTGACTATATTTTTTGACCAAGTTTACAATTTTAAAATAGAGTTGACCAGTGAAAACCAATCATTACAAGCGGTAACATTCAATATGCATAATTAAGTAACGAACTAGTACTGAAACGCGCTTCCTTTAGTACAGTAATTTACTCTTGATTATTCATATTTCTCAGCATGTCAGCGTGCAGGCGACTACAACCATCTGTGGTATGAACATAACTTATTGTTAGCCGAGCTGCGGTGATACTTTACTGTATCACACTACTATGGCACCATTAGGGGAAAACTGAAATTTCACTGGATGGCAACCCACCCAACCGTCATTGACATCAAAAGACCTTCAAGCAAACGATACCGACATGCAAATATTTAGGCTAGGGCAGGAGCGCAGAATATGGCTTGAGCTCGCTGTTAACTTAACTACTAGCATTAGCATATATCTATCAGCTGGCTGGCGTTAGCCATTTCACTCATCTCGAAAATCCACGATACACTCACAATTCAAAGATTAATACACACACACGAGGGGAGTCTACGTGAAAGTCTAACGAGAAAAGTTCACGAATTTCATCCATGTTGTGTTTTATGATCTGTATTATCTCTCTCTCTCTCTCTTCCCCCCCATCCCCCAACCCGCATTGTCCATCTCAACTTTGACTAGGAGCCAATCATTCCAAAGCGGACCGAACGGCTTGCTGAACGATCCGAACGATTCGCTGAACAAACCGAACGACTCGCTAAACAGAGCGGCGGCTCTCTTGAGTCTTAGCGCTAACGTTAGCCGCTAGCTAGCAACGCACCGACTGTTTAGCTAGTAACAAGCTAACGAGGATCGTCCAAGACGCCGGGCCTAATTTCAACCCCAGGGGAGGTCATTAACAGCATTTTAATTCGTATTTTCCAAATATGACAACGTCAGTATCGTTCATAATCTCAACATTGGACCTTGTGTACCACACCCTGCGTGTTTGTATTGATTTTAATCCTTCTTTTTCCCCGCTCGCAACAAATACCTGTCATTGAGCTGATCCTCGGTCCCGGGCAACGGGTGTACCACGAAGTGTATAGATGTCATGGGGCCAATCCAAAATCACACGCCAACGTGTGAAATTTGCGGAAATTGATATATATATGCTATTACTGTTCAAACGAGGATTCATAAGAATTTTGTGAGACGAAAAATCCCGAGTTTAGATCTACAGCCTCTTCACCCACATGCCGCCATCTTAACTCTACCAAGCTTCTCCTTTCTGTGTTGATGAGCGCACATGCAAAGGCTGCTCTGGTTGGACCCGGAGCAGAAACAGGAAATGTGTTAAACTGAACGGGATTGGCCTGCAGAAGAAAGGCAATGCCACTGTAATCAAAATACTGTACCTCTCCCCACCAAGGTCTTTGTTCTTATTGTTGTTCTTGGTGAATTATCGCATGCTTGTAATTTACAACGGTCTAAAGGAGAATATATATTACGCCTCTTATCGAGACACACCGGTTTATTCAGTCATTTTAAGGTACAATGATTTCACTAAGATGGGTAAGGGGTTAATTGAGACTGGCACTTCTATGCGGCGATGGCCATTATTTTAAACATTTTCTTTTTTTAACTAGTTGAAGACCAACTTGAATAAATCATGATTCTTACAATGTATTGATCATATCTTCTTAATCATAAGTAGAATTTGTCCCTGATAATTCATACTTTTTTCCCCGGTTACCATTCTGCCCTAGTTGTGGCAAAAAGGGTACATGACTTTGCAGGCTTATATGGGATTGACAGCATTGTCTCAAGACACATTCCAACAATAGGCTACACAAAAGAATCAGGGGATAATCCGTTATACGGGTGAATATCATCTTCGGGATCTTCACATAAAATATTTTCCAAGGCCTCGCCAAACAAGTGAATTACTGTTAGTTAAGTTTTCAGGCTTCCATCCTTTTCTGAACTAGACATACAAATTATTAGCTCAAAATTACATATTTCAATAAGTATGTGACAGCGGAGTGTGGAAAGAAAAAAAACATTTATCTTGTTTCATGATGTGAATAGCCATGGCAATAACAATGAAAGTACTTCTGCTATGACTTCCATTCTGCAGCTGACCATTCTTCAATAATGTTTGTATATGTCTCGTGGGAAAAAACTGTAGATATACTTTCCACAAAGCCAACATCACTGGGCATCACTGGACATATGTAAACTTGATGTAAGACCCCCATGTATGTTAACGCTCAAATTCTATTTGAACAGAACCTATATAGATCTAACCAGTTCAGAGGCACTTGCCAACTTGGGACAAACTATTTTAGGATCCTTGCAAGGAAACCTTTGAAACTTGCCTAGCTCAGACCATACTAGGATATATTTGGGCAAGTTTGTTTCCCTCATTGGAAATAAAGAAAAAAACTGAAGAAATGACATTCGGTTTAACACTACACTTTACTTTTTATGGATACTCCAGAACCTTGGTAAAATTGAAAGAAAAAAAAGATGTCTACTTTGAGCAGGGCTTGAGTCTTGGCTGTTGCCCTGGATATGAAAATAAGAGCTGGCCTAGATATGGTAGCCATTAGGGAGACTAGAGGCTGAGGACCTCATCACTCAGGATCAAAGCAAAAGCCAGGCAGGCATTCAGTATATTCAGAATATGCTGATAACCCACGCTCAGTTTTATATTCCTTTAGCTGATTTGAAATGCTGTGGGTACAATGTTTGCTGAGAAAAAATATATAGTTCTCATATTTAAGCTGATCTCACTTGTAATTCCTTTGTATAGAACATGTGGAGCCGCCTTTGCAAAAAAAAAAGATTAAAAATGACCAAATCTATTGCAAATCAAAGGGCACATAGTCAACATTTAGAGCTCTCGTTTAGTCTCATATACTATGGAGGAGTCCAATGCAAGCCTTTGTCTTTTTGTACCAGTAGATGTCAGGCTTTCTTCTAATAATGGGGTGAGTGGCAGTTAATTGAAGGAAAACTCAATTCCCAATTAAACATTTGTGCAGAGAGAAAGAAAGGTTTTAAAAAAATACAGACAGGCAGACATTGATAGTTGATAGATAGATAATTTATTATTTTATTATTGCCACGTAACGATGTTAGTGGTAATTGTTGTGGTACAGCATGGTAGCTCAGTTCCAGTGCAGAGAGAGAGAGAGAGAGAGAGAGAGAGAGAGAGAGAGAGAGAGAGAGAAACAAGCAGCACCATAAACCATTACGACAACACACAAAAAAAGGGAAACAGATTGATATGAGAATATGTACAGTGAATATATATGATATGCTCAGTTCAGTTTCCCAGCCTATCAAGTAGCCCAACAGGCAGAGAATACAATGATTGATGTACCAGTGCAAACAAATCAGGTCTGAGTTCAGTCCAGTGCTTAAAGTGCATTCAGGTCACTATATGGGGTCTTGTAGCAAGGGGGGCTAGCAAGGGGCATTAAATGTTCTGACTGCTGTAGAAAAGAAGCTGTTTTAGAATCAAGTGGACCTGTAGTGCCTTCCGGAGGGGAGAAGCTGGAAGAGGTGGTGATTAGCTAGCTAGATAGATATTTATAGAGTTTCTATAGGGACCTTTTCAAAAGTTTTGTTTTGTCATGATAGCTTGAATTAAAATATGAGTTTTCCAGGAGCTTTTCTTTGCAACACTGAGGTTAATGAAACCAGATCCATTGCCCCATAACGTCCTTTAACTTCTTTTCAGAGTAAACTCAAACATAACCCCGGAAAACTCAACAGCTATTTTTAAGTAGATCGCCAGTGTGTTATCACATGACCTCTGATGTTGTTCACTATGGGTACAATAGGCTCAATGTCAAGACACTGCAAAGACAAGGGGGGGTTATTGGGTTTGTGTTTTAGGTTAGACCAAATTTCTAATGTGATTGTGATACTGTTATTCTGTGAGACTATGTGAGAGACTATGTGGCGCATTTGAATCTCAGATGTGGTGAATTTCACCTAGTAATCGGGAATATTCCGCATTAACAAGCTAGATACTGTACACTAGATATAGGTTGTTCATGGTGGAAATGAATCTGCTGTACTGTATACATCAGTGGTGAGTCAAAGCTAGAGTACCTGCACAGAAATTCTGTTTAATCTTTTTTTTTTCCTTCCTGTGGCCCAGCATCAGCTCTTGTCACTCAGGACTCCACCAGAAGTATAGTGTAGGTAGTTGCCAGTGAGGTAACATGATAACCAGCTAAGTGGTAGGGCTTTAAAATAACTCTTCATAGTGTTGTTTATGACAAATCGTTACAGAAGACTAATACCTGTGTAGCCCGTGGAATTAGATACCACACAGGACACAATTACTTCCGGGGTTCTTGTAGCTTTAATTTTATTGTTTGAACCTTCGAATGCAGATCGTTTTACTGAGTGCATAAATTCCTGTGTCTTTCGAGCAAACAGCTCATAAATGTTCACAGATGTGGCAAGTTTAACAGAAAAGATTTTAAAAGGAAAATAATAAATACAAAATACAAAATACGGTGCAAAATACGGCAGTGGACTATGTATGTTAAACAGGGTTTAACAAAGACATGTGGAACTTCCTGAAGATTGCGCAACTTCTCACTCTGTCAGTTACCTTTAAACAGAATTAAAATGCATATAAAACCTTTACATTTCCCTTACTACCCAAATACAATGGCATGGTGTGGCTTTATGCATGCCAACATTACCTTGTCATGCCTGCAATGGCGAACAGTGGTCGACGGCTCGCGCCCAAAATCACCGAACATCAACTCCAGTAGCGTCTAAACCAAACCACCGTGTCAAATTACCGACATAAAATACTGTTTGGAATAATGTTACAGGTATATTTCACAAGATATTTACACCTACTTACTACGGAGTCAGAGCACCGTCACACCGCAATCTTCAGGTGGTTCACACAAGAAAAAGAAAGAATACCCAAGATGCACTTGGATAACTTGCAGAAAGAGTACCCAAGATGCACTTGGATAACTTGCACGGAGTTACAATAAAAGTCCGCAACACTGCCACTTACTGGTCAAAACATGCAATGACAACCAAAACTATAAAAATACACTCACAATCTGCTTCACAATTTAAATACATCAAATGACATTTTACATGGCTTGACAGTGTAACAATTACATATATTAACAGTTAAACTATACTACATTTAAGTGGAAAATCATTTAACATATTAAACAGATTTACCACCCGGCTACATACTCCCCTGCAAATATGGTCAACATCCTCGGTGACTACGAACATAAACTGACTCAAATACTCCCTGCAAGGCCTTTTCAAAGAGAGCAGCACCCAGGCTTGTCAAAACCTTAGAGACCATGTCTGTGCTGACTGAGACTGCATTACAGGCTGACTTTGGCAGATGAAATGGGTTTGAATGAGATCCAGCCATTTCCCGCTTGCTTTTCCTAATGGCAGGTTTAGGTGCATAGGTTCTACGTCCTGCTCCACCAGCATCATCTGTTAGTGCGGGCCTGTCCCTGTTTTCAATAATGGGCAAGTCACTGTCGCTAACGTCTGGATGCACATCATTAACACATTCTGTTTCTGTGCCACAATTTCTCATATCTGAATAACCTTCCTCAGGTCCTTCACCGTCACTCTCATCTGTGGGTGCTGTCACATGTAAACTAACACTTTCTGCTGCAAGAGGCAGGTTAGGTACTTGCACAAGCCGGCGAGGGATGACTTCCTCAACAATAACAAAATCAGCCTCAGGTGACTCAGGCTCATCCTCAGCTACAGGCTGTGTAGTGGTCTGTAACCGAATTCTAGTTCTTGGTTTGGGAACTGGTTTTGCACAAGGTCGCAACTCTGACCTATGAACTCTTTTAATGAGACCTCCCTCAAAAGGTTCAACGGTGTGTGTGGTACCCTGGATGTCAACTACCTTGTAGACTGTTGAGGTCCATGTGTCCTGAATCTTATGTCTACCTGGGGGTCTGTGACGTAGGAAAACCAACTGACCAATGTCCACAGGAGGACAATACACCTTCTCATTTTGCAGTGAGATCCTCTCAGCTGCCTTCTGCTCTGAGTACTCTCTGGCTCTCTCGTGTGCCTGTCTGAGTCTCTCCTGATGAACAGACAACCAATCCTGTTCCCTGTCTGACACACACTCACGCCCTAATAAAGCATCTACTGGGAGATGTGGCTGTACCCTGAAAAGCAAATAATAAGGCGAGTACCCTGTGGCGGAATGAGGAGTGACATTATAGGCATATAGTACTTCAGACAGATACTCTGGCCAACGCTTTTTCTTTCTCTGGTGGGAGTGTCCTTAACAAGTCATGGAGTGTGCGATTGTATCTTTCACACTGACCGTTTCCCTGTGGCCTGTAGGGAGTTGTCCGTGTCTTTTTAACCCCATAGAGTTTGCACAGCTCTGCTATAATTTCACTCTCGAAATTTCGACCTTGATCTGAGTGCAGTCTCTCTGGGACCCCATATTTCATGAACCACTCCCTGAGCAAAACTTTAGCTGTAGTGTCAGCCTTCTGGTCTTTGGTAGCATACGCTTGTGTGAACTTTGTGAACACATTGGTCACAACAAGGACATTTTCACGGCCATCTGAAGCTGCCTCCAACACTGTAAAATCAACAGCCACCACTTCTAGAGGTCGGGAGGCCAGGAATGCCTGAACTGGAGCATGGATTTTTGGTTGAGGCATCTTGGTCAAAATGCACCGCTCGCAGTTTTTAACCCAGCTTTCAACATCCTCACATAGCCCTACCCAAAAACACCTCCCTCTTAGCAAGTTTACAGTGCGCTCTATGCCCTGATGTCCCATGTTGTTATGTACACTTTCTAGAACTTGGTCCCTCAAACAACTAGGCACGAGTAACTGCCACACTTCTCCATGACGTGGGTCTGTGATAACCCTGTACAACAACCCTTCTCGTTGTTGTATGCATCTCCATTGTTTCAACAATCTTTTCACTTGACTAGACAGGGCTGCTCTCTCTCTGGGACATGGCCTCCTCCCCCGATCCCAAAATGCCCTAAACTCTTTTAGGGTGGGGTCACCAGCCTGAAAACCTACCAGCTCCTCTCTGGTATAACCTGGCAGTGTGGGGGTGTTGCCCTGTTTAGTACCTGTCTCACCAGACCTCGACTCCCCAGCACGGATCTGTCTCACTTTGTAACACTCCAGACCTCTAGAGACAAGACCAGGATCCAGAACTGTTCCTCGCTCAATCAGGTTACACACAGTGATACAGTTGTCAAAATCCGAGTCAGGGTCTGTTTCAGGCTCCCCTGCAAACTCCTGCCTAGAGAGAGCATCTGCGGCGGCATTACTGCAACCAGGACGGTACTTAACCTCGAAATCAAAAACAGACAGTTGCGCTACCCACCTCTGCTCTGTAGCACCTAACTTGGCTGTCTTGAGGTGGCAGAGGGGATTGTTATCAGTCAGGACAACAAACTTTGAACCAAGCAAGTAACCCCTGAATTTTTCAGCAACTGCCCATTTTAAGGCAAGCAACTCCAACTTCATGCTACTATAATTACGGTCATTATTCTCAGCCTGGCGTAGTCTGCGGCTAGCATATGCTATGACACGTCTGGTGTCACCTTGCCGCTGACACAATACAGCGCCTAATCCATGCTGACTAGCATCTGTCTCAACTACGAATGGTTGTGTGAAGTCGGCAAAACCCAAAATGTAAGTTTTTCCTTTAACTGCTCAAAGGAAGAGTCACACTCTGGTGTCCACATATTACAAAACTGGTGACCTACTTCCCCTGTTTTCTTCACACCTGAACATTTGTTGACTAGGTCATGCAGTGGCCCGGCAATCTGTGAGAAGCCTCGAATGAATCTCCTGTAGTAACTACAGAAACCCAAGAACGACTGCAGCTCTTTGGCAGTGGTTGGGACTTTCCAGTTCTTAACAGCAGAGACCTTGGAGGGGTCAGTTCCTATACCTTCTGCTGACACCTGATGACCCAAAAACTTTACTGACTGTCGTAGAAAAGCACACTTCTGCAACTTCACCTTAAGGCCCGTCTCTGCCAGTCTCTTAAACACAGTCTCAAGTCTCTCCAAATGCTGCTCAAATGTCTCTGAAAAAACCAAGATGTCATCTAGGTAGACCAGGAGTATCTGAAAAATTAGATCATTCATAGTAACTTGCATAAGTCTCTGAAATGTAGCTGGACCGTTACAAACACCAGAAGGCATTCTCACATACTCATACAGACCAAACGGTGTAGTAAATGCAGTCTTAGTCCGATCTCTCTCATGCATAGCTACCTGGTGGTATCCACTCGCCAGATCTATGGTCGAAAAGAACTTTGCCCCTCAGCGCATCAAAACTCTCATCAATTCTCGGGAGCGGGAATGCATCACGTCTTGTCTTTGAGTTGAGTTTCCTGTAATCGACACATAGCCTCAGACTACCATCTGCCTTTCTCACTAGTACTATGGGCGAAGCATAAGCACTGGAGCTTTCTTGAATGACCCCCTTTTTTTTCTTTTTTTCTTTTACTTTATTTTCCAATTTTCAAGTTTTTTTGGAACAGGTATACAAAGCACACGAACAACAACAACAACAACAAAAATAAACATGCAGGAATCCCCCCTCCCCCCCAAGGCTCCCAAAAAAAAAAGGACTACGCAGGGATTTCTTATTCCAATTCCACATAAGAACCATAATTTTTGAAGACAATATAAAGTTGTACACATATATCTATAAGTATTTTCGTTACAACCAGGTAAATAAAAAGTACATTCAATAAAAGGGAAACCCTTCAATAAAGTCTATGAAAGGACTCCAGGTCAAAGTAAAGTTTTTGCGGGTTTTACATATTTTATATCGGAGCTTTTCTAAAGGTAGAAAGGACAGCACCTCCCTCAACCACTGCAAAAATGATGGCGCTTTATTTGACTTCCAGTTCAATAGGATAAGTCTGCGTGCTAGTAATGAGGCAAATGCTAGAGCATTTGCCTGCAAAGTTGTGACCTTACAGTTAGGGGGTGGTATGCCACAGACGGCTGTGTGAAAATCGGGGTTTATGGTCTGTTTACAGATATGTGAGAATACATTAAATATCTGTCCCCAATAACTGTTGAGGGAGGGGCATGCCCAGAACATGTGTCCCACCGAGGCTGGAGTATGACTGCACCTCGGACAGCTAGGGTCTGTGGTGGGAAAGATTCTGGCAAGCTTGTCCCCCGAGTAGTGAAGACGGTGAAGCACCTTAAACTGAATTAACCCATGTCATATACACAATGAAGACATATGAATACGAGTTAAGCTGTCCCGCCATGCCTCTTCAGAAAGCTCTACACCCAAATCTCTCTCCCATGCAGTTTTTGTTTTGTCCCAGGATATCTGTTTCAATCCCTGTATCAGTGTGTAAATTATAGAGACCCGTTTTTTCCCAAAGGGATCCTTCTCTAGAATAACATCTAATTGGCTCCTGGTTGGCAGATACGGAAATGAGGGAAACACTTTCTTGGCAAAACTACGGATTTGAAGGTATCTAAAAAAAAGGGATCTGGGTATGTTATGGTCTTTGGTAAGTGTTTCAAATGAGGCGAATGTTCCATCTTTAAATAGATCACAGAAAAACACCAGTCCATTTCTATGCCAAAGTTGAAATGTGTTATCTAACACAGATGGCTATAAGAATTGATTATTTGCTACTGGAAAAAGACCGCTAGCATGCTTTAATCCAAAATGCCTCCTAAACTGGAGCCATATCCTAAGTGAAGCTTTAACCACTGGGTTTGTTATTTGTATGTTACGATTATGTGGTAGTGGAGAGGTGAATATCGGTAAAGGATTGGATAAGAGTTCCATGTGAACCCAATCTGTACCCTGTTGATTCTCATATGTAAATGCCCAATGTAAAAGTTTTACAATGTTCGCAGCCCAGTAGTAACAAATAAAGTTAGGCAAACCTAATCCCCCTGTCTCCTTAGGGACCTCCAAGTATATTTTCTTCATTCTGGGGTTTGAATTGTTCCAGATGAATGATGAAATTAATCTATCTAATTGTTGAAAAGTTGTCTTAGGTATGAATATGGGAATCATTTGAAAAAGATAGAGAAATCTGGGGTAAGACTGTCATTTTAACTATATTAATGCGGCCCGCTAATGAAAGTGGTAGCGTTGACCACTTTTTAAAATCTTGTTTTGTTCGTTCTATTAGTGTTTTAAAGTTATGGTTATATAACCTCCCCATTGTATGAGTGACTTTGATTCCGAAATATGTAAATACATTATGTTCAAGTTTGAATGGAAAGCTAGAGTAGTCTCTATCAGTGTGGTTAATCGGAAAAAGCAAGCTCTTTGAATAGTTTATCTTATAACCTGACAGGCGACCAAAGTTATCCAGGGTAAGTAATAGTCTTGGTATAGATTCTATTGGGTTGGATATATATAACAACAGGTCATCTGCATAAAGTGATACCTTATGCAATTTACCACCTCGTGAGATACCTTTAATGCCATCCTCTGCCCTAAGAGCTATAGCGAGTGGCTCAATTGCCAAATCGAACAAGTAAGGAGAGAGGCTGCAGCCCTGTCTGCAGCCCCTATGGAGTGAAAAATAATCAGAAATAATATTATTCGTCCGCACTGCGGCTGTCGGTGAGCAATACAATATTTTAACCCATGCTAGGAATGTGAAACCAAAGCCAAACCTTTCTAGAACAGCAAATAGATATTGCCATTCGATGCAGTCAAATGCCTTCTCAGCATCTAAAGAAATCACTACTTCTGTCTGTTCTACGGAATGTGGTGTGTACAGTACATTAAATAGGCGGCGCATGTTATAGAATGACTGCCTGCCTGGTATAAAACCAGTTTGATCAGGGTTAACAACCGTTGGGACAACAGTTTCAATACGGGTGGCCAAGATTTTTGTAAGGATTTTGTAGTCGCAATTCAACAAGCTTACAGGACGGTAGGAGCCACACATTAGGGGATCTTTTTCTTTTTTAAGTAACACTGATACGATTGCCTGTATCATAGTTGTGGGCAATTTCTGTTGGTTAAAAATTTCCTGATACATCAGGTTAAGTATTGGTGCCAGCTTGGTAGCAAATTCTTTATACATTTCAATTGTGAAACCATCCGGACCTGGTGCTTTGTTGCTCTGCATGGATTTAATTGCTTGTATCACTTCCTTGTTGATATCTCTCTGTCTATCTGTGCTCTGTCTTCAAGGGCAATTTTTAGTGTGGTCAGACCGTCTAAAAAAGTTTAAATATGCAACAAGTCGCTGGGCGGTTTTGAACTATAAAGGTAATATAAAATTGTTTAAACTGGTTATTGATGGTGTCAGGGTCGGCAGTCTTTACCCCAGCTGCTGTGCAAATTTCAGAAATAGTGTTAGCGGCTATGGACTGTCTAACCTGATGGGCTAATAGTTTTCCAGCTTTCTCTCCATGCTCATAAAATGTCTTGATTTAAAGAATAATTGTTCTGTTTGTTTAATGGAGAGATTGTCGAATTCTGTTTTTAATAATATTTTTTTCTTATAAAGTTCAGGTGTTGGGGAATCGGCATATGAACGGTCCACTTCCGCTATACTATGGGACAGTTCTGTTAGACGTTGTTTATGTTTCTTTCTCTCATGTGCTGTGTATGAGATTATTTGGCCTCTAAGGTAGGCTTTGAGAGCCTCCCAAACAATAGTTAGTGGCATATCTGGAGTATGGTTGAATTCCATAAAGACATCTATCTGCTGGGAGAGAAAATTTTTAAAGGAGTCCCTGGACAGTAATAGAGGATCAAATCGCCAGGTGCGTTGGGGTTTAGGGCAGTCTATGAAACCTATATCTAGATGTACAGGACTATGATCCGAAATAACAATACTATTATATTGGCTCCCCCTAACCATAGGAAGGACCCTACTATCCAGGAGAAAAAAATCAATCCTTGAGTAAGAATGGTGCACTGGGGAAAAAAAGGAGTATTGTTTAGTAGTTGGGTTGTTTCTTCTCCAGGGATCAAAAAGAGAGTAGGATTCCATAAATGAATGGATAACAGCACCTGCCTTCGAAACTTTACTATTAGGTCTTGGGTTTGATCTGTCCAAATATGGATGTAATACACAATTAAAATCTCCCCCCAATATTAATCGGTAATTATTTAAGTCTGGGAGGGCTGCTATGAAACTAGAGAAAAAAAAGTGGGTCATCCCAGTTTGGTCCATATACATTTGCCAGTGCCACAAGTGTACCATACAGGTTACCCGTCACTATCACATACCTTCCCCTGGGGTCAGAAATAGTCAGTAGTGGAACGAATGGGATACCCGTCCTGATCAAGATGGCCGTGCCCCGCGTTCTGTTCTCATTCCTGGAACAGAAAATTTGTCCAATCCAAGCTTTTTTTAGTTTTGTGTGTTCACTTGACCGAAGGTGGGTTTCCTGTAAGAACATGACATCAGCTCTCAAAGATTTTAAATGTACAAAAACCCTACTACGCTTTACTGGATTGTGAATTCCCTTTATATTCCAGCTCAAAAAACGAAGATAACCTGTATTCTGAGTGTCAAACATTTTTTCTAAAAATGAAAAGAGAAAAGAAAAGAAAAAGTCCTTGCCTACTAGCTACAAAACAAAAACAGAGCCTTGAGAACCCATGCTGATCTACTAATTCCCTAGAGATCGCATCCCCCATTTCTAGTATAACCTGGCAAATAACCATATAAAACCCCTCTAACAAGCCCCAACCAGGGCGAACAGTGGTCTTGTTAAGATTATATTAAATCCAAAAAGTATTTATATACCTAAGAACTATATATCAACACCCATATTTAAAAAAATTTTTTAAATTAAAATTAAAAAAAAGAAAAGGAAGGAAAATATATCTACACCCATATAACAGCAGTTATAATACAGTTCCTTTGTAGGTAAGTGACACTGACCTGGGTGTCGCCCTAGCAGTCGTCACCAAAGCACTGTTACGGGTCTCATAATAATTAGCATCCATACACACATATACATGCACACACACGATAATAATAAAACAGAAAAAAGCTTTTTTAAATGGGCAGCAGGTATGAGACATTCTTATTAAATGAAAAATGTAACATTATCTGTGAGTCTCAAATTACAAAAGTTAAAGTAAATAGATAAAGTTAAACCATAACGTTACCCTGTTGTCTTGGTGTCTTAGCTAGTTACTTCCGCTAGCTGTTGGCACTTAGCAGCTAATATCAATTAGCCGCCAATACCAGTTAGCCACAAATATATTGGAGTTTATTTACTGTACATTGTCCTGAGGCTTTAGATTCTCCCTGATATAACCCATCGCCTTAGGTGGGTCTTCGAACCGCTTTTCTTGGCCGGACGATGAAGTGATACGAAGCACCGCCGGGAACTGGATCCCGAACTTGACGCCCTGGCAGCTCCGTAAGAGCCGTTTAGCTTCGGAGAAGGCCGCTCTCTTCTTCGCCACTGCCGCGGTGTAATCCGGGAAGATGCTCACTCTCTTGCCGTGCAGGCTCAACGGAGCTGAACGGGCAGTTTTGCGGAAAACCTCCTCCCTCTCTGAGAAATAGTGAAACTTCACCACGATGATCCTGGGGGTTCTCCTTCGTTGGTCGAGTGCCGCAGGCCGCGGTGAGCCCAGTCTAGGGTCGGGGTGAAGCTGAGGCCCAGTAACTCCTGCAGTAGTTTAGCGATGGTAACAGTAGGCTGCTGGCCTCCGCTGGTCTCGAATCCCTCCTTTATCCCGACAATGCGTGCATTACACCGGCGTTGTCGCCCCTCCATACCGTCTACCTTCTGGCGTAGCATAGCGACTTCAGATTTTAGCTGGCCGATGTCCTCCTCCATTTTCGTGGTCTTGTCTGAGTATGTGTTCAGGCCGTCCTCCACGTCTTGAGACGGGAGGCGGGTCTCTTGTTTCGCCATGCCGGCCTTTATAGCGTCTATTTTTGCATTCAGATCCTGTGTGAATGAATCTATCCGTGCCAAGATCTTGCTCTCACTGCTCGCGATGGCAGCCATCACCCCAGATAGGTCTTTCACAGAGCCCGAGGCTTTAGCGGCCTGGTCACTGCTGGATTTGTTTTTGCCCATCGCGTCTTCTAGATGATCGATATGCAAGTACAGGGTTGTGAGTCCGGTGTGCTAGCGGTTAAGTATCGTGTGTGTTAAACCTAATTTATCTGTGTTTGATCTGAAAAGTTAAAATATTAATGAAAAGTTCGCACTGATCAGGAGCTCAATCTAAAGACGTTCTCACATGTTACTGCTCACCAGCGCCCCAATGACCCCTTTTTTTTAGCAGCTTGCCAATATGTTCCCTGACTTCACTGTACTGTGTGGGTGGGATTCGTCTGTAGGGCTGTGTTACAGGTATGTCATCTGTCAGATGGATCTCATGTTGTACTTTGTCAGTGTGGCCTAGATCTTCATCTTCTGTTGCAAACACAAAAGAGTACTTCTCCAGTAACAAAGTCAGCTGTGCTTGCTGTTCTGGGCTACCACAAAAATTGAGCTTGCCGAGAATTTCCTGCACATCTGTCGGTGTTTCAGGGTGTTCACTGATACTCACTTGTTCAGTGTCTGCTGAGATTCTCTGGAACTGTACCTCACAAAGCTCATCACTTTTCACACAGTCTACCTGAGTCAAAACCCATAGCCTAGTCCGTGGCCCTAGCCAGATATCTTCATCAGACATGTTCATGACTCGGACTGGAAAAATGTGATTGCCCGATGAAACCAAAGTAGGCACAACAACCAAACCTCCAAGAACGGGGACACCCACAGACTACGGCATAAAAAAAAGGGCCATTCTCACTCACGGTCCTGAGTCCCCTAGCCATAACTGTAGCAGCAGATGAAGCAGGTATATGGACTACATCCTTACCAGCTACCCTAGCGAAAGAGAGTCTGTCTGTTGCATGTACTGCATGAAGATGATTAAAAGCCTCTCTCCAGTTTGAGTCAAACCTCTCCTGCAGTGTGGTGTCAAACTCAGTGTGTACTAGCTCTCTGCATTTTTTGACAATGTTCATCCCTATTAGACCTGGAACAGAGGAAGAGTGTTCAGAATCTTTAACTATCAGAAAACCTCGCTCTGGGATAGTCTGACCCATGGCTTCTACATCAAGCTCCACATAGCCCATATAGGGTATGTCTAATCCATTAGCTGCAGTGATCTTTAACCACTCAAATGCCGGGTGAATGTCTTCGCCTTTCACTGACAGGTGTTCCCTGAAAAAACTCTCAGAAATTGTACTGACCTGGCTATTAGTGTCAAGTAAGCAGGACACTGTAACACCTCGTAGTTTCACCTCAACAGTTTTACATTCTCCGACTGCATGCTCTAAGATCCTGCTTCTGTCTGGTGTCTCTTTTGATAAGCCAGCTTCCTCCCCTCGAGTTGTGTGGCTCATGACAACTGAGGGTGTGAGTTTTCCTGCACTACAGAAGAACTAGGTGTTGCGTCCCCTTGACCCCCTCTGGCCTGTGGGCATTTTCTTGCAATGTGACCTATGCCTCTACACTTGAAACAGATAGGCTGACCATCTGGTGTGAACTTTGGCTGGGGTCTAGGTCGTGGCTTGGGCTCTAGGAATGTCTGTTGAGTGCTGCGCTTACTCAGTTCACCTACAGCAAAGGCTAGATCAGCGAGTGTTTTGCCTAACTCTGCTAGCTGTTTTTCCTGATGGGCTACTGCTCTCCGAACATCATTTAATGCAGTACCTTGGTCATTGTTTGTTTTAATAGTAGAGCACTGGGTTTCTGGAACCTCTGATGTAACTTGGTTGCTCTTTATGACCCTGGGACGATGAGACCTGCTGTCCTCCATCTCCCACAGGAGGGCCTCGTTCCTCACATCTAGAAGACTGCTCTCTGGTTTGTCCCTAACCATTTTCCTGAGTTCACGCCTGAGTGCTGCTTCTCTTAAACCCTCAATAAACCGGTCTCTGAGCACAGTTTTCTCATTAGGTATTACATCTGTGGACTGTTTCACTACAGAGCTCAAAATCTGGGATAGTGCATGGGAGTGGTCACGGAGGTCTTCTCCATCAGTTTGGTTATGGTTGTAAAAGGCCTGAAAAAGCTGTGTGGAACTGCGCTTTTCCCCAAATGCATTGCTCAGGTAAGAGTATAAATCACTGGGCCCCACTGACTGACCCCTCATGCATAGTCTCACCTCTTCTAATGCAGGGCCACGCAATAGAGATAGTATATAGTCACATTGTTCTTCTGTTGTTTGCTCTCTGTATCTTAAAACCCTTTAAACCTCTTCAATAAACTCTTCGACAGATCTTCTGTCTGTACCACACTCCCCACTAAATGCTTGGATCTGGCGTTCTCTTGGAACGTAGATGTATGAACGTGTGGGTGCACTGTTATCACTTGCTCTCTTAGCCCTTGCTTCACCATTTAACCTGGTGAGCTCATCTCGCAGTCTGGCGAGCTCTTGCATGGTGGTCTGCATTTCTTCTGTAGCACCTTCACCTATACCCGTTATTCCACCTGAGGTGTGGCCATTATCATTACGTGAACTCCCTTCATCACCAGAATCACTAGACATAATGATATATTAATCTTTACTCAGTCCAGTATAAATGAGGATATTTAGTTCAAAACCTGGTTCAAGGATACTACAAGGACAGTCTTTAACTTGGAGCCTTGCTGGATCTTGGTCTTTGTAGCTGAAGTTAGCGCTGGAGTCCTCTGCGCTGGTATGGCTGAGTCGTGTGAAACAGGAAGCACCAGAACCTCGTAGAGCCCCTCACGTCGTCTCTCGCTGGTCACCACCTCCACAGCAGGATGGCTTCAGACTCAACACCAACGGACGTCACCAGCAATCTTCACCACTGCCGTATTTTTTTTAAGTAAAAATAAGCCACTCTGTTGCCAATTTAAAAAAAAGTTTTAGCTACACCCCACTCCTGGTACCAAAATTATGTAGCCCGTGGAATTAGATACCACACAGGACATAATTACTTCCGGGGTTCTTGTGGCTTTAATTTTTTGGTTGAACCTTCGAATGCAGATCGTTTTACTGAGTGCATAAATTCCTGTGTCTTTCGAGCAAACAGCTCATAAATGTTCACAGATGTGGCAAGTTTAACAGAAAAGATTTTAAAAGGAAAATAATAAATACAAAATACAAAATACGGTGCAAAATACGGCAGTGGACTATGTATGTTAAACAGGGTTTAACAAAGACATGTGGAACTTCCTGAAGATTGCGCAACTTCTCACTCTGTCAGTTACCTTTAAACAGAATTAAAATGCATATAAAACCTTTACATTTCCCTTACTACCCAAATACAATGGCATGGTGTGGCTTTATGCACGCCAACATTACCTTGTCATGCCTGCAATGGCGAACAGTGGTCGACGGCTCGCGCCCAAAATCACCGAACATCAACTCCAGTAGCGTCTAAATCAAACCATCGTGTCAAATTACCGACATACAATATTGTTTGGAATAATGTTACAGGTATATTTCACAAGATATTTACACCTACTTACTACGGAGTCAGAGCACCGTCACACCGCAATCTTCAGGTGGTTCACACAAGAAAAAGAAAGAATACCCAAGATGCACTTGGATAACTTGCAGAAAGAGTACCCAAGATGCACTTGGATAACTTGCACGGAGTTGCAATAAAAGTCCGCAACACTGTCACTTACTGGTCAAAACATGCAATGACAACCAAAACTATGAAAATACACTCACAATCTGCTTCACAATTTAAATACATCAAATGACATTTTACATGGCTTGACAGTGTAACAATTACATATATTAACAGTTAAACTATACTACATTTAAGTGGAAAATCATTTAACATATTTAACAGATTTACCACCCGGCTACACCTGGAAAGGGGTAAACTAAATGTAACACTTCCTTATAGTATTGTGTCAGTGAATGCACCAGGGCACACACCCAACACCCCATAGACCCACTTAACAGATGCTGCACAGCTTGAAGGGCACTGTGGTCTCTTGCATGCACATGAGAAATAGACAAGGCCGACGAGCTTTTCCTGGCTGTTTTTTTTTTCTCTAGCAGAAAATTGCTTTTTGGAGAGGCAGTCCTCCATTTCATTAGTGCAGTACTTCAGCTCTCTAAGGAAAAGAGAAAAGCTAGCCCACATTAGCCTCATCTCACTTTCTCTGGCTGGTTAAAAACTGTCCATTGTTTACTGAAAATCTGTAACTAAGATTTCCTCTACTTTCAGTCTAATATTGGGGCAGTAGGGCCACATTGGCCTGTCCATTGCACAAAAGAGTTCAAATGTTGTAATATTTTAATCAAAAGAGCATGGTGTTATGTCTGCACACATCGACAGTGCTGCATTTGATTTGGTGCTGTTCTATTGTGCTGGGATCGATTGGTGATGCCTGCGGGCTCTGGGTTGTTTGATCGGGTCTGCCTTTGATGCTGTGTCAGTCTAAATAAAGAATGCCACGGAGAGGTTGTGTCGAGTGACAGCGCTGTGTCCTGAAGTGATTTAAAAATACAATATTGGCGACGAGGATGGCTGATATCTCTCTCCCACCACCTGCCCCCTTCCTGACATTACCTGGCGAGCCTCCGGTACCATGGACTCGCTGGCTACATAGTTTTGAAAATTACATCATCGCCTCGGGGCTCGACGACGTGAGCCAGGCTAGGAAGACGGCTCTGTTGCTACACTGCTTGGGAGCAGAGGGTCATCGTGTGCTCGGGACTCTGGGGAACGTCACAAGCTTTGACGGCGCTGTGGGACTTATGAGCACCCATTTCGCTGCTCCACAGAGTGCCCTCCTTCGGCGATTTATATTCCGTCAGCGACACCAACTGCCTGGTGAGTCTGTGCGGCAGTACGTAGCTAGTTTGCGAGTGCTAACTAGCTCATGCAAGTTTGGCGCGCTTCAGGACGAGATGGTTCGCGACCAGCTAATCGAACACACCAACAACGCAAAGGTGCGTGAGACTCTCCTGCTGGAAAAAGACGATCTGCTGCTGTCCAGAGCAATTACCATCGCACTACAGGTTGAGGGAGCAGCTGAGTGTGCTGCTATGCTAAATACACAGCAAGTGGCCACCTCCAGTCAAGCTGCCAACGACTCCTCCCTCTACTCACGGCTGCCCCTCGGGACGCAACCCAACCAGAGTGAGGCGGGCGCCGACTCCACTGGGGACGTCTTGCAACTGCAACGACGGCGTTCTCGGCCCCGCCCTCAACAGTCCTGTGGTAACTGTGGGTCTCGGTCTCATGTTTCAAGGGCTCAGAACTGCCCTGCCCGTGGCCAGACATGCCGTAGCTGCGATAAGCACAATCACTTTGCCAACGTCTGTCGATCTTCCCCGGCTGGGTCAGAGGGCCACACCCCCCAGTCTTCAACCGCCGTCATTCACAAGGTGAGCTCTGGGCCAGTGTCATTCAAATCATGCACAGTCAACATTAATGATATGTGCATCCCCCTGCTGTTGGACACCGGTGCAAGTGTGTCTCTCCTGAATGTTGATACCTACAGCCAATTTTTCGGTTCACTGCCACTGTCCGCACCCTCAGCTGTCCTCTGTGGGTATGGTGACTCCAAAATCGATCTGGTTGGCTCTCTCCAAGTGACTGTCCGCTATGGAACCAAGCTGGTGCCCAATGCAGTTTTTCATGTGGCACACCGTGGGGCCAACCTGATGGGCCTGGACCTGTTCTCCGCTCTGGGGTTCTCCCTCTTAGACACAAGGGGGGCAGCAATCCTGACTGTCGCCACACCTTGGCAGCAGAAGTGGCCATCGCTGTTTATGGGGCTGGGCTGCCTCTCCACCTTCACCCATCAACCTCTCCTCAACCCTGCTGTGAAATCTGTCATCCAACCACTGCGCCGCATCCCGTTGGCTCTCCGTGATGGGGTCTCCGCCGAGCTGCAACAACTGCTGGAAGCTGGTATCATTGAACCGGTGGACGCGTCACCTTGGGTCTCAAACCTCGTGGTGGCTAAGAAGAAGTCGGGGGGCCTGCGTGTCTGCGTCGATCTACGTGCAGTAAATAAGGCAGTGGTCCCTGATAAGTATCCACTGCCCACCTCAGAAGAACTCACTGCTCAGTTCTATGGCTCTGAGGTGTTCTCCAAGCTCAACCTCAGACAGGGGTACTTACAGGTGCCCCTCCACCCCAGCAGCCGAAACCTCACAGCCTTTGTGACACATGCAGGAGTTTTTCGCTACACCAGGATGCCTTTCGGTCTCAGCTCCGCCCCTAGCTGCTTCCAGAAAATCATGGTCTCCGTGCTGGCTGGCATACTGGGCGTGGCCATTTATCTGGACGATATAGTGGTACACGGGCCCACCAGTGAAATCCACGACAAGCGCCACAACATGGTCTTCGCAGCCCTGTCCAAGCACAGGCTAACTCTCAATGCTGAGAAATGTGTCCTCTCTGTGCCAGCCATCGACTTCGTGGGGTTCCGGCTGTCAGCGAGCGGTGTAACTCCACTACAATCCAACGTGGACGCCATTCAGGCCATCCCTGAGCCCAGCTCGGCCGCCCAGGTCGCCTCCTTCCTGGGTATGACAAGTTACTACCTGAGGTTTCTTCCCCAGTACTCTGCGACCACAGCCCCCCTGCGCCAGCTGCTGCATAAGGACGAGCCATGGGTGTGGTCAAAGGCATGCAGTGACGCTGTGCGTGATCTCAAGACTCAACTGACTTCACCACCAGTGTTGGCTCACTTCGATATCTCCAGCTCCACCTTTGTGACCTGTGACGCATCAGCCACAGCGATAGGGGCTGTGCTGTCTCAAACCCAGAATGGTGTGGAGAAGCCCATTGCCTTCGCCTCCCGTGCCCTCAACTTGACCGAGCAGCGGTACTCCGTGGGTGAGCGTGAGGCGTTAGCCTGTATCTGGGCTTGTGAAAGGTGGCACCTCTACCTCTATGGCCGCTCCTTCACCCTCAGGACAGATCACCAGGCCCTGACAGCGCTGCTGTCCACATCTTGGACAGGCCACAAACCCCTGAGGTTTCACCGCTGGTCTGACCGCCTCCGCCAGTACAACTTCAGCCTGCAGTTCACCCCAGGCAGAGACAATGTTGTCGCCGACCTGCTCTCTCGCTCTGTCTCCACCCCAGCTCCACAGACGGACACTGACTGTGTGGAAAAGGACATTGTCCAAATGCTACACACACCCCTCCAGGCCACTGTCTCTCTGCAGGAGCTGAGGGCAGCCTCCAAACAGGACCCTGTCCTCTCCCAGCTCCGCACCTACATCCAGAACGGCTGGCCTCACAAGGTCCCAGAGGAGCTGGCTGCGTTCGCCCGAGTCAGACAGGAGCTCTCCTGCTGGAACGACACCTGCGTGGCACGTGGGTTTTGCACAGTGGTCCCAGCTGCTCTCCGTGCACGTGTTTTGAATACGGCGCATGAAGGCCACCTGGGCATTGTGAAACTGAAACAGCGCTGCCGAGACCTGGTGTGGTGGCCGGGGATAGACAGAGATATTGAGGCTCTGGTGAAGGACTGTTCTGCCTGCCTTGTGAGTGGCAAGACTGGCCACCAGGCTCCCCCACCCCTGCAACCTCTCGCCTGGCCCTCTCAGCCCTGGGAACACCTGCAGTTGGACATTTGTGGTGAGATCCATGGAGTTCCCCACCACCAACGCTTCATGGTGGTCGCCTACGATCTACACTCAAAATGGCCTGAACTCACCACTTCCGGCACTGTGACCTCACAGATCATCATCGACTTCCTGGACTCTCTTTTCTCTCGCTGGGGCCTCCCAAAGACCATCACCACTGACAACGGCCCTCAGCTGGTCTCTGCTGAGTTCACTGCTTATCTCGAAAGCAAGGGCATCCGTCATATACGCACTGCGTACTACCACCCCCAGGCCAATGGCGGCGTTGAACGTTTTCACCAGTCACTGAAGAACGGCCTCAGAGCACACATGGCCCAAGGGTGCTCTTTCACACAGGCCATCCGTCACACTCTGCTGCACTATCGGGCCACACAGCACTCGACCACAGGCGTCTCCCCAGCCTCTCTCATGCTAGGCCGGGAACTGTGCATGCCCCTTGACAGGCTCCGCCCCTCCACACCTCAGGCACCTCCCTCTGGGGTCAGAGCCTCAGTCACTCGTCAGCAGACGCGGATGAAGCAACGGTTTGACCAGTCAAAACGAACCAGGGTGCCAGACATCAATGTGTCAGACTGGGTCAGGGTCCGCAGGCCCCACAGGGACAATAAAATGGCTTCATACTGGTCCTCTCCTCTCCAAGTCACCCGTCAGCTGGGCCCAGCCACTTACCTCCTCAGCAATGGCACTCGGTGGCACTCCAGTCGTCTACGAAAGGTGTCAGCTCCGCCACACACAGCTGGTGACACAACCATAGCCATTCCCTCAGCAGGGCGAGACGCCCCGGGGCTTCATGCAGCTCCTACACGGGCCCCAGACATTTCTGGGCCTCAACTTCCCCTGCCATCTCCCTCCCCACCTCGGCCTGCCCAGCCTCAGGCCGCCCCGCGACCTGTTCGCACACGTTTACGCCCTGGCCACCTAGAGGACTTTGTGTCAACCTTTCATGTTTGAAATCCTGCCGGGGGGGGGGGGGGAATGTTATGTCTGCACACATCGACAGTGCTGCATTTGATTTGGTGCTGTTCTATTGTGCTGGGATCGATTGGTGATGCCTGCGGGCTCTGGGTTGTTTGATCGGGTCTGCCTTTGATGCTGTGTCAGTCTAAATAAAGAATGCCACGGAGAGGTTGTGTCGAGTGACAGCGCTGTGTCCTGAAGTGATTTAAAAATACAATACATGGCTGCTGTCACTTGTTAACACCTCTCCAAAATGTAGGTACTAAATGTATCCTGATAGTAAAGTAGGGCACTCTAATTGGCCGTGGAGCAGAAACATAACATTTGACCAGTGACGGAAAAAAATTTGACCAGTGGCGGAAAAAAAACGCCATGATTGCTGAGTTTGCAACGCTAGCACATTGAAACAAGAATGGGTTCAACAAGAGATTAATAGCAAATATTCATGGATAGCCATGATAACAAATTATATTTATCTCTACTTTCACAATTTTTGCATTGAACATAGTTCGATAGCACTTGACATTACAGCTTGGTAATAACATGGTAATAGTGGGGTAATAGTTTGATAATAAAGAGCTAATAATTGAGTGATACCATGTAATTACCAAAGTAATAACTTGGTATTTACAGTGGATATATCTGAGTAATATTAGACTGACATTTAAAGGGAAGGTTTACAAGACGGTTGTGAGACTTATATGGTTTGGAGACAGTGGCACTGACAAAAAGACAGGAGGCAGTGCTGGAGGTGGCAGAGTTGAAGATGCTAAGATTTTTATTGGGAGTGACAAAGATGAACAGGATTAGGAACAAGTATATTAGAGGGACAGCTCAGGTTAGACGGTTTGGAGACAAAGCAAGAGAGGCAAGATTGAGATGGTTTGGACCTGTGTGGAGGAGAAATGCTGAGTATATTGGGAGAAGGATGCTGAATATGGAGCTGCCAGGGAAGAGGAAAAGAGAAAGGCCAAAGAGGAGGTTTATGGATGTGGTGAGGGAGGACATGCAGGTGGCTAATGTGACAGAGGAAGATGCAGAGGACAGGAAGAGATGAAAATGGGTGATCCGCTTTGGCAACCCCTAATGGGAGCAGCCAAAAGTGGTAGTAGTAGTAGTAGTAGTAGTAATGGTGGTAATAGATTAGACTGAAATTTATGTAACAGGTATTTTTTTCATTTTATTTGGATTTTGATATACTTTAATGATCCCCATAGGGAAATCACGCTCTGCATTTAACCCGTCCTAGCTATGTAGGAACCACTAGATCCTCCTCTCTACCCTTGAGGGGCTGGGTGTCACAGGCTCTGCACTCTCAGTGTTTGCATCCTACCTGAACGGTCGCTCCTACCAGGTGACATGGAGGGGATCTGTGTCGGCGCCTCGCAGACTGACTACAGGCATTTCACAGGGTTCGGTTCTGGGTCCTCTCCTTTTCTCCATGTACACGACATCCCTGGGTTCTGTTATTCGCTCGCATGACTTCTCTTACCATTGTTATGCCGATGACACCCAGCTGATCTTGTCCTTTCCTCCCTCTGACACACAAGTAGAGACACTTATTGCTGCGTGCTTGACTGACATCTCGGAGTGGATGGTGACACACCACCTGAAGCTCAATCTGGACAAGACAGAGCTGATGTTCCTCCCGGGGAAAGGTTGCCTGCACCGAGACCTGGCCATCACCATTGACAACACCGTGGTGATGTCAACTCAAACTCCGAGGAATCTGAGTGTGATCCTGGACGACCAACTGTTGTTTGCTGAAAACGTTGCATCAGTTGCTCGCTCCTGCAGATTTTTCCTCTATAACATCAGGAGGATTCACCCATTCCTCACCAACGAGGCGGCACAAGTACTCATCCAGGCTCTGGTCATCTCCCGGCTGGACTACGGCAACTCCCTCCTTGCTGCATCTTGTCTGGTGTTCAACTGCCCTAAGTTCTCCCACACAACTCCCCTTCTCATGTCCCTACACTGGCTCCGTATAGCTGCTCGCATCCAGCTTAAGACTCTGGTGCTATACAGGGCAGTGAAAGGAACAGCTCCTTCCTATCTCCAGGCCATGGTAAAGCCCTACACCTCCGCCCGACCACTTCGCTCTGCCTCCTCGGGACGCCTGATTGCCCCGTCGCTCAGAGGCCCCTGCTGCCGATCTACCCGGTCACGGCTCTTTTCTGCCCTGGCCCCACAGTGGTGGAATGAACTCCCCACTGATGTCAGGACAGCGGAGTTGCTGCCCATCTTTCGGCGCAAGTTGAAAACTCACCTCTTCAAGAACTATTACCCTGTTACATGTTCTTAGCACTTATTGTATCCACTCATTTAAAAAACAAACAAAAAACTCTTTCTTGCGCTTTTACTTTAGCACTGGTTTTGCTCTTAGATGCTTGTTTAGATGCACTTATGACCTCTGATGACTAGTAGTTCTCCTGATTTCCTACATTAAATGCACTTATTGTAAATCGCTTTGGATAAAAGCGTCGGCTAAATGACTGTAATGTAATGTTGCTAGGAGCAGTGGGCAGACACCATGCAGCGCCCAGGGGACCAACTCCAGTTTGTCTTGCCATGCCTCGGTCAAGGGCACAGACAGGAGTATTAATCCTAATGTGGTGGATACGTATTGGGGACAGAATTCAACCCAGGAACTAAGGGTTAAGTCATGGTTGCCCTGGCAGGTTAACGCAGGGTTAAGTTATGGTTGTCCAGCCAGTTTTCTGGGATTCTTGCCACCGCCGCTCAGTCGAGCTGTGGTTTGGTTGTCTCTCTGATTTACCGTGGATTAAAGAAAGTTGCCTACACGGCTAAAGTGTGAACCTACGGTCTTCTCCGTTCCTTCGGCTCTACACTGGTGACCCCGACGTCGGTTTTCGGATAAGTTTTCTGAAACCACACACATTATGGCTACGAACGCCGTTGCAATGAAACTGCCGGAGTTTTGGGAGTCTTCCGCGGCTACATGGTTCGCGCAGGCTGAGGCACAGTTCGCGCTCAGAGACATAACAGCAGACGAGACCAGGTACTACTACGTAGTGGCAGCGCTGGGGTGCGCTACGGCTTCCAGGATAAGCGGTTTCATAACCGACCCACCGGCCGATGGTAAATACGCCGCACTTAAACATATCCTCCTTGAAACTTTTGAACTGTCAACAACGGAGAGAGCACGTCGCCTCTTCGCAATTCAGGGCTTGGGAGATGGCAAACCATCGGAGCTAATGAGCAGGATGTTAAACCTACTGGGTCAAGAAAAGCCATGTTTCCTGTTTATGGAGCTGTTTCTGCGCAACATGCCGCCCCACGTCCAGACTGCGCTCGCTAACTCCACCATCACTGATCCCCGTGAGCTGGCAAAGGAGGCTGACCGATTCTTCGTCGCTACACAACGTTCCTCCCATGCCGGGGTGCTGGCTCCTACCTTCACTGGCCCCCCGCCGACATCGCGGGCGTGGCCCGACGGTGGCGCCACAGCGTCAGACCGCTACAAGCCCTCTGGACTCTGTATGTACCACGCTCGATTTGGTGCGAAAGCTAAACGGTGCCCTTCCCCCTGCAACTACAGGCCGACGGGAAACGAGAGGGCCAACACTCAGTAGTGGCCATGAGTGTTGGCGATATTAGCAGGCTACTCTTCATCCTCGACACCATCTCCGGTCGGCGATTTCTTTGTGACACGGGCGCACAGAGAAGCGTGCTCCCTGCTACTGACGTCGACATCATGGGCGGGGAGCGGGGCCCCCAGTTGGCGACGGCTGACGGCAGCCCTATCCACACCTACGGCGTGCGGTCTGTAGAACTGTGTTTTGGTGGACAACGTTTCACGTGGGAGTTCGTCATGGCCAATGTAACGCTTCCCCTCCTCGGAGCTGATTTTTTGTGCGCTTACGGTTTGCTAGTGGACATTCAGAACAGCCGTCTGGTCGATGCCTTAACCTTCTCCTCCTTCGCATGTACGCGGAGGGAAGCGGCCTATGCAGGTCTAGCCAACTCTCTCTCAGAGGCAGACAAGTTCAACCGCCTCCTCGCTGAGTTCCCTGACCTCACCCAGCCTACCTTCTCTGCACCTACCGCTAAGCATGGGGTGGAGCATCACATTGCTACGAAGGGGCCCCCGGTCTACGCCAGAGCCAGGCGTCTCGACCCCGCCAAACTCGCCATTGCCAAGTCTGAGTTTGAGCACCTGGAACGCATGGGGATCATCCGCCGCTCTGACAGCCCGTGGGCGTCCCCACTCCACATCGTCGCTAAGCCTGATGGAGGTTGGCGCCCATGCGGGGACTACCGCCGACTAAATGACGCCACCACGCCCGACCGCTATCCTGTCCCGCATATCCAGGACTTTTCTGCAAACCTGTCTGGCAAATGCATCTTCTCAAAAGTCGACCTGGTCCGTGGTTATCATCAAGTTCCCGTGCACCCCTCAGACATCCCCAAGACAGCGGTGACTACCCCATTTGGCCTATTTGAATTCCTACGAATGCCATTTGGACTCAAAAACGCGGCCCAGTCCTTTCAGCGGCTGATGGATTCAGTGCTCCGTGGCCTTCCTTTCATCTTTGTCTATTTGGACGACATACTCATCGCCAGCGCCTCCGAGGAAGAACACCTGTCCCATCTTCAGGCCCTCTTCACACGCCTCAGCCAGCATGGGCTGATCGTCAACCCGGCGAAGTGCCGGTTCGGGCTGACAGCCATTGATTTCCTCGGGCACCGCATCACTGGGGACGGGGCAGTCCCCCTGCCCTCAAAGGTGGAAGCGGTGGCGGCCTTTCCGCGCCCCCAAACAGCTCGTGCGCTCAGGGAGTTCATCGGGATGGTGACATTCTACCACCGCTTCATTCCCCGAGCCGCCTTTATCATCCGGCCACTGTACGAGGCGCTGAAAGGCATGTCCCCCAACCAGGCGGTCGACTGGACAGCAGAGCGGGACCGTGCGTTCACCGAGACTAAAGCTGCGCTCTCCCAGGCTACCCTGCTAGCGCATCCTTCACCTACAGCGCCTATTTCCATAACCACGGATGCATCGGACTATGCTGTTGGTGCGGTTCACGAACAGTGGGTGGGGGGGGGCTTGGCAGCCTTTGGCCTTTTTCAGTCGCCAGCTTACACCCCGAGAGCGCAAGTATAGTACTTTTGACAGGGAACTCCTCGGTCTCTGGCTCGCCGTCCGGCATTTCCGTTTCCTGCTAGAGGGCCGCGAGTTTACTGCGTACGTGGACCACAAGCCCCTCACGTTTGCCATGTCCAAGACGGCCGAGCCATGGTCCGCTCGCCAGCAGCGACAACTCTCCTACATTTCGGAATTCACTACCGACATCCAGCACGTCGCTGGTAAGTCTAACCAGGTAGCTGACTGCCTCTCTAGGGCAGTGATTGGAGCGGTCCACCTAGGCCTTGACTATGCACAGATGGCCGCTGACCAGGCCACGGACCCGAGCATCCTCCGTCTCCGGGCCTCCGACACAGGGCTCCGCCTGCAGGACGTTCCTTTCAGCGACACAGGTGTCACCCTCCTGTGTGACGTCTCCACAGGACAGCCCAGGCCCATCGTCCCGCACAGCTGGAGACGCCCCGTATTTGAAGCTGTGCACGGCCTCTCTCATCCAGGCGGTAAGCCATCCGTGCGCCTGACCTCTGCTAAGTTTGTGTGGGAGGGACTTAAGAGAGACGTGAAAGCGTGGGCCGACTCGTGTGTTGCCTGTCAGCGGGCTAAGATACACCGCCACATTAAGGCGCCCCTGGAACGCTTCGCAGTGCCGGAGAGACGATTTGACCATGTCCACGTCGACCTGGTTGGTCCCCTACCCCCCTCCCAGGGGTTCACCTACCTCTTCACTGTGGTGGACAGGACTACGCGCTGGCCTGAAGCTGTTCCCCTGGCATCCACGACGTCTGCTGATGTGGCCCGGGCTTTTATTGGGTCGTGGGTCTCACGTTTCGGTACGCCTTCCGACCTTTCATCTGACCGCGGGCCACAGTTTACCTCAGAGCTATGGAATGCTGTGGGTGAGGCTCTGGGCGTCAAGCTTCATCGCACTACCGCCTACCACCCTCAGGCGAACGGCCTATGTGAGCGCTTCCACCGGTCCATGAAGGCTGCGCTTCGGGCTACTCTCAAGGACTGCAACTGGGTCGACAAGCTCCCATGGGTCATGCTGGGCCTGCGGACCGCCCCGAAGGAAGACCTATAAGCCTCCTCTGCGGAGCTGGTGTACGGCACGCCGCTGCGAGTCCCAGGCGATTTCATGCCCAATGCAACGCGTCCCTGGTCAGCTGTGGACCAACGAGCCTCCTTGCTGGACGGGGTCAGAGCTTTCACACCCGTCCCTACCGCCCAACACGGCGCGCCGGTGTCCCAGGTGCCCCCAGGTCTGCAGTCAGCGGACTACGTGTTCATCCGTCACGACGCACACCGCCCCCCTCTGCAACCCCCTTATGACGGCCCCTTCCGCGTCCTGGAACGGGGAACTAAGCACCTGGTGGTGGATTTTGGGGGCACGGCCGAGCATGTTTCAGTGGACCGAGTTAAACCCGCACACCTGGACTTGACGCAGCCGTTGGAGTTAGCCCAACCTCCTCGTCGCGGTCGTCCCCCGGCTCCGCCTCCTCCCCCCGTGGAGGCCCGAGCTGCCTCTTCTGCTCCTCAGGCCGACCTCCACAGGCCCGCGTCAATGCCTCCCGGAGACACTCCGGCCCCTGTTATCCGGAGCCGCCGCGGACGGCCTGTCGTCCCCCCGCGCCTGCCTGACTTCGATTACTAGGGCGAATTCTGGGGGGGCTCATGTGGTGGATACGTTGGGGACAGAATTCAACCCAGGAACTAAGGGTTAAGTCATGGTTGCCCTGGCAGGTTAACGCAGGGTTAAGTTATGGTTGTCCAGCCAGTTTTCTGGGATTCTTGCCACCGCCGCTCAGTCGAGCTGTGGTTTGGTTGTCTCTCTGATTTACCGTGGATTAAAGAAAGTTGCCTACACGGCTAAAGTGTGAACCTACGGTCTTCTCCGTTCCCTCGGCTCTACACTAACATGCATGTCTTTTTGATGGTGGGGGAAACCGGAGCACCCAGAGAAAACCCACTGCAGACACGGGATGAACATGTAAGCTCCACACCAAGGACGACCTGGAGACCGTCGCCACAGCCGGGACGCGAACCCGTGTCTCCCATACCGCAAGCGACCACGTTAACCAGTCAACTAAAGAGTCCGTCCGACCCGTTAGTCAATGACCAACGTGTCTATTTATCCATGCACGTTACACTACCCTACTCCTTCGGGTAGTGCGTCCCCGCGCTTAAGCATATCAGCTCCTTCACGCCTCTGGGCGCATGCGCTTCCAATGACCTCACGGTCTCACCATCCCAATGTAGCGAATTCTGGGGGCAGTCCGGGAACCGCTACATTCGGGACGCGAACCCGTATCTTCCACTCCACAAGCAACAACGTTAACCAGTCGACTAAAGCAGTGGTTCTCAACCTTTTTGGGGTCCTGGACCCCCTGCGTATTTTTGATCTACCCTGAGGACCCCTCCACCTGATCTTGGGGGAGGGGGGTTGCAATTTGATAGAAACAGTAGAAACTGCATTTTAAATTGCATTATAGCATTTATTCACTCTTTGGGGCAAAAATAAGAGCTTTCAGTTGTAACTTAGATATAGTTAACAAAACAGAATTCTTATGCAGTAACTTTCAGATATATGTAACAAAACAGAATACGTATTCAGTAACTTTCAGATATATGTAACAACAGAATTTTTATGCAGTAACTTTTAACAATGCAAACGGGAGCGAGATCTCTTATTAAAATACAATAAATTACACTTGTGAAACAGATGAATTAGAGAAAAAAGTCCTGTTACCCTTTATAGCTTAGGTAGATAAAGGTCTCAGTCACATTTGAGTAAAATAATCCTATTTCTATAAATGTCATAGGATCTTTTTTTTAAAGATATTTTATTTTCACGGACCCCTTGCAATTGCACCACGGACCACTAGGGGTCCGCGGACCCCCGGTTGAGAAACACTGGACTAAAGGATCCGACCCCGTTTGTGGAAGTCACAACACCGTTAATCAAGGACCAACGTGTCTACTTATCCATGCACGTTACAGTACACTCCAGCGGTGTCCCGATGAAGGCGGCCGACCTCGGGCCCTAGTGATCCGTCTGCTTCGCTTTACAGACATAACGAAAATCCTCGACCAGGCACGAACGAAAAAATCATTCATGTATGGTAACTCCGATATTATGATATTCTGAGATATGTCCACTGTTCTCTACAAGAAAAGGAAGGCCTTCATACCGATAAAGAAAAAACTACACGACAAGAACATTTCCTTCAGACTTCTTCATCCTACTAACCTGGTCGTGGATCTACCGGAGGGCAGACGCACCTTTTCCTCTCCGGTGTCGGCAAAGCATTACTTGGAGAAACACCAGCCGAAAGTGCAGACTTTGTACCACGATTGTCACGGACTCCTTGTGATCAGGAAAATGAACGTCCACATACGTCCTTTGGGCATCATGGACGCATTTGTAAATGTTTCTTAACTGGCTGTTCCTTTGTTGTAGTTTGCTTGTTAAGTTATCCCTACTTGGTTAATAAATACTCCGATTTAGTTTCGGCAGCTTGGTTTCACCTGCTAGGGTAGTGTATGTTGTTACTACACATGACATTGGGAAGAAATATAGGCCAGTTTCCGTTCTTATGGGGTGGGGGGTAGCAGACTGGGCAATTCTTTTATTTGAACTTGACTCGCCAATATTTTTGTACTTATTTGTTTTTTTTTTAAAATTTATTGTCATTCCTCCTTTTTTTTACTCAAGCTACCCCTCATGGTACAGCCAAACCATGTTTTCAGTTATGCTATAATTCAAGTTGCTGTGCTCTACCAACTGTATCCATAACAACCAAATGTGCGCAGCCATAACATATACGTTTTTAAGCTGGAACACTAACGGACTTAATCAACCAACCAAGCAACCTAAAATCCTCTGCTTCCTCAGAAGGCATAACATTGATGTGGTTTATCTAGAGTCTCACGAGTCTCACCTAAATGACATAGAGCATTGCAAACTGGGGAAACAATGGCAAGGCCATTTATTTTATTCCTCTGTTACCTCTCTTGCAAGGGGGGTGGCTATGCTGATAAGGAAAGGGGTTCCCTTCCAAGCAGAACAGGTTGAGAAAGATAGGGAGGGCAGATATATTTTAGTCAGGGAGCATATTGGAGATCAATTGATCGCTATGCTTAACATGTATGGCCCAAACCAAGACGACCCCAAGCTCTATGTGAATCTCTTCCTTAAAGTTAAAGGATCATGCACCCCCTCGGAGTTTATAATTAGTGGCAATCTCAATCTGGTAATAGACCCCATTATGGACAGGTCCTCCTCCACTCCTAGACCTTTAACTTCAGTAGCTAAAGCCCTTAAAAAAGAAATTTTAGACTATCTTTACTTGATATTTGGCGGGAAGGACATAAATCTCAGTGTAAATATACGTAGCTTCTACTCGCATATGCACAACAGCTACTCTAGGATTGATACTTTCTTTATTCACACAGCAAAAATCCACCTTGTGTCATCCTGTGAATATTTAACCAAGACACACTCAGACCATGCACCCCTTTTGCTTCAAATGGCTATTAAGGACCCCCATACAAATTCCAAACGCTGAAGATTCCCCAACCACCTATTCAATGACAGGGCCTTTATCAAAATAATTAATGAACACCTAGACTGGTACTTAACATCAAACAAAAATTCTGCTTCTCCATCTATCATTTGGGAGGCCCTCAAAGCTTAAGAGGTACCATAATTAGTTACTGTTCCTGGAAAAAACCCAATATCAATCCAATCTGAACTCTTTAGAGAGGGACATCAAATAACTTGAAAAGCAGCACTTTCGGTCACAATCAAAGGCAATTTTAGATCAGTTGATTACCAAAAAGGCAGAATACAATGCTATTACTACACGGGAGGTGGAGAACGCGATGGCTCGGTTGAAACAACACTATTATAAACAAGGCGATAAAGCAGGGGAATTGTTAGCATGGCAGATAAGAAGGGATGAATCAGCTAGATATATCCCTGCCATTAAGCGGTGTGATGGCAAGGCTTTGGTCCAAAACCCAATGCTCGTAAATCAAATCTTCTTAGACTTCTACAAATCTCTTTACTCCTCGCAGGGTGAGAAGACAGGACATGTCTGAATTTCTAGACAATCTAGATATCCCTAAACTATTAGAAACAATGAAAGGAGATCTCGATCATGAGATAACAAAACAAGAGGTATTAGACGCTATGGCGCAATTGCCCTCGGGTAAAGCTCCAGGGCCTGATGGATTCTCAATAGATTTCTTCAAAACACTTGCCAATAAATTTATAGACCCTCTTTTAGACAAGTTTAATCATTCCATAGTAAATAACTGGCCCTTATTATGGTTTTACAAAAATCAGGGAAGGACCCTAATCTGTGCAAATCATATAGGCCGGTCTCACTTTCGTCATCTGAATATAAAATATTAACCAAAATTATAGCCACTCGGTTTGTGAGAGTAATTCCTGCACTCGTCAGTACAGACCAGACTGGATTCATACAGAATTGTTCCTTAATAGACAACGTAAGGAGATTCCATAACATACTGCACTGCACCAAATCCATGGAAAAACCGATCATAGCTATCTCACTAGATACGGAGAAGGCTTTTGACCTTGTAGCGTGGCACTGTCTCTTTGCGGTCCTTCGCAGAATGAATTTCGGCCCATATATACTAAGGTTGATACACATGCTATACACATGCTATATTCTGCCATAATATAGACCAATGCTGTTATATCGCCACCTTTCCCCCTATCACATTGCACCAGACAGGGTTGCCACCTCTCCCCCCTACTCTTTGCGCTAGCAATTGAACCTCTTGCTATTGCAGTGAGGTCGCACAACTCTATCCCTGGGGTTGTAGTGGGGAGGGAAAAACATGTCATCTCTCTGTACGCGGATGACATAATTTCGTTTCTTTCCAACTTAGATTCATCCGTACCTGCCCTCACAGATCTCTTGCTTAATTATGGTGTGATTTCCGGACATAAGATTAATGCACAAAAACGTGTGTTCATGCCCCTTAATTCTTTAGCTGAAAAGATCTCTGGGACCAACTTTCCCTTTCAGTGGAACACTCACTTCATAACATATTTGGGCTTAAAGATCCCTAACCAATTAGATGTAATTTTCTCCCTAAGCCATGACTTACTGCTTAAAAAGGTGGAGAACAACCTGGACAGATGGATGCAGTTGCCAATTTATTGCTCAGGTGTAGCGAATTAGGGGGACAGTCTGGAAGACCGTCGCCACATCCGGGACGCGAACCCATGTTTCCCACTCGGCAAGCGACAACGTTAACCAGTCGGACCTGTTAGTCAAGGACCAACGTGTCTACTTATCCATGCACGTTACACTACCCCCCTCCTTCGTGAAGCGCGTCCCCGCGCTTAAGCATATCAGCTCCTTCACGCCTCCGATGGCCTTACGGTCTCACCATCCCACTTTTGACACCAATGTAACGAATTCGGGGGGCAGTCTGGGAGACCGTCGCGACAGCCGGGAAGCGAACCCATGTCTCCCACTCCGGAAGCAACAACGTTAACCACTCGACTAAAGGGCCCGACCCCCAGAAAGTTGAGGCCCTAAAAACCTGGCCAAGTCCAAGAAACCTCAAAGAGCTGCGTTCATTCTTAGGGTTTGCTGGTTACTACCGGCGCTTCATTGAAGGGTACTCCAAGATAGTGAAGCCACTGACCGACCTCACTGCTGGATACCCGCCCCTCAGGAAGAGCGCCAGTGGACCGAAAGAGAACAGTGGGCAGTACTTTCAACCCAAAGAGCCTTTTGGAGGAAGGTGGACAGACAGCTGTCAACAGGCTTTTGAAGCGATCATCGACAACCTCACCACAGCTCCGGTGTTAGTGTTTGCCAACCCAAAGTTGCCATATGTATTACATACAGATGCCAGTACGACTGGTTAGGAGCAGCCCTCTATCAAGAACAGGAAGGGGAAATGCGTATCATCGCATTCGCCAGCCGTGGATTGTCGAAGAGCGAATCTCGCTATCCAGCTCACAAACTTGAGTTTCTGGCGCTCAAGTGGGCTGTGACAGAGAAGTTTTGTGACTATTTGTATGGAGGCTCTTTTACAGTAGTCACAGACAGCAACCCCCTAACTTACCTTCTGACCACAGCTAAGTTAGATGCAACAAGCTACCGCTGGTTGTCTGACCTTTCTACCTTCAAGTTTCAGCTTCAGTATCGAGCAGGAAGACGTAACCTCGACGCTGATGGACTTTCACGACGTCCCCATGCCGAACCTGTCAACGATCTAGTTTCCCAGAAAGAGGAGGAGAGAATTCATCAATTCATTCATCATCACCTTCCTGAGTCTGACGATTTCACTCACATCTCTCGTAACACTGTTAGTGCAGTCTGTGACAAACATCTAGTCTACTCACCTGTGAACACCTACGAGAAGGGTCCCGACATTCCGCTTGTAACATCTCTTGCTATGTCAGCTAACGCTATACCAGATAGCTTTGAGCAATATGACGGGTTCTCTGTGATTCCTAACATATCAGAGGAGGAGTTGAAACAAAAGCAGAGAGCCGATCCTGCCATCTGTGAAGTAATCTGTCAGTTAGTAACTGAGAACACCCCTCCTCCATCCCTGAGGAGAGAACTGTCAGAACTTCCCATCCTTCTGCGAGACCTAAACAGAATGGTATTCTCTACATGAAGAGGCAAGTGGGTGAGGAAACTCACTATCAACTAGTCCTGCCAGAAGAGTTGAGAGACATGGTCATGCGAAGCCTTCACGATGACATGGGTCATTTAGGTATTGAGTGGACACTTGACCTCACATGAGCCAGATTCTTCTCGCCTAGAATAGCTACTGATATAGAGAAAAAGATCAAGAGTTGTAGCCATTGTGTTCGTAGAAAGGCACTGCCAGAGAAGGCAACCCCTCTAGTAAACATACAGGTTACTAGACCTCTAGAGTTAGTCTGTATAGACTTCTTGTCAATAGAGCCAGACCGAAGTAATACAAAGATGTCCTTGTGATCACTGACTTCTTTACTAAGTATGCAGTCGCAATTCCTACTCCTAATCAGAAAGCTAGGACAGTAGCCAAATGCCTCTGGGAAAACTTTCTAGTACATTATGGCTTTCCTGAAAAACTTCATAGTGATCAAGGGGCAGATTTTGAGTCCAAGACGATCAACGAGCTATGTGATTTTGCAGATATCCACAAAGTGAGAACGACTCCGTACCATCCAAGGGGAAACCCTGTGGAAAGGTTCAACAGTACTCTCCTTAGTGTACTCTCGAAAACAAAGACAAAAATCACTGGCGAGATTATGTGAAGCCGTTGGTACACGCATATAACTGTACAAAACACGAGACAACAGGTTTCACACCGTACGAGCTGATGTTTGGGCGCCAGCCCCGGTTGCCTATTGATCTTGCTTTCAATGTTCCACGAAACACAGTCATCAAAAGATCTCATTCCCAGTATGTTCAAGCTCTAAAAACCCGTCTTCAAGAGAGCTACTCCCTAGCTACTGCAAAGGCTGCCAAAGCCAGTGAACAGAACAAAAAGAGGTTTGACAGACATATCACTGAATCCACCTTAGAGGTTGGTGACCGCATATTACTGAGAAACGTGCGTCTAAGAGGAAAACATAAACCGGCTGACAAATGGGAAGCAGTTGTGCATGTTGTTGTCAGTCGGAAAGGTGTTCTTCCAGTTTAAACAGTCAGGCCAGAAAACACAGACGGTCCCCTCAGAACTCTGCACAGAGACCTTGTGTTGCCATGTGGATTCCTACCAACTCTTGAAGAGGAACCTCCTGCTGTGTCAAACAAACCTCAAAGGCTGAGTATGCGTCAACATCCAGACCCTGATCCTGAGGAGCAAGAGCCAGAGTGTAACTCTGATGAAGAGGATGACTATCCGTCATACCCCTGTCCACTCAGGAATCTGAGATAAGGATGTCTCCAAGGGAGCAGTCCAATTCTGATAGCGCTCCAGAGAAATCTGGGGAAAACTCACCTGAGAATGCAATAACTGTGTGTAACCTGCACGACAGGGGAATGGGCCTATGCTTGCGCAGGGACAGTTTACAGTCTAATGTCTAAGTTCAGTGGAGATTGGTGTAGGTTTTTTTCTAGACCAGATTCTAGTACACACACACTCACACAACACACACACACAACCCAACACAAAACACACACACACACACACACACACACACACACACACACACACACACACACACACACACACACACACACACACACACACACACACACACACACATACATGAACGACGGCTACGATGACCGCTGCGTGCAGGGATGGACGCTAGACCGGAGGATCCCCGGTAAGGCTCGCGGACACGGCCGGCTTGTGATCCGACGCCGGCAGGCGGACGGAGACGGCGCCGGCGGGCGGCGGGTGGCATGTGCGCACGTATCGAATAATCGAAGACTGCCGGCAGAGTGGTGACACCATGGCAGATAGAAGACAACTCTTTGTCGAAATGAGGGCTCAAGAGTTGGACTCCATAAGACTTTCAACATACAGAACAGCTTGCAAACTCAGATTTGTGCAGAAGAAATGCAACTTACATTTGGTAGACATTTGGAATGTCATCGAGGCTTTCCGTGAGAACAGCCTCAACGCCATGGACCTCAGCACTGAGTTCACTGTGGCCCGCCTGGAGGCGATACTCTCCACCATCTTCTACCAGCTGAACAAGCGCATGCCCACCACTCACCAGATCAACGTAGAGCACTCCATCAGCCTGCTGCTCAACCTCCTGGCTGGCTCGCCAACTTTCTGTAACCTGCACGACAGGGGAATGGGCCTATGCTTGCGCAGGGACAGTTTACAGTCTAATGTCTAAGTTCAGTGGAGATTGGTGTAGGTTTTTTTCTAGACCAGATTCTAGTACTCACCCCAAAGACAACACACACACTCGTGGGTATAGTTTACAATAAAAAAACAATTTATTTCAACAGTTCAAAGTAAAGTTATTTCAATATCAATACTAAATGAGATGTGTGTAACCCTGTGGTTAAATTATAGGCCTTAGATATATTACATTGCACTATTCGATAAGTGTTTGGCCTATGTTTGTTATTTTGTATACCTTTTGAATATGAATATATTATATTGTTGATATTGTTCTGCAAAACAGCTGTTTACCAATGTGAAATGCATTTGCTTTAGTGTTGAAACTTACCATTGTTGTGGTTGGTTGGCTGTGGAGAGAATATCTTACCTTGAATGTGATTGGTTGAGAGGGCAGCGAAAAAACGTCAGCACGAGCAGACTGGACGGGGAGAAGGAGGTCTCTCGTCCCTGGTGTGAGCAAACGGAGCAGTTTGATGTCGAGTTGTTATATGCTATTTTGCGGTGAGAGAAATGTAATTGAAGTTTAGTGAACAGTGATGTGTGCGGGTGTCTGACCGAGACCCATCCCGGGAACTGTTTGTGTGGATTTGGGAGACAAACTCACTACTCGTCAGTCCCATATGTGGACCCAGCGACGTTACGGAGCGAGCTAGCCAGTCGGTGTCCGTTGTTAGCACAGCAAGACGGGCGAATGGACTGGATGCGGTAAGGGGCTCTCCCCACAGTGAGTCGGGCCGTCTTCTAGTTTAGCGGAGTAACGTTATCAGTTACAGTGTAGTGGTGTGTTCATGCGACCATCGAGGAACGCAGAAGGAGTCGTCTGTTGCCGTGTTGTGCTGCCGAGGCGAGCGCCCGGTTCGACCGTGAGATGGTGCTAACGGCTAACTAGCCAGTTAGCTAGGAGGGCTGCCGGCCTGACGTTCGCTGCTGCGCTGCGGCGGGAAGCGCGAGGCGAAGAGGAGCACTCATTCTTTGTGAGTACAAGCTGGATGTGCGGGCTCCCAAGGG
The DNA here is from genome assembly GCF_029633865.1 of Lampris incognitus. Classification (NCBI taxonomy): domain Eukaryota; kingdom Metazoa; phylum Chordata; class Actinopteri; order Lampriformes; family Lampridae; genus Lampris; species Lampris incognitus. The sequence goes on along the minus strand of NC_079219.1, from coordinate 23,816,720 downwards.
GAGCGAAGAGGGCTGGTTAGGGCCCCAACGTACCCGATAAAGAAACAGGCCTGCAACTGGGGGTTGACTTTGTTTTATTTTATTGCCGGCTTAGTTATAGGGTTATTGAGCTGTATATGCTAATGTGTTAGTCTGATTAAGTTGTGTATATCTGAATGCAGACGCTTGTTAGCCATTGAGGCTTATCACTTTCATTCATTCTAAGAATTATTACTCATAATACATTTGTATATATAATTCTATGTACCTGTGTGAGTGTGGATTATTCATGTGTGTTTATTCCTGTGGTGTCTAGGCTATGGTAAGTGACATGTTGAGACAACCTTAAAGGGCTAGTCCACCATTTTAATATAAGTTACTCGGTGACACATTGAGGTGTCTAGACCATGTTAGATTGCCTTAAAGGAGTCATATGCCATATTTGAGCGCCTTAAAGGGGTAGTCAACCTTTTTAGTTGGAATTACCAGATGACACTGTAAGACATTTAGAGCCTTTAGAACATACTTTAAACACATAAGAAGCGAAGTTAACATACTTCAATAGTTTATTGGATACCGAGTTGTATAGAGAACTCAGGAGCGTTGTCCTTTACAGTTAAAAGGGATAGATAGCGCTACATAAATGGAGGCACCGCTGGGATCTTTTTATGTGTTTAGCTGTATGTAAGACCAGTACATTTAAGTCCAAGTCATTAAATTAGTCATTAGTCAGTTACCTGACTAAGTTACGTGGGCGGGCCACGGCGCGGGGTGCGCGAGCCATAACATTACCCCCCCCCCCTCCACGGGAGCCACCAGGCGAGGATGAGCTGGCGGGAGACCCAGCTACGTTCCTCCGGACCATAGCCCTCCCAGTCCACCAAATACTGGAACCCCCGTCCTCAGCGCCGGACGTCCAGCAGCCGGCGGACCTTCCACTGGGGGTGACCATCCACGATCTCAGGGGGAGGCGGAGCCGGGGCCGGAGGCATTAGAGGACTGTGGGAGGCAGGCTTAACCCGAGACACATGAAACACGGGATGGGTCTTCAAGGAAGCTGGAAGCTTAAGACTCACCGCTGCGGGGCTGAGAACCTTCCTGATCTCAAAGGGCCCGACAAACCGGGGGTTCAGCTTCTTCGCGGTGGACTGAAGCAGGAGATCCTTCGAGGACAGCCACACCCTTTGGCCTGGTTGGTACGTAGGTGCTGGGGACCGGCGTCGGTTGGCTCCCCGACTGGCGCGCTCAGCTGCCTGGAGCAGAGCAGCTCTGGTCACCTCCCAGACGCGACGACACCGGTTCAGATGGGCCTGCACGGAGGGAACCGCCACTTCCGACTCCTGCGCAGCAAAGAGAGGCGGCTGGTAGCCCAGGGACACCTCAAAAGGTGAGAGGCCGGTGGCAGAGCTGACCAGGGAGTTGATGGCATACTCGACCCAGGGGAGGAACCGGCTCCAGGAGCTGGGCTTCTTGGCGGCCACGCACCGGAGGGCAGACTCCACGCTCTGGTTCATCCTCTCTGTCTGTCCGTTAGTCTGTGGGTGATAGCCAGAGGAGAGACTAACAGAGGCACCCAACCCCTTACAAAAGGCCCGCCATACCCGGGAGACGAACTGGGGCCCTCGGTCCGAGACGACGTCCAGGGGAAGGCTGTGAAGACGGAACACGTGGCTCGTCAGGAGGTCCGCCATCTCAGAAGCCAATGGGAGTCTGGGGAAGGCCACCAGGTGCACTCCCTTACTGAAGCGGTCCACCACTGTCAGGATCACAGTGTTACCCTGGGAGGGAGGCAGTCCGGAGACAAAATCCAACGCCACATGGGACCAGGGCCGGCTTGGAGTTGGGAGGGGCTGCAGCAGACCCGCGGGTGCCTGGTGAGAGTCCTTGCTGCGAGCACAGACGGAGCAGGCCCCTACGAAGTCCCTGACGTCGTTCCTCATGGTGGGCCACCAGAAACACCGAGCCAGAAAGGTGAAGGTGCGGTGGACACCCGGGTGGCAAGCAAACTGACTGGCATGGCCCCACTGGAGAACCCGGGGCCGGACTGCGTCCGGGACGAATAGGCGGCGTGGAGGGACGTGGCTCAGGGCGGGATGGGAGCGCAACGCCTGCCTGACCACGGTCTCGATGCCCCAGGTAACCACGCCAACCACCCTGGCCTCAGGAAGGATGGGAGTCGGCTCCTCTGTAGCTGGCTCCCTCCTCGGGTGTTGTCGGGACAGGGAGTCTGCCTTCGTGTTGCGGGACCCGGGGCGATAAGTCAGTGTGAAGTCAAACCGACTGAGGAAGCTGGCCCACCGTGCCTGCCGACCATTGAGGCGCTTGGTTGCCCGGATGAACGTCAAGTTCTTATGATCCGTCCAGATGGTGAACGGCTGTTCCGCCCCCTCCAGCCAATGGCGCCACTCCCCTAGAGCAGCCACCACTGCCAGCAGCTCCCGGTTCCCGACATCGTAGTTCTCCTCGGCGGGGAGGAACCGGCGAGAGAAGAAGGCGCATGGGTGGACCTTCTGGTCAGACGCTGACCGCTGGGAGAGGACAGCCCCCAACCCGGTGCCCGAAGCCTCCACCTCTACGATGAACTGCCTCTTGGGGTCGGGGTGGAGCAGGACCGGGGCGCTGGTGAACCTCTTCTTGAGGGACTGGAACGCAGAGCGGGCAGCCGGGGACCAGATGAACGGGTGGGAGGGGGAGGTCAGCCTGGTGAGAGGTTCTGCCACGCAGCTGTAGTTCCGGATGAACCTCCGATAGAAGTTCGCAAACCCGAGGAAGCTCTGTAATTCCTTCCGTGATGTGGGATCGGGCCAGTCCACCACAGCCTGGATCTTGCGGGGGTCGGCCCGAGTCTGTCCCCTCTCAACGACGAAGCCCAGGTAGTCAACGGAAGGGGAATGGAACTGGCACTTATCTGCCTTGACGAAGAGCCGGTTCCGGAGGAGACGTTCGAGTACCCGGCGGACATGCTGGACATGTTCCTCGAGGGTCCTGGAGAAGATGAGGATGTCATCGAGGTACACCACCACAAACTCGTCGAGCATGTCGCGGAGAATGTCATTCATGAGAGCCTGGAATACCGCCGGGGCATTGGTGAGGCCGAACGGCATGACCAGGTACTCATAATGACCCCGGGGCGTCTTAAAGGCTGTCTTCCACTCGTCCCCCTTCCGGATCCGGACCAAATGATAGGCACACCGGAGGTCCAGCTTAGTGAAGACTGTAGCCTGGGTGAGGGGCTCAAGGGCGGAACTCATGAGAGGAAGGGGGTACTTGTTTTTGACGGTTATCTCATTGAGTTGGCGATAGTCAATGCAGGGTCGGAGGCCCCCGTCCTTCTTCTTCACAAAAAAGAATCCAGCTGCCACCTGAGAGGACGAGGGCCGAATGAGCCCCGCTGCCAAGGACTCGGAGATGTACTCGTCCATCGCAGCTTTCTCGGGGATGGTCAGACTGTACAGACGACTGCTGGGGAGGGGTGCCCCAGAGTGGAGGTCGATAGCACAGTCATAAGTACTCAGGGGTAACAGAGGAGAGGTCGGGAGGCGGGGTACTAGGGGCACGTCGGGGGGATGGGGCGGGAGCCACCTGGAGACATTGGGCATGACAGGAGGAGCTCCACTCCATGATGGTACCGTAGGCCCAGGCGATGTGTGGCTCATGCTGCACGAACCAGGGGCGCCCTGGGATCACAGGGACTAACAGGGACTGGATGATGTAGAAGCGAAGTCTCTCCACATGTTTACCTGCTATGGTGAGAGAGACAGGGTGGGTGCATTGGGTGACGCTGGCCAGGCAGCGCTCGTCCAGTGCGAAGGCCTCCATGGGCTTCTCCAGCGTCTCTAGCGGGATGTTAGCCTGGGCAGCAAACTCCGAGTCCAGGAAACACTCATCAGCCCCCGAGTCGAGGAGTGCACCCACCGTGAGCCGCTGGTCAGCCCAGGCCAGGGTAACGCTAACTAGATGGTTCTGTGGGGCAGGACGGCGGGAACAGGAAAGTCGGCTCACTAGGATCTCCCGGGGCCCCAGTGAGCCTAGTCTTTTGGCCGAGTGGGGCAGCCGCTGATCAGATGTCCCTTCTGGCCACAGTAGAGGCATTGACCCGCCTTGAACCAGGCCTCCTGTTCGGCCGGACTAAGGCGCGTGCGCCCCAGCTGCACAGGTTCCTCCCCCGTCGTGGTCTCGGGCGCGGGGGGAGAAACGGCCACAGGGAAAGTGGGGCAAACAGGAGTAGGGATCCTGTTAGGAGTGCTGGACGACTGGGGAATGGACGGGGATCCACGCAGGGCTCGCTCGCGCCTCCTCTCCCGGAGGCGTCCGACGATGCGGATGGCGAGCTTGATCAGGTCCTCGAGGGAGGTGGGCTCCTCCCGGGTGGCTAGCTGGTCCTTCACAGCCTCGCTGAGACCTCTCCGGAAGGTGACCCGAAGTGACCGGTCGTTCCAGCCGCTCTCAGCTGCGGCCAGCCTGAACCCCACCGAGTAGTCTGTGACACTGCCACTGCCCTGCTGGATACTGCTCAGCCGAGCACCAGGGTCCTGGCCACCGACTGGATGGTGGAAAACCTTCCGTAGTTCCGCCTCAAAGGCCTCGCAGGTGAGGCAGAAACTGGCCTTCATGGACCAGGAAGCAGTGGCCCACTGAGCTGCTCGGCCTGTGAGCAGGTTGGTCACATAAGCGACCCGGGCAGCATCAGACGTGAACATGCTGGGTTGGTGCAGGAAGACCAGCTCACACTGCATGATGAACGTGGCACAGGTCTCAAAGTCGCCATCAAACGGTCGTGGGCTGGAGAGGCAGGGCCCAGGGGGCGGGTTACCCACGACTCCAGGGGCAGGCTGGCCCGGCGGCTGGATGGTGAGAGCCGCCGTGATGGTTTGCAACTGCCGCAGGATCTCTGCTTGTTAGCTCGCCAACGCCACCTGCTGCCTCGTTAGCTTACCTACACAGGCCTGGAGGGGCGGGACCCAAGTCTGAAGATCTCTCACCGCGGCGGAGGCCGCCTCTAGCTGCTGGGTGTGGGAGTTAGTCAGTTGGATCTGTTCGATGAGAGCCGCTCGACGCGGGCTGGCCGGTACGCTTTCTGTGTCGGCTGGGGTCGTCATGGTCAGTTCGTACTGTTAGGGTTTGTGGAAGACCCCAAGCGCACGACACCAGACAGAGATGGGGTTAGCCGAAAACTGGCGTACTTTATTCCTTACGCGTACAAATAGTCAAACATAGGAAGGCAATGAGCGACAAGGAAAAAAACGGAAAGTCCAAGGGGAAAAAGGCTCGCGGGTAATCCAAACGGGAACACGGCAGTATACTTCCACGGGGAAACTTTGCAAGGGAAAAACATGAAGCAAGGGCTGAGATGAGTTCGTAGAGAAAAGGACCGTGAGATGAGAGTGGCCGCTATGGCGGGTGCGGGGAGGTTACAACACGAACTGACAACGGGCACGTGGGAGGCCACCAAACTTAAGCCCAGCCCTGATGACTAAGCCCGGCCCTGACGAGCCGATTGGCTGCCGGCGCGGGTGGGCGGGCCACGGCGCGGGGTGAGCGAGCCATAACAGTGTTATATTATATATATATATAAATATTTTACTCTATTATACTTTTTAAAAGTTCTGCCTAATATTCTATTTATTGTCTATATCTATCTATATTCTATTTTATACCCTTCTAATATATTACTTATGCAGCCATATTCTACACTAACAAATTAAACAAAATAATCCAAAATAAAGTATGAGTGCACTCAAAGAAAATAATAAAGAACAGAAAAGGGGGAATGATTCAGTCTTCCAATCTGTGCAAGGTGCAATGTCCAGATCCTACCACAATCACAGGGGCAAGTTAATGTAGAGGGCTATGATGATGAATCCAAATCCAGGGCGATGATGTGGGCAATCCAAAGGGGGGTATCCAAGGGTTCCAAAAGGTGTAGCAAGGGGGGGTTGTTCGGGGTACTAAAAAAAACCAGTCAGCAGCGTACAAAACACAAGAGACAAGAGTCTTCCTTCTTCTTTCAACAGGAGATCATCTATCAAGGAAGCTTCGTGGGAGGGATCTTTATGTCGTAGTTCAAATGTCCTGTAGTTCAAATATCCGTAGTTCAATTATCAATAATTCAAGTATCTATAGTCAAAGTTGTCCGTATTTCAAAATATCAGTATTTCTCTTCTCTTCCAGTCTTCCTCTCGTCAGATTCATTCTCTCTTTATTGTTGACGGTTGTTTTTATGGTTTAAACTCTGTAGCTCGTGTGCCTCCTAGAGGCTACTAGTGGAACTTACATACGTCACAGGGTACATGTAATCATGTGGGTTACATGTGGAAAGCGAGTACTCACCCGAGGAAGAATCGACACCTACAGGTGACACACCTGAAGAGGAAGACCTACCTGAAAGGGAGAACTTACCGGAACATCTATCGGACGAACCTGTGGAAGAAACAGAAACTGAAACACTTACAACCAATGCTGAAGATGTACCTGCAATTCAGAATGAAAACGCCACAGAGGGATGTAGTGATTATGTGCCTGTGGAAATGGATGACACACACATGGTGAAAGTGAAACCCAATGTGCAGTGAGGAAATCCTCAAGACAAAGAGAAAGGACAAAAGGTTGACCTATCCTGAGCTAGGAAACCCCTTAGTACCTGTCATCCAATCCCTACTGCAAAGCTTGAGTACAGCTATTACTGATTCACTTCTAGAGCCAAGACTTACACCCCTACCTGAACCCGAGATAGTATAGTCTATGTACACTATGCATAGGGACTTGCATAGAGTTAAGAGGGGAGGGTGTAACCCAGGTCAAGATAACACAGGTTGAAATAACCTACATATAATTACAGTTGAATCATAATAAATAAATAAATAAATAATCATAGTCATTCATTTTGCAAATAAATAGTAAACAGTGGATAAGTAAATTATGGTATCAATAAATTAATATTCATATTGTTGGTTCAGATTTCTATTTCTTAAAACGCAGCGCGTGCCGTGCTGATTAGCCAATCAGCTGCCTTGCTCGAGAGGGAGAAGGTTCGAGAACCAGCTAGGATTCAGAACGTCAGGAAAATACTTGAGAGAAGCCACCAGAACGGGAGCTGAAGATAAAAGATTCTACTTTGAAATAGCAGTGAGCTACAATTGTTTCTTTCTTTATCCAAATTGAGTATTTTGTTTGGTTTAATCATCCTCCGGACCCTGGGTTATGTATTGTGTCCGAGCATCATCCAGGACTTGGTGAGTCAATTGCTAACTAGCCAAACTTTTCCGTTTTCAATGTCTGTGTGCATAGGCTAGTTAAAGCTATAAGTAGCTCCTTTTTATGTTGTAGATCATATTTTGTGTAAAGATTATTGAGGAACTACGTTTTTCTTTTGTAAACCGAATTCAGAATGTATTTCTTTTGTGCAAACCGAATTGATAAGCTAGCTACTTCCAGTTAGGCTAGAGCAGCATGGTGTATTAGCACAGAAAATTGACCTGCGTCACAGCTAGCTACATGCAGCCAGGCTGTAGTAGCATCATGCACTAGCATAGGAGATTAAACTGCGTCACGTTTCAGCGGTTGGTAGATTGTGTAGCGGTCTCAGGGCTGTTTTTTTATTTTATTTTATTGATCAATACGTTTTTGCATAAACTAAATAAAATGTTTAAAAATAATATGTTGTTTAACATAACATGTGAACTTTTAATTTGTTGAGTTGGGGTCATGTGACCGGGAATGACAGCTGAGCTTAGAAACGCAGAGGGCAGAGTAACTGGCGCTGTGCAGAGGAAAGGTTGTAAAGAAAATAACTGCAATATTTTGATGAAAAGAAGGTCGTGGCTGCTGCCAGGTTCTTGGACAGAGGGCGAAACGGTATGGGAAAGTTTTGATTATTGTGTATTTACGTTCTAGGGTCTATAATACTGTATATTTTAAGAGTAAATAAATGTTGTACCGTAGCTAGCATGGTCAGTTCATGGCTTATACAGAAAACATGGCTGCCGAGGGAGTTGTTTCATGTTTGATTGTGATTTTGTATGTGAAGTTGAGAATAAGATCAATATCATTTCTATTGCAGTTTTTCACAGTGTCAATAAGTGTTTGGAGTAAGAAGAAGTGAATGAATAAATTGCTAAACATCAGTTGAAGCATCAAGACTAGAAGAAACAACAGGGAGCAGTTACAGTGAAAAACGTTGCCATCGTGGGAGTGACATCACGAGGTTGAAGAACGACGCCATTACGAGAGTGGAAAAGAGAGAAACCTCGCGATAAGTGCCCCGTATGGAAAAAGAAGAAAGCGTCGTCGTCATTCATGCAAGTGAATCAGCGCTTCTGTGAAGATGTTGGCATAAAGAACTGTTGATTACAGACTCCATTAAACATTCTACAGATCAACCTGCATATCCCAACGTTTGCTGCAAGCAAGCTTCAGTCAAGTTCAGTCGGAACTGAAGAGTGATAACCTACTACGGGACAGTACCGCAGTTTCAAGAATAGCCAAGGTGGCAATGTTATGCCGTTTTGGACAATTGAGTAAGAGGTCACCTTTGTGATAACAGGTCAGAGATATCTTTTAAGTTTGAGAATGTATTCTTCTTTCTTGGATGACACGTTTCAGAAGAAAAAAAACGAATTTGAATAATTTGTATGTTTATGGGAAATTTATAACTTGGTTTGATAATTGATGTGTATTTCCGTGGTGATTCTATAGTTTGCCTTTCATTGTACACTGCTCAAAAAAATAAAGGGAACACCTAAAAACACAATATAGACCTCGATGAATGAAATATTTCAGCTGAAAATCTTTATTTATCAGACAGAGGAATGTGTTTAGAGCAAAATAACCTAAGAATGATCAATGGAAATCAAAATCATTAGCCCATTAAGGTCTGGATTCAGAATCATACTCAAAATCAAAGTGGAAAATGAGAACATAGGCTGATCCAACTTCTGTGGAAATTCTTCAAGACGATTCAAAATGAGGCTCAGTAGTGTGTGTGGCCTCCACATGCCTGTATGCACTCCCTACAACGTCTGGGCATGTTCCTGAGGAGACGACGGATGGTCTCCTGAGGGATCTCCTCCCAGACCTGGATCAGGGCATCGGTCAACTCCTGGACAGTCTGTGGTGCGACATCGCGTTGGCGGATGGTACGAGACATGATGTCCCAGAGGTGCTCGATTGGATTCAGGTCTGGGGAACGTGCAGGCCAGTCCATAGCATCAATGCCCTCGACATACAGGAACTGCTGACACACTCTGGCCACATGAGGACGAGCATTGTCATGCATGAGCAGGAACCCAGGGCCCACTGCACCAGCATATGGTCTGACAATGGGTCTGAGGATCTCATCCCGGTACCTAATGGCAGTCATGGTACCTCTGGCTAGCACGTAGAGGTCTGTGCAGCCCTCCAAGGATATGCCTCCCCAGACCATCACTGACCCACCGCCAAACCGGTCATGCTGGAGGATGTTGCAGGCAGCAGAACGTTCTCCACAGCGTCTCCAGACTCTCTCACGTCTGTCACATGTGTTCAGTGTGAACCTGCTCTCATCTGTGAAGAGCACAGGGCGCCAATGGCGAATCTGCCAACCAAGATGTTCTCTGGCAAAGGTCAATCGGGCTGCACGGTGTTGGGCTGTGAGCACAGGCCCCAATTGTGGACGTCGGGCCCTCATACCATCCTCATGTATTCTGTTTCTCACTGTTTGAGCAGAAACCTGCACATTAGTGGCCTGTTGAAGGTCGTTTTGTAGGGCTCCGGCAGTGCTCCTCCTGTTCCTCCTTGCACAAAGGACCAGATAGCGGTCCTGCTGCAGGGTTGTTGTCCTCCTGCGGCCCCCTCCACGTCTCCTGGTGTACTGGCCTGTCTGCTGGTACCTCCTCCATGCTCTGGACACTGTGCTGGGAGACACATCAAATCTTCTTGCCACAGCACGCATTGATGTGCCATCCTGGATGAGCTGCACTACCTGAGCAACTTCTGTAGGTTGCAGATACCGCCTCATGCCACCTCTAGTGGTGAGGGCACTAGCAAAATGAAAAACTAACCAAAGATCGGCCAGAAAAGATGAGGACAGGCAAATGGTCTGTGGCCACCACCTGCAAGTCCATTCCTTTTATAGGGGTTGTCTTGCAAATTGTCTAATTTCCACCTGGTGGAAATTAGACAATTTACCAACAGGTGACATTGATTCACAAATCAGTGTTGCTTCCTAACTGGACAGGTTGATATCTAAAAAGTGTGATTGACTTGGAGCTACATTGCATTGCTTATGTGTTCCCTTTATTTTTTTGAGCAGTGTATATTGCTTCAATAGTGTGGTTTCAAATAGCAGTTGAGCAAATATGGAACAAAATACATCGGAGAGTTGTACACTAGAAGAAGTAATTAAGTGTTAGAAGACGAGAAGGCACAATTAGAAGAAAAGTTAAAAACTGAAATGGAAGATACTGAAATAGAAAAAAATAGAAGACCGCTTAGGTGAGATTCACGCAGAACTTGAGATGCAAGGAATAGGGCTCTCAGAGCCAGCAGCTAAAGTTGAACAAGAGCTGAGACGAGGTGAAAGGGTTAGACGCCCAACAGAAAAGATGCTTGAATTCCAAAAGCAAGAGATAACAAAAATGGAAAGAAAGTTTATGTCTATATATGTAAACTTTAAGGCAGAGGTTCAGTTCTGCAGATCTAAACTTAAGGAAGAATGCTCTAAATCTGAGTTAAGTGACATGATCACAGATGTAGATAAATGTGAGTCAGAGCTAAAACAAATATATGAGAGTCTACGTGTAAAGACCATTCCATCTCAAGATATTAGAAGGAAAATGGATAGCTACACTTCAGTTACTGGTGATATAACTGCAGTCTTGAATAGGCGTTATTCTGAAGCTGGTACTCAGGATTTTGATGCAGTAGCTGAGAAGGCAAAGCTCCTTCAGTTACTCGAAAGCGAGGACGCCAGGTCAATCTATGGATCAACTGTGTCAAGAGCTGGACAGAGTAGTGCAGATGGAAGTCACGTGTCCGTAAGGAAGGCAGAGGCAGTGGCGCGTTTGGCATCAAAACTTGCTGAAATAGAAAGAAAGAGAGAGAAGTTGCAGAGCAGAGGAAGGAGGTGCTAGCCCAGCAAGAGAGGTTAAAAATGCTGGAAAATCAGAAGGACCTCGAAGCCATGGAGGCTGAATACAAAGTGTATGCTGAAGAAGAATCCAAATGGAATGCTGAAATAAGAAATACTGGAGCAATAAGCGCTCTGCCTCCAAGTCAGTTTCCAGAGCAACACGACAGTACTCCTTGCACCCAAGTTCCCCAGAGCACTTCAGTTTCTCCTCGCGCTGAAAGTAAACTAGAGCCAAGAGTGGAAGAAGCCTCATTAGTTCAAGCGTTAATAGGATACTTGGCAATGACTAGACTTCCAGCACCAGAGCCCTTCATGTTCACAGGAGACCCACTTAAGTTCACCGAATGGAGCAACTGCTTCAAGGCCTTGATCGAAACGAGCTGTACAAACCCAGCACATAGGCTTTTCTATTTGAAAAAAATACATAGGTGGGGAGGCACTCTGTGTATTAGAGGGAACATTTTACAGGAGTGATGAGGATGCATACACACAGGCGTGGGGTGCCCTGAACAAACGCTATGGACACTCCTTCATAGTCTAAAGAGCTTTCAGAGGAAAGTTGAAGCAGCTGGCCAAATATTGGTCCGAGAGAATCTCTCAAACTAAGGGAGTTTAGTGATTTCCTCATCTCCTGCAAGAATGCAATGCCCCATGTGCAAGGTCTGAAGGTTCTAGATGACTGTGAAGAAAATCAGAAGTTATTACAGAAACTTCCTGACTGGGCAACGACTCGCTGGAATCGATATGTCACTAAAAAAATGGATAAAGATGAGCCATATCCATGTTTCTTGGAGTTCTCAGAGTTCATAGTAGAGGAGGCGCGTATAGCCTGCAATCCGATTTCCTCCCTGCATGCACTGAAGCGTGGAGATGAGAAACCTGGAAAGGATCAAAGGCGCCTCAAGGCAAACACCCTGGTGACGTCCACGAAGGGGTCTCAAAAAACAAAGCGCACTGAAGACAAAGACAGAAGTGCATCAGAGGAAGACAAAGGTTCCAAAGTCAGCCCATCTGCTGAAGAGAATAAAAGGCAAATAGAGTGTAGCTGCTGTCGACAAAGGCACTTCATCTACAAATGAAAGACATTTGCAGCAATGTCTCTGGAAGAGAAGAAAAAATGTGTTTCGGACAACAAGATGTGCTTTGGTTGCCTCAGAGTCGGTCATTTCTCCAAGGACTGTAGGAAAAGGGCCACTTGCAACATCTGCAAGCGGAGCCACCCCACTCCACTCCATGAAGAACGTCCTCCGAGAGAGAGACCAGAAGCCCCACCACCAGAGGAAAGTGCTTCATCTCACAGCGTGAGAGTGGACAGCAGTAATCGCACTTCAATGATTGTTCCAGTGTGGCTCTCTTGTGCGGCAAAAAACAGCCCAGAAATCTTGGTGTATGCACTATTGGACACACAGAGCAGTAATACATTCGTTGACCAAGACGTTTGTGAGAAACTTCAAGCCGACACTGAACCGGTGAAATTAAAGTTGTCAACAATGACTGACAGGGGTTCAATAGTTAACTGTCAAAGAGCGATTGGACTAAGAGTGAGAGGGTACCGGTCAGAAGAGTGCGTCGAGCTACCACCCGCCTACAAGTGAGAATACATCCCATTTGAGCAAAGCAGTATTCCTACATGTGAAACAGCGAAAAGGTGGAACCACCTTCTCAGTGTAGCAGAAAAGCTTCCAGGTCTACTGGACTGTCCAGTTGGACTCCTCATTGGCTATGACTGTGCAAGAGCCCTGAAACCAAAACAAGTGATATCAGGGGAAGATATTGATCCTTACACAGTCGAGACCGAGTTAGGATGGAGTATAGTGGGATCCATAACACCTCAAGACTAGTGCAAGGGATGTGACAGGATTCTGCCATCTTGTCGCGGTGAAAGAACTTCCACCTGTCACGCCTGTGTCTGCAATTAAGGTGTTGGAAACAGATTTTCTGGACAAAAACCCCAGAGAGAAGAACATGTCCCAAGAAGATATTCAGTTTCTACAACACCTAAATGGGAAAATACATAAAAATGAGGAAGGACATCTGGAGACGCCTCTACCCTTCAGACAGCGTCCTCAGCTTCCAAACAACAAGCAGCTCGCTATAATCAGAGTAAAGCATCTCAAAAGAAAATTGGAGAAAAATCCGAAGTACAAGGAGGATTACGTGAAATTCTTGGACGGTGTGTTCAAGGATGGTGATGCAGAAGAAGCAAATGTCTCACCAAGGGAGGGCAATACATGGTACATCCCACACCCCGGGGTGTACCACCCAAGGAAGCCCGAAAAGATTAGAGTCGTATTTGACTGCTCAGCCAAATTCGCAGGCACCTCTCTCAGTGATCACCTGCTCACAGGACCGGATCTAACTAACACTCTGACTGGGGTGCTGTGTCGATTTCGCGAGCATCAAATTGCAATCAACTTGTGATGTGGAGAAAATGTTTCACCGCTTCCATGTCCACCCAGAAGATCGGGACTTCATGAGGTTTCTGTGGTGGAACAAGGGAGACACTGAAGAGGAGCCCAAGGTATATCGCATGCGAGTACATATCTTCGGAGCAGCATCGTCTCCGGGATGTGCTAATTACGGCATGAAACATCTCGCTTGTGACAATGAAAAGGACTACCCCTTGGCAGCAAGTTTCATCCGGAAACATTTCTACGTGGATGACGGACTTATCAGTGTTGACTCAGTCGGAGAAGCCATCCAGCTGATAAAGGAAGCACAAGAAATCTGTGCAAAGGGGAAACTGCGTTTACACAAATTTGTATCTAACAGCAGAGAAGTCCTGGATGTGATCCCAGAGAGTGAATGTGGCAGCGTAGTGAAGGATGTAGATCTGAACTACAGTGAACTTCCAATGCAGAGTGTACTAGGAGTCAAGTGGAATGTAGAGAAGGATGTGTTCTCCTACAATGTTGTCCTTAATGAAAAGGCAGCCACATGACGAGGAATCCTATCCACAGTCGCAAGTGTCTATGACCCTCTAGGATTTCTCTCCCCCTACATCTTGACTGGGAAGAAGGTGCTGCAAGAGATGTGCAAGCAAGGGGTTTGGATGGGATGACCCTGTCCCCCTGAACTAGAGCCAAGTTGGGAAGCATGGCTCCGTGACTTGGAAAATCTCCAAAATAATCAGATACCAAGATGCTACATCCCTGAGAACCTTGGCACAATCCAAAAAATCGAGCTGTATCATTTCTCAGACGCGAGCAACACCGGTTATGGGCAATGTTCATATATCAGGATTGTTGCTGACAAACAAGTGCATAGTGCACTGGTCATGGGTAAGGCCAGAGTGGGACCCACCAATGTTGTGACCATACCACGTCTCGAGCTCACTGCAGCTACAGTCTCAGCAGCAGTAAGCAACCTTCTTAGAGAAGAGCTCGATCTGAAAATAGATCAGAAATTCTACTGGACAGATTCACAGGTAGTGCTTGGGTATATCAAGAACGAAGCCCGGCGCTTCCATGTGTTTGTCTCCAATCGAGCCCAGAGAATAAGAGAAACTACAGACCTAAGTCAATGGTTTACATCGAGACAGGTCAAAATCCAGCAGACCATGCGTCTAGGGGTCTCAAGGTGGCAGAGCTGATCGAGTCTAATTGGCTCACAGTCCTCAATTCCTATGGGAACGAGAGATAGTCACAAACCACGGATCCCCAGAGCTTCTTGTAGGTGATCCAGAGGTCAGGGTCCTGAAAACGGACGCCTTAGAAAAAGAAAACTTCCTTGAAAGGTTGTCAAGATTCTCAGACTGGAATACAGCCCTGAACACTGTTGCTCGAATTCAAAGACTGTCGAGCAGGAAGAAGTCAGGGCCCATTCGTGTGGAGGAGAGAAGAGTAGCTGCTCTTGCTCTCATAAAAGGAGCACAAAGAGAAGCCTTTGAAGAAGAGCTGAAATGGTTGGAGAAATCTCCTGAATTACCAAAAACATGCAAGTTATACCAACTTGATCCAATCCTTGAAGATGGACTGCTCACGGTCGGAGAGCAGTTGAGAAAGTCTTCCGCATCCCTTGAGCTGAGGAATCCAGTGATCCTTCCGAGGGAAGGTATTGTCACCAAACTGATCCTGGATCACTGCCACAAGAGAACTCAGCACCAAGGACGAGGCCAAACGCTGAACGAGCTCAGGACCAGTGGATATTGGATAATGGGTGCTAGCAAGTTAGTGGCCAAGCATATCAAACATTGTCACTTGCAGAAGGGTGCGTGGACCTATTGAAGAGCAACGTATGGCAGACCTGCCTGTTGATCGAGTAGATCCCTCGCCACCATTCTCATACATCGGAATAGACTGTTTCGGCCCCTTCTACGCAAAACAAGGTCGAAAGGAACATAAGAGATATGGTCTGTTCACATGTTTAAGCTCCAGAGCGATCCACTTTGAGATGTTGGAGGATCTCACGACTGATGCATTCTTGAATGCTTTAAGATGCTTCATAGCAATAAGAGGAGCGGTGAGACAGATCAGATGTGACCGAGGTACGAACTTCGTCGGGGCGAAGAATGAATTAGAGAAAGCTCTAAAGGAATTAGACGAATAGAGGATTGCAACCTATCTTGCAAGGAAACAATGTGACTTCCTTATGAACGTTCCCGAAGCAAGCCACATGGGAGGCATTTGGGAGCGCCAAATACGGACAGTCCGGAGTGTGATGAGCTCTGTCCTGGCACAAGCTATAAGAAGACTAGATGACACCTCACTGAGGACATTTTTCTATGAGGCCATGTCGATCGTGAACAATCGTCCTCTCACGACAGATACAATCAACGACCCCATGAGTGTTGAGGCGTTGACCCCTAACCACTCTCTCACTATGAAGACCTCTGTTCCCCTCCCGCCTCCTGGCAATTTTGTTAGAGAAGATTTGTATGCCAAGAAGAGATGGCGGAGAGTGCAATACCCGTCAGAAAATTTCTGGAGTAGGTGGCGCAAAGAACACCTGGCCAACGTAAGCCTCAGACAACCATGGCATGTGCCCAGACGTAATGTACAAGTAGGGGATATAGTGATTGTCAAGGAGGGCAATATTCCCAGAAATTAGTGAAAGCTAGCCAGAATCATTGAGACAAGCGATGATGATGATGGTCTAGTGAGGAAGGTCAAACTTCAAATAGGACAAAGTAATCTAGGCAGGAAAGGTTAGCGTGTGACACAACCATCTTTTCTTGAGCGTCCAGTTCCAAAATTAGTGGTATTAGTTGAGAGTGAATCACAACTGTCATTGAAATAGTACCATAATGGAAAAGTCTAAACATTTAGAATAAGGTTGATGGAGGTGAAGGTTAATTGAGATGGTTAGATGGGAAAATTACATGATTGATACATTATTTTCAATAATATAGTTGACATAAATCATTTTAATTTTGGTGGCAGTGTAGCAGTCTCAGGACTGTTTTTTTTATTTTATTTTATTGATTAATACGTTTTTGCATAAAACTAAATAAAATGTTTAAAAATAATATGTTGTTTAACATAACATGTGAACTTTTAATTTATTTTTGATTGTTTCCAATTTGTGTGAATTTAATTTGTTGAGTTGGAGTCATGTGACCGGGAATGGCCGCTGAGCTTAGAAACGTAGACGCCAGAGGGCAGAGTAACTGGCGCTGTGCATAGGAAAGGTTGTAAAGAAAATAACTGCAATATTTTGATGAAAAGAAGGTCGTGGCTGCTGCCAGGTTCTTGGACAGAGGGCGAAACGGTATGGGAAAGTTTTGATTATTGTGTATTTACGTTCTAGGGTATATAATACTGTATATTTTAAGAGTAAATAAACGTTGTACCGTAGCTAACATGGTCAGTTCATGGCTTATACAGGAAACATGGCTGCCGAGAGAGTTTCATGTTTGATTGTGATTTTGTATGTGGAGTTGAGAATAAGATCAATATCATTTCTATTGCAGTTTTTCACAGTGTCAATAAGTGTTTGGAGTAAGAAGAAGTGAATGAATAAATTGCTAAACATCAGTTGAAGCGTCAAGACTATCTGTCCAGAAGAAACAGCAGGGAGCAGTTACAAACACATCTACTGATGTCTCCATCATTTTCAAAGCAGCCAAAATCCCCCGGCAAGAGTATCTCCCCATGAAGCATGCTTTTGCAGGTTCCTTCTCAACTATCTGTGAAGCTGATTCTATCCCTCCCCTGCTGAGATCGTTCCTCCACATGCTTCTTGATGGATCAGGTATTGATCAGCCACCTCCTGGACCTGAGAAGTCCCAGGCAGCAACATACAATGGGCAGCAAATCATTTTCAACTCTGTAAGACGCAGATCCAAGAATACTGGCAGTGTTCACTTAAAAGAGAGGGAAACACCAGCTTCGCTATATCTGGCAATGACACTACACCATCAAACTGGTAGTAGGTATCTGGTGGAAACCATTTATAAACAAGGAATATGTGTGTCATATGACCGCTTGAAAACATTCAGCATAGACATAGCAAATTCAGTGATCAATCACTGGGAGCAGATTGGTGTGGAGGTCCCACATCAGGCAGTCAAGGGTGTCTTTTTTTTGTAAATGTTTTTACTGGGTTTTTAAAGACAAAATATAACAAACAAGAACAGAGCGATCCAAGCGATCAAATTCGGGTGGAGACTCCAGCAACTCCAAGCCCAGGACTTCAACCATCAGGTCGGAGAAAAAGGTCGTTGGACGGGGGCCCTTGATTGACTCAGGTAGGCCGATAATTCTAATGTTATTTCTGCGGTTGCGACCCTCCAGGTCCGCAGCCTTAGCCCTTAGCTTAGCGTAGTCCTCGGCTAAAGTAGCACAAGACGTCTCGAGAGCGTGAATGCGCTGGCTAGTCGTCTCGGCATGGGATTCGAGAGATAGCAACCTCTGCCCATGGTCCGATACAGTGACCTGGATATTGTCCAACTTGGTGTCCACGCGGTAGGTTTCTGTAGCTGCAGCACCACTACTGCCCTCTGCTGGGTTAAAATAATATGCAGGTGAAACATATTAAAATATACATAGAAATGAGAAATTAGACTGTAAATAATCTAACCCTGCTTGTAGATTATTTTTGAGTGGGTTACACAAATTCTAATTTTTTTTTCAGACTGATGTACTGGCACTGGTGGATGCCTTTGAGGACCTGGGAAATCCCTTCATGGATGATAGTGGGAATCTGCTGGACTTAGATGAATCAGTCATCATGCCCCCAGATGTGGTACTCAGTGTAAGGGAGGTGAAGGACATTGGAATGAAAATATACACAGCATTTGTTGACAAGTGAGTTGGGTCACAGGAAGAAGCATTCATAGCTCCAATAGCACTCACAGGCTGAAGTTGTTCAAGGCCCCGCTTTCCCAACCACACAACAAATCAGAGGTTTGCATCGATAATACTCATATTGAACATTTTAAGTTGTTATTTCAGTGAGTGGACTTTGAAATTATGCATTTTTAATAAAATTTGCAAATTTTACCCCCAATTGTCACGGTAAGGAGAAAACTATTGGTTTTTTAGCCTTGAAATCTATTTAGTTGGGTTCATTGACCCCAAAAATGTACACTTTGACACCAACTTTGCCATTATAGCTATAACAGAAGCAAAGATGTAGACTCTAGTGTATTGTCAGTGGCCATTTAAAAAAAACGCGTGCATTTCAGATACAAAATGTGATCTCACTTGTGTCTTTGGATAAATTTATTTATATGGCCCTAAGGTACTTCCATACCAAAGGGGACCTTTGCATCATGACTTGAAGTCAAAAGTCGCTTAACCTCCCTACTATTTCCCTCCCTAAATGTTCCCTGGATCTGTGACTACTGAGCATGTGCTTTTTATTTTGCTTGTGTGAACAAGTGAAGCGGCCGCTACAGTTTCTAGGTCTCTACGCTCCCAAACCATGACTCAGGCCTGCAACGGGGGTTTGGTTTACAAGTGTGTTTACCATAGGTTGCAGAGTGTGTGTGTGTGTGTGTGTGTGTGTGTGTGTGTGTGTGTGTGTGTGTGTGTGTGTGTGTGTGTGTGTGTGTGTGTGTGTGTGTAAGCGCACGCGCCTATGATTCAATCAATCAATCAAGTTGCATTTTATATAGCGCTTTTATAGCTGCAACAGCCATGATTGAGGTTATTTGATATTATTTTGTGTTTATTCATATTTGGGATTTAGTCCTATTTGTCTTTATTCGTGATGTGATTGTGAGAAATCCTGTTGTCTATAAATAAATAGCCTACCATAATTTGGCGTTACATTTAAAGAAACTTTGTTGAGTCATAGCTCATAGGTAATTCATGTTTAATAACTGTTGAAATGATAGATAAAAATTAGGACAAGAGACAAAACCAAAATCTAAGTGATATATCTTTGTTATATATCCTAAATTTATTTGAAGGCACCGCCAGTTATTTTAGTTTAAAATAGAGTAGCATTAAAATAGTTTAAAAGCATACAGGTAATAGCGCCATTTGGTTTGAAATCGTACCCAGGCCCCTTCCACAGCACTACTACACACAGCAGATTTTTATATAGCTACATGGGACGGGTGTTCCACAAGTATACAATTAAGTATAATCAGAGAGAAAAAAATGTCAAGGGAATTTCATTCAGGGCCACCTAAAGGCATAAGGGGTCAAAGCAGTCGCTTAAGGGCCCCCAGCCACAAGCAGTCACCTAATTAACAAAGTAGGGGCGGTGGTAGTGTGTGTGTGTGCGCGCGCGTGCGTGCGCGCGCGTGCGTGTGTGTGCGGGCCTGTCAAATCCACTTCTGCTTAGGACCCCAAAAGGTTTGGGCTGGCCCCGATTTCTCTGAAACAACTGTCTTGCTGCGTTATCAGTGGAGTAACGGAGAAATGCAGTGCATACAACTGTAAGGGAAGTGCGGTATATATAATTGATCAGTTGTTGAAGTTGTGCGGCTTGCAGACCTGACGGATTTTGGGATGACTCAAACAGGGCGGGTGTGGGTGTGTGTGGGGGATATCTGTAATCAAGGATGTTTTCGCATGTTGTGTACCACGCTGTCTCCACGTTCACATCAGCTTGTGATCACGCACCAATTCCTCTCTCATTGGTCCGTGTCTAAACACACCTTTACGCCCTATTGGCCAAATGATGAGCCATGCCCATCCTTTCCTACCACATTTCAAACGACTCTGGAGGGATTTGGTGTAAGGCAGAGAGAAAACTTTTCCTGCAGGCGTAGTTTACCTGAAAATTCACAAGGCTGTGCACCCACTCGGTGAACCCTGTCCAACCACCTTCCGTTCACCCACGGAGGCAAGTAAACAGTTTTAGTGAGTTTATTAATAGTTTGAATCGTTCGGAATAACGTGTTTGATGTGTTCAGCCCCGTTGCGTCATGTGGTCTCTTGACGTAAACGTAAATGGGAAGCGCGTTTTGCTGTGCCGGCTCGAAGTCTCTGTGACATGAAATAAGTAATGCCTCGGTACGGAAGCTTAGAATGGTCAAAACTCGTATGAACTCGCAACCCTCGTTCTGCGTTGAGGGACTATTTGTGTAAGCAACATAGTGTATTTGTCCTCGGGGAAGTAGGTCAAAGGGTTCAGTGCCATGAGCAGCAGCTGATCACGCATCGTTCACATGCTTCTATATATATTCTGAGTTGTCAGTCGATATGTTTGAAGGAGTTTTTAGACAGAGATCAGGGAGTAATGGGGGTAATGAAGACTCGTCTTTACGTCGGCTTTAATTTTTTTACGCTGAACCACCAAATGCAGTATAATTGATATAATGTGATTTTACATAGAATTTCGGAAGCAGAGGCATCACGAGGCGGAAACGTTGCGCCTTTAAGCCGCCTCGCCGTCCCGCGTAGAAGGTAGGCGGACGGAAGTGTGGGGGGGGGGGGGGGATCATTGTTGTTCCGGCGTTAAGCCGGCAGTGGAGGTAGTCGCCAAGTCGAATCGACGCCGGCAGGACGGGACAGCTAATGCTGTTGCGTTACACGTCCCGACGCCTCTGTTTGCGCATGTTTTCAAAAATCACACACTGGGGCGTGATGACGCCGCCTTTGTGTAGTTCAGGGTAAAAAAAACAAACAAAAACGAAACAAACAAAAAAAAACAGTCGGTGTAAAGACGAGTGTTCATTACGCCGTTATTACGCAATCTCTGAAAAAGGGCCGTGTACAGCGTCGGCTGTCTTTTTACATAGACGTCGATTCGGCTTGGTGACTACCTCCGCTGCTGGTTTAACGCCGTGATAACGGTGACCCCCCGCGCCCCATTCTGTGAGGCGGGTTAATGGCGCAACGTTCACGCCTTGAAAGGGCTGCGTAAAAAAACCCAATTGAGCAAAAACATCAAAACGGTGTGTATATTTAGTGAAGTCTGTCTTTTTACCCCACAGGTAGAACATATGAAACATCGTTTTAGTTTTGCTATGTGCTCATCTCACTTCATTAACAGAGTGCCACCATGGAGGTCGTAGGGGTGCAATGGCACATCCAGGGTGATTCACAGCCTTGCTCTCTTGGTACGAGAGATGTGGAGGCTGTGGAGGCCTTGATGTCCATGAACAACAATTGGAAGACCAAGAGATTCAGTCAGGACCAGTTCAGACCTATGACTCCCTCCTCTGACATATCTGAGGATGACTGTCTCCCACCAGGCTCCGCAGCGCTCCAAGACTCCCTGATGGTAAATTGCCAACATGACACGAGAGTAGGACTGTTTAATCTTACAATACTGAAAGATTTTTTGTTTTGTTTTGCATAACATCCTTGCCTTAGAATGTAGTATAAAGGATCAGATTCTATGTCCATGTGTATATATTTTCAGTTAGTGTAAGAGTTTTGACCAGCCCAGTATTTAAGATTGCCATTAGCCTCCATCTTAATGTTATACACCACTCTTGTACTTTTTATGAGAATATGCGAAGAATCAGTGTAAGTTATTGATGTATAACAGCTCATTGAGCATACATAAAGACATTATAACAGCTATTTCTTATATTGCATGTCAGTGTCTCGCCTTATTACTTAAATGTTTTGTATTTGATCTATTTTTTTAAATTCTTTTTATCGTATTTCAGTGTATGACACCACCACACAGCCCACCTAACCTTGAGGCCACGCACCCAAGCTCTGGAGATATATTGCAGGAACCTGCACCATCTAGAAACAGATGTCAGCAGAGCTCACTGTCAGAAGAAGACAGTGTTCTGCCTGCACAGACAGATACTTCGAGTCATAGGGCCCTGTCCACCAGTGTGATCCGCCACACTTCAGATGGCCAGCACTGCTTCTGTAACATCTACCCCAGCTCCGAAGAACTAAACACAAAAGACTTAAAAATGACTTTGAGCTCTGCAGATAGGCAGAATAGTGGAGATTTCATGGGGAATAATGGTATGCAGTCTGAGTCTAGGTCTTCCTCTGCAACTCCACAGAGACCTGCATCGATGAATCTACCACCCTTGACTGAAGCCAGTAAGACACAGCTGAAATTTTCAGCCTCAAGTGAGAAACCAGACACACCCAAACAGCTGTCTTCCGTCCCGGCTGGCACTGCAAGGGTTTTTTCTGCACCACTCTGCCACCAGACACTTCCAGTTTCACTCATTCCAGTCAACACACTGGTCAGCTCTACTGTAGTACATAATCCTGACATAGCCACCACTGCTAATCAGAGAGAGTTACTACCACTCTCACTTCCTGGTACTACTAACTCCTTGGTCACCAGTGTATACAAACCAGCCATTGCTATTAAACAACTAAAACAACAGCCGCATCCACCACCACCACAAAACACAGTTTCTCCCATGGTGTTCCTGTTGGAAGGTCAGGGGGCAAAGGGCCCCATTATGTTCCTGGTCTCTCAGCCGGCTGTCCCCACGGTCTATATGCAGCCATCACTAGTGACTTCCGGTGACAGCAGGTTTCAAGCAATTGCACCTGCACCTGGGTTTACCTCAGTGGTTCAGAGAAACCGTACCTCCCAGCCAAAGATATCACGTGTACGCAGTCATATTTGTCCCCACGAGGAGTGTTGCAAGACCTACTTCAAGAGTTCCCACCTTAAGGCTCATATGAGGACTCACACAGGTGAGAGAGGAATAGTATGACCTTTAAAGTTTTCAGTGGGTTTATTAGATTGTATCTGGTCCTTTTTTTCTCTCATTTTGTTATCTTTTTTTATTTTCACTTAACACTATTCATTGGTCTCCCAACAGGGGAGAAACCTTTCAGGTGCAGGTGGGAGGGTTGTGAGAGACGATTCTCTCGCTCTGATGAGCTGTCTCGCCATCGCCGGACCCACACCGGGGAGAAGCAGTTTGCCTGTCCCATGTGTCTTAGCCGTTTCATGCGTAGCGACCACCTTGCCAAGCATGTACGGCGACATCTAGCGGCCAAGAGGTCACTGTGTCCTGAAGAAACAAACTTCCTCACCAGAGTGACCAGAAAAAGAGACTAAGAGAAATACTGTGAAACAATGATGCCTTTTAAGTTCACATTTGAAGACTGCAATGCTGAAATGAGGATGGGCCTCATACAGTTTACAGAGGCTGTTGGGATGGGTAAATTGAAACAACAGTAGTAGTAAAATGTGTAACAATTTAATGTTCATATTGCAGGGAAGAGTGTCAGGAGTGATTTGCGACAGAAGGGTACCAGCAAGAATTAAAGGGAAGGTTTACAAGATGGTAGTGAGACCAGCTATGTTTTATGGTTTGGAGACTGACACTGACGAAAAGACAGGAGGCAGAGCTGGAGGTGGCATAGTTGAAGATGCTAAGATTTTCATTGGGAGTGATGAAGAAGGACAAGATTAGGAACAAGTATATTAGAGGGACAGCTCAGGTTGGACAGTTTAGAGACAAAGCAAGAGAGGCAAAATTGAGACGGTTTGGACGTGTGGAGGAGAGACGCTGGTTATATTGGGAGAAGGATGCTGAAGATTGAGCTGCCAGGCAAGAGCAAAAGAGGAAGGCCAAAGAGGAGGTCTGTGGATGTGGCGAGGGAGGACATGCAGGTGGCTGGCGTGACAGAGGAAGATGCACAGGACAGGAAGAGATTGAAACGGATGATCCGCTGTAGCGACCCCCAACGGGAGCAGCCAAAAGAAGATTATTACAGGGAACCATTATGTCAATTATTTTGTGATGCCTTGAACAAGTCCCAGTTACAGAATAATGCTGAAATATGGAATTTCTTATGAAAATGAACTGGAGCCTTTTTGGATTTTCTTTTTTTAATTATCCCTATTTGATTAGGCTCCTGGTGGTAAAGGAATTGTTTTACAATGCACTATTAGTCTGTGGTTAATGTTTACATTCGTGTCCAAACTACTGAGTCAACCTAAACCTCAAAAAGCAGGGACAAACTAGGGAATTGTAATGATGAATGGTAATTGCAAATGATGAAATTACACTGAAATAGTTTAGATGTTCTGTGAAGATATTTTTATGTATTGCTTTTCAAATATACTAAACTGTTTACAAAAGAATGTAGAAAACACAATGTATTTGTGACAAAGTTTTGCACAGCTCTTTTCAGGGAGCATAAGATTTTCTTTTCATTAAACAGGAGCATTGTGTTGATCTCCCAAGCACTATTTGCCCTGATAAAATCAGTCATGCCACGTGTGCAGTCTTGCATTTGTCTAATTTCAAAGATGCATTGTCACAGAATGGTAGCTTAATGGTTGGTATAGACTCTCCTTCACTCAAGCCAACTGGAGAATGTTTGACGAGTTATTGGACATGCAAAAGTAGATTACTTCTATAAAGGACTAGAATTAGACAGGAAATTACCCCCCGCCCCCCCACACACACACACATTGTAAATTCATGACATAACTAAAGGGAATCTCCCCGTTTGTTTGAACTGCAGCTCAGCCAGTTCAGTACATGGCAGTATTTCCCCAAGAACTGGACAAGTGAACCTCTTAACACGCAGTTACACCGACAACATAAACTCAACTTGTTCAGTGATATGAACATACAGAGAAGAAAGAAAGCCACTTTATCTTGTCATTTGTACAGGTTACAATGAAATTTGTTCTCTGCATTTAACCCATCCTATTGTATAGGAGCAGTGGGCAGCTGCAGCTGCAGCGCCCAGGGACCAACTCCAGTTCTTCTTTCCATTGCCTGGGTTAGGGGCACAGACAGGAATATTAACCTTAACATACATGTCTTTTTGATGGTGGGAGGAAACCCACGCAGACATGGGGAGAACATGAGAACTCCACACAGAAAGGACCTGGGATGGCCTGGGGTACGAACCTTCTCGCTGTGACACAACAATGCTAACCACTGTGCTGCCATATATAGATATATGTTGACCCCTGTGAGGGATTTAACTAACTGAACTAAATCCCCTGTGGCCTATGTGACTGTAATCCAGGATGAGAACCAGCTGAAGTCCCCATGTTATGAAACATTGATTTATAGGAGCAGGATGGTGAAACGGGTATAAATAATTTCATCAAGTGTGTGTAATAATGGCAGAGCTCCATTTAGTACCGCAGTTTTGAGGATACATTAATCTAGAGCAATAAAACAAACCCAGTCATTGACAATCCAGTCAGGTGTTTATTACATTTCATAACCTTGACAAGCACATTTAAAAGTTAATAACAGGTAAAATCCTGTTATCCGTCATGCCTTGGACAAAGATTGGAGAACAAATTTACAGATATAGTGTACACTTTCCAAGTATACTAGTTAAAAGCAGAAATATGTTTCAACATTATCATAAACATTGGGGGAGGGGGAAATTGTCAAAAGTACAATATAAATATCAGTCATCATGGCAACAAGCAATTAAGTGTTCAAGCAACAAAAACAATTGCCATTTCAAAAAGCAGCCCCTCTTTCAATAAGTTGCCTTCTTACCCCTTTAACACTTTCTCTCTGCCATCGTGAGCACATTCAGTCTAAAAGCTTGTTTTGCCATCAAAAGGCATAGCAAATTCCTGCCGGTCTTTTGCTAGTATCCGAGCTAGCTAAGGCAGCACTCAGCACTTTGGAGGAAAAACGCACTGAAACACCAGTCAACTGGTGGACGCAGAAACGTGAGCTTTCTATTGCCTCTAAACCAGATGAAACTGGACCAGAGTGCAGTATAGCAGTGAACTCCTTCAGGAGGTTTCACTGTTATGCTGCCCTTAAGAAACATGGCTTTATTTACTGCATCAGGTGGATGAGTAAATGCACCTTCATTTCTACAGCAGTACAGTGCTGCAAGGCTTCATGTAAAAAAAAATTTTTTTTTTTAAATTGAGTAGGCTAGACACACAGATGATACAAGCCTTTGTCAAACATCTATACAGCTGATACAATCATAAATATACATAAATATTCTTTTCATCCGACGAAGCATCGAAAAAATATAGTTTCAAAACAAAATTTTCATTTCAATACTTCACTTGACTCTGGGATAGACATTTACAAAACTGGCAACAGTAACGGAGGTATATGCAACATGTTTCAATAGCAATAAAATTAATCATGTTTGCTGTATGTAGGTGTAAACTATAATGCCACTGAATACCCAAGACAAAGGTAGGATCTTTTTTTCTTGAGTCGTCCATTTTGTTGCATATTAATCAATTGTTCATTTAACTCGGTCTACTAAGGGCTAGTGTCTTTCTGTACTGTACATTGGGTTTGCTAACATTAACTCATTCTGGTCCCAGTAATAGAAGCTCACTGTGCACTGTCTGTTCAGTTCATCCTAGTGGAATGTAGACCAGAGGATGCTGGCTGCAGAAACCAGAATGTAAAAATGAAAGCCTTCCTGGTCTTCCTATCACTAAGCTGGAACAGAGATGGCTGCTTCTGATTGGCAGGAGTTTAAAAAATAAGGGACCAGTGAGAAGTTCTTGAAGGTGATCTCTTGGGTGACACCCGTGTCCTGCATATCAAGCCTGAGAGAGAAAAAGAAAAAGCACCTAAGTGTACAGTTTGCCTTTGCAGCGTTGAAAAACAATTCATTGGCTTCTCTCGCATCTTTCTTTGAAGCTGTCAATTCTGAAAACAATAAAACCTCTCGAAAACTGGTTTCAAAAAGCACAAATGCAATTTTCAAATATACTACAGCCTATGTTTCTGGCTGATCAGACAGCTCCCAAAAAAAAAGACAGAGCAAAATCAGATATTTGATAGACATCTCCCTGTCAAGACCTGCTTGCTGTATCATGCTAACAATCTTATGTTGCTACTACCAAGACTGCAGAGATGGCACAAGCAGAGAAAACTAATTGTTTGGCGTTATTCTTGCAAATAAACAAGTTTCAAGAGAAGTACTATGGCAAAGGTTCCTTCCTCCATCCATGTTCCTATCCTCATTGTGGTCAGATGGTTATCAAATGGTGAGTTTACACAATACATAGTTCCAGTCATGCTTACTGGAAACACACGCGCAGTTTGTAATTAAGCCTTTCATTACAAACGTTATTGATTTTTAAAAACACTATGACTCAGAAAAAGAATATTATATAGGTACTGTAAGGAAGAGACATCTGGCAACTTGCTCCTTAACATTTTTTGGTGGATGAGTCCCATTATTTACTTGTTTATTACATAGCTCTGCCCAATTCATATCCAATGCTGTGAAGAGGAAAATTTATAGATTTCAAAAGTTAAATGAAATTTGATTATCATACTCTTTAGATGCTTTCGACATAAATTAGTTAAGACCACAAATCAAAATATTTACAACGATATCGCATAATTTTAGGATTAGGGTCTAGAAGTATCAATAAACCAATGTACTGTGAAACTGCCCGGTCACCAATTCCCTTACCAGTCACCGGAAGAAATGATGTAGTGGATGGGCGGAGTAGCCATGTCTGTGGAAGTGGAGATGGGTTGACCCAGACTATAAGCCCCGGCATTTGCGAAGGTGAGCCAGTCTCCAACACTGAGCTCCGGCAGTAGACACTGCTCCACTACCTTGTCCATGTCATCTCCGGATGGACCCCACAGGCTGCTGCTGAACAGTGGATCCTCCAGGCCTGTGTTCTGGGGGCACATGGAGAGGATCTGACTTTTTATAGATAGAAAACTTGTTAAAATATGGTAATTAACAACCATGGCTGTACATAGGAGTCTAATCAGGAACACTCAAAGAGGAAAAATCTTTTCGGCAGAGAATGGGGGGCGATGTTCAAAGATTAAGAAATCCTCAAAGAAAAGAAAATGAATGCATAAACAAACAAGCAAGACTGAGTGTATGTTCGATAAGATGGCTGAATATAAAGTATTCTGTACATTTCCATTTAAAAACATAAAAGATATTTGTTAACGCTTTCTATGAGGTCCATGTTTATACACCATTGAGTGTATTTACATTTCACTGCATTTATAATACCTGAATGTGTGCCTAGCAAAAGATTCAGCAAAGTGATACGTTTCTCAATACTGAGCAGTCACTGAAGTTTTGCTCTGTACATGATTCTCAATGATGCCAGGCAACATTTTAATGAGGTCTGGTTTTCAACAAAAAAAAAAAGAAAGACAAAAAAGAGAAAAGAAAAAAGTGAACCTATCCATCCATCCAAGCCACTTATCCCAACTGGGGTTGCAGGATGCTGGAGCCTATCCCAGCAGTCATTTGGGCGGCAGGCAGGGAGACACCCTGGACAGGCTATCAGGCCATCACAGGGCAACTTAATAAGTCATGTATATCCAAAGGAGTTGAATCAAGTGCAACTGGACTTAGTATATATCCGTGAATACGTTTCGCCTCTCATCCAAGAGGCTCCCTCAGTTCGTGCCTTTCTCACTAGACGAAGCTAGTCTGACTGGCTGGTGATGAGACTCAGAATTTATCCTCTTGGAGTCTATCTATCTATGGCTCTGTAAGCGACAGGCGTTGGTAAACATCGGATCACAAAGAGCCATGCATATCAATAGCTCTGACAACGACTCCTAGAGGATAAATTCTGAGTCTCATCACCAGCCAGTCAGACTAGCTTGGTCTAGTCAGAAAGGCACGAACTGAGGAAGCCTCTTGGATGAGAGGCAAAATGTCTTCACGGATATATACCAAGTCCAGTTGCACTTGATTGAACTCCTTTGGATTATCAAGGCTGTGCACATCCTCATCCTTGAAAGACTGGCCACTGGTCTGTAGATGGGTGTAGACTGCGGAGTCCTGGCCTGACGCATTAGTGCTTCTTCAGTCCTGGCCTGTCTACACTCATCTACAGGCCGGTCCTGGCCTGAGTGGACTGTGGAGTCCGCAGCCTACACCCATCTACAGGCCGGTGGCCACACTTTCTCAAGGATGAGGATGTGGACATCCTCCATTGAGGGGAACACTGGTTTGAATGGTGGTTTGAACAGGGAGTCAAAGAGGGCACTATAAGTACATTCATACTGATTTATAAATGGGCTCCACAGAACGTGTTACTAGCTTTTTTTGATTAAATTTTTTAACGACCTCTACCAGAACGCATTGGCAGAGCTGGCTAAAGCAGAATTTAGGATTAAATTATCACTGATTCTAACTAGAGATGGTGGAGAATATCTTAATTGACAGAAAAATTATGGCACCAACTCACCTTGTGAACAGATGGCACAGGAACCACAGTTTCTGTGAGCTTGCAGGCAAAAGATCCATACACACCCTCATTCATGTAGTACTGCATCTCTGGCTCATCGTTGAGCGATGGCTCTCCTGTGCAAAGATAGCGACAGAGGACAATACTTAAATAATATTCTCTTGAATCAGATATAAAATATTCTCATTTTAGGAGGTCTTCGCTTTTGTTTTTCATGGATCACACATGAATGCACTTCCCTTACTCTAAAGCAGCGGTCGGGAACCCATGGCTCGCGAGCCATATATGGCTCTTCCGGTGACGGCATATGGCTCCCAGACAATTTTGAGTTGAAAATTATTTTTTTTTCAAAAAAAATCAGTTTGGAACTGATTTTAAAATACTTGTGATATTTCTTAATAATACTGTGTCATTTTAAAGTAAACAGAAATTAGTTTTGAAGATAAATTTCACGGGTCACGGGTCACCCGTGGGTCGGGTCGGGAACCAATGGCTCGCGAGCATGTCCGGGTCATTGTAAAGGTGAAGAAATCAATTTTATCAGATAGCCAACTAGTTTATCCGCTTCAACCCTTGTAACGGAAAAGATGGCGAAAAGAAAAAAAAGACGAGGATTACCGTGCATTCCAGGCTGCGTGCACAGAGGAATTTGCATTTGTGGAGAGAGCAGGATCTGCGGTATGTCTAATATGCAATGATAAAATTGCATCGATGAAACGGTCAAATATAAAGCGGCACTTCGATACGCACCATGCTTCATTTGCATCGAAATATCCAGCGGGGGACAGCAGGAAAAGGGCATGCGAGGAGCTACAGCGGAGAGTGCAGACGAGTCAGCAGCAACTACGTGTGTGGACCAAGCAAGGGGACGGGAATTCCGCTAGCTTTGCGGGGGCTTTGGCAATAGTAAGGAATGGAAAGTCATTCACAGATGGCGAGTATGCCAAAACATTCATGCTTGATGTGGCCAATGAACTGTTTGATGACTTCCCAAATAAAGACAAGATAATCAAACGAATAAAAGACATGCCCCTGTCAGCAAGAACTGTGCACGATCGTAGCATCATGATGGCAAATCAAGCCGAGGAAACACAACTTAAGGACATAAACGCCGGGACATACTTTTCTCTCGCGTTAGATGAGTCAACAGACGTTAGCCATCTATCTCAGTGCAGTATCATTGCCAGGTATGCTGCAGGTGACACACTGCGTGAGGAAAGCTTGGCTGTTTTGCCAATGAAAGGGACAACAAGAGGAGAGGATTTATTCATGTCTTTCATGGAGTTTGCTAAAGAAAAAAAACTACCGATGGATAAACTTATTTCTGTCTGTACTGATGGTGCACCCTGTATGTTGGGGAAGAACAAAGGATTTGTAGCGCTTCTCCGTGAACATGAAAAGAGAGCCATCCTAAGTTTTCATTGCATCCTGCACCAGGAGGCGCTTTGCGCTCAGACGTGTGGCCAGGAGCTTGGCGAGGTGATGTCTCTGGTCATTCGAGTGGTCAACTTTATTGTTGCCCGAGCTTTAAATGATCGCCAGTTTAAAGCTCTGTTAGAAGAAGTTGGGAATCATTATCCCGGTCTGCTTTTACACAGCAACGTGCGTTGGTTGTCAAGGGGGAAGGTGCTCAGCCGTTTTGCAGCTTGCCTGAGTGAAATCCGGACTTTTCTTGAAATGAAAGGCGTCAAGCATCCTGAGCTAGACAACACTGACTGGCTCCTGCAGTTTCACTATCTCGTGGACATAACTGGCCATCTGAACCAGCTCAATGTGAAAATGCAAGGTATTGGAAATACAATCTCATCCCTTCAACAAGCAGTGTTTGCATTTGAAAGCAAGCTGGAAGTCTTTCTCAGGGACATTGAAACAGGTCGTCTTCTGCACTTTGAAAGACTGCAACAATTTAGAGATGCATGCTTAGCAAGTGACTCCACTCAACATCTGGATCTCCAGCAGCTAGCTGGCTTTACGTTCAATCTCCTGCAGTCATTCAAAGCACGTTTTGGAGAATTTCGTGCGCGCACTGGTCTTTTCAAGTTCATCACTCATCCACATGTGTGTGCAGTGGACAAAATCGACCTGACATGCATCCCCGGGGTCTCTATCGGAGACTTTGAGCTGGAAGTTGCTGACCTGAAGGCATCAGACATGTGGATGAGTAAGTTCAAGTCACTTAATGGAGAGTTGGAAAGTCTTGCGCGACAGCGAGCAGAGCTGGCGAGGGAACACAAGTGGACAGAAATTAAAAATCTTCAACCTGAAGACCAGCTGATTCTTAAAACTTGGAACGAGCTTCCTGTGACATACCACACAATGCAGCGTGTGAGTATTGCCGTATTGACCATGTTTGGCTCTACATATGCATGTGAACAGTCTTTCTCGCATATGAGGAACATTAAGAGCAACCTACGCTCACGTTTAACTGATGGAAGCCTCAACGCCTGCATGAAGCTCAACCTCACCACGTATGAACCAGACTACAAGGCCATCAGCAAAACCATGCAGCACCAGAAGTCGCATTAAAAGTAAGACATATTTAATTTATTATACGTTAAAAATACTATATGGCTCTCAATGAAATATATTTAGAAATATTTGGCTTTTATGGCTCTCCCAGTCAAAAAGGTTCCCGACCCCTGCTCTAAAGTGTTTTTACCCTCAGGACTAGAAACCCTCATACATAATATTTAATTTCTCTTTGTAGATTCAAAGTGAACAACTTTTGGTATCAGTGAAAAGAAATTTCATGTCAATTTCTGACACTGACTGTGCATCTGGTCCTGGTGATCCCGTGCCACCACTCCCTTGGAGATGATGTTGACAGCCAGAGTAAAAGCAGAGGAAACAAAGTAGCTGCCAGGCTCAGCAATAATGGAGATCCCAGAGGAGGGAGGGAAGTACAGGTCCACCATGGACATGACCACACTGTTGACCTGAAATATAAAGAGGGAAATGTGTATTCAGAAATTGTGTGCTTTTTTTTTTAAATGATTAAAAAAAGCAAGATTCCGTAACATGCATATGTTAATTCATGGAGGGCCAATACATTACTTTGTTTAATCATACTGTCAAGCTAAAGGGTCCACAATATTATGGTGGCTCCTCACCTAGTGTTATTTAAGGAACAGATGGAAATGTACTGACCTGTTTCAGTTGGGTCTCAGAGCCACTGAAACCACCTCCAAGGTCCAGGATTTTCATACTAAAGCCAATATCCTCCTGATATGGAAAGAACTGCTTGTTAATTTATAACTCATTCTGGCAATGACAAAACTGGTGAATATTTATGTATATTAGTATGCGACACCGGTAAAAACAAATGAAGTTCAGTGAACTGTATAATCCTGCAGAAGAAAAAGTATTTAATAAACATTACTCACTGCCATATCAAAGACACAGCGGGCGTCAGAGATGGCATGAACATACACCTGGTCATCCTTACAGGAACTGGGTATGCGGAACCTGAAACCAAAAAGCACTGAGGCTTAATTTTTGAAAAGACTGGGTGCCATATTAACTCCTGAACAAAATTGTGACATCTCAACAACAGATGCCACTTAATTCTGCTATAGTATGGAGAGATGGATGAAATTATTACTTTAAACATGGGAGAATTTCTGAGGGGTAAAAATAATTTCTACGTTAAAAACAATGTGGTCAATAACATCAAATCTACATTGGAGACAAAATCACAGGAGCTTTCGCTAGGTTTGCCTTTTGTTTTTGGTCTCCAACGTACAGGCTACCACCAAATCATCTACCACAAGTGACAGTGCATTTCAACAGGCCTCACCTGACCCCTACTACCTGCACACCCAGCTCCTTAGCACTTTCCAGAAGGTGCCTGCAATCCTTTAGGGAGCAGCCGAATGTCATACTCATCGCCTCTCCCTGACCTGTCATGTCTGTTGACACCTGTATCAGCAGCCTAAATCCAATCAAAAAGAGATAAATTTATGTGGTGCTATTGCAAGAAGGAAACTTTATGGGTTAGGGTGAAAGGCTAATAAACATATCTCTGGAAGACATCAGCCCAGACATCAGCCATTGCATCTGAGACTGTATGTTTTAGCTGCAATTTCCATGGATAATGTGTCATGAGCTATGTCATCATGCTTTGGTTTATGTAAAGCCTTTTTTTTTTAAGTTATATAAGATCACTGGGCGGATGCATGTTTAACATGGAGGAGCACCTACTTGGCACTGGAATGGCAACGAGCAATCTTGCGTAGCTCAGCTTCGTTATCACACACCAGAAGGTCAACACCATTCTTAGCAGCATACTTAATATGGGAGAGCTGTTTGCAAAATCCACTGTAGATGACGTCTTCTGAGGGAACACCATGGCCCTGTACCATGTCTAGTTCAGACTGAACCAAAAAGGAATCAGAGATAGAACATCTAATTAAATGATGTGTGAGTAAAATAATGCTGGCAGTGGCTAGCAGACATTATATCATGACCGTAATTATTGGGCTATACAAATAAAATTGACTTGACTTCACTGCTCTAATGGACACAAAATGTAGCTGTGGATAGAATAATTCCCCAGTAGGTGGTGCCGCTAACCACATTCTAAATTACATTAACATGTTTCTACTGATACCAATGTTGCGTGAAACATATAGGTCAATGTGATTACTAGCGTTTTCAGATCAGTAAAAGATTACTATTGTAAATGACACAAACACTGCGTATGCCCCTATATATAAATAACTTAAAAATATCAGAATAATATGCCAGAAATGTTAACTTATCTAACATCATGGTCTTAGATAAAGACATGCAGTAAGGCACCTTGTTGGTACATACGAATCCAGTGCCAAGGGCAGAGAGAACCTCAATAACAGCTGGGCTGCTGTTGCATCTGACAGCATAATAGGGCCGAATGTGGCCCATATGAGTTCGCCAGCGAACATGCTGCCTCATTATGACTCCCAGGTCTGCTACAAAGAATGCACTCTTTTCAGCCTGAGGAAGAGAAACGTATAAAGTCAGTTGCACAAATGTTTTTGAGGCAGGGCCCTGTGTTTAGGGGGGAAATAGGAATGGCAAAAAATAAGCTTGAAGTGTAACTTCTCCTCCAGGTCACAGCCTAACTCCACCCACTGCATAATTTTGAAAAATGCTAAAAAGAGGGCAAGGGGCTGGGAGGGGGTGGGGGGCATGGATGTGTGAGGCAGAAATTGCTGGGGAGATCTGTGAGAAGGGCCAGGTGCATGTCCAGAGTCGCCACCGCACACTACCGTGGTCCCTTCCACTAGCACCCCTTCCAACATGGGGTTGGATACCGCCCCATGAAGATGCCCCGACCACTGCGATGCGAATGTGCCACAAACGGAAGGGGGAGGTGGGTCGCCCACCTCTGATTAAAGGGCGTTAACATTCTTTTTTTTTTAATTTCATGACGTAGATAAGTCCCAATCAGTCGGGTCTAAGTCAGCATTGCCTTGTAAGGTTCAGGGCTGATTTAAAACAGTAGATGACGTGTTGAGCCATTTTCAACTCATGAAATGCCGATTTTTATAAATTTTGGTAAGAAATGTCGATATTAACACCAGCATTGATGTGTTTCATCACCATATAGTCATAATTTAGTTTACAGCTCAAAAAACATTTAAAGTGTTTAGTACCTCTTTATTTAAAGAAGGTTTACTTAAAGTTACACAAAGTTTGCTGTGTGCAATAACTCACGTGACATTATTTCAAGTGCATTCTTGAGACAGGTGTTTAAAGACTGTACTAAGAGTGATGCTGATTACCTGGGTTTGTTCAAAGATGTGATTGTCAATCACATCGCCGAGGGCTGTCCCTCCCTCCAGCAGCCCAATGGAATACTGTGGCTCATCTGAGATTCCCTTCATTTTCTCAACTGTTCTCTGCTGATCTGACAGGTATAAAGATTACGGCTTGCCTGAGGTGGTCACACTTGCTGCTTCTCGAGCCGCTGGGGTCCTGATCACTTGCAACAAACTGTATGAGAACAACAGAACAGTCAGCATGAGACATTACGTTCCAGTGGGAATAAGTTCTTCAACTAAATTGGAGTAACAGATATTCATTAGTTACCATCAACCTTTTCTAGAAAATTGATTTGCTGTAGTAAGTATTTAGAAAATTTTCTGGCCAGATCCGTAGTGAAACAAGACGTTTATGATGAGCAGGCAGAGTACAGAAGAGATGCAATGTTCTGAGGCTGTTTTGTAGAAAAAGGCTATTCATCTGAACAGTCACTGTGTAAACATGGACTCTGGGGCACAGGGTTCGTTTATTTTACCACCAATTACTCCTAACAATCACCATGAATCCGAGAGGTGGTGACCCGTAAAGGTTCCTTTTGATGGCATTAACCGGGATACAATAGTGATGGCATCTCTACCTTTGATAATGTTACACGGTGCGTCAGTGGGGCACAGTGGTCTGGTCTGGATCAGATGTAAAATGACTGCAGATTTGTGAGGTTCAATGGGGAAACTAACAATGCGTGCAGATGGACTGCATAGACAAGTCAGTGATGTGGTAGACTGCTGTCTGGTGTCAGAGCAGGGGATACAGCTGTGAAAGGGGGTTAGTCTTTGACAGCTGTATCGCCATGGGCCCAGTCTGTGGGAGTCAAATTGCTGGATAATCCAGCTACAGAGACAACTTGGAGCCACAAGTAGAACCAAGTCGAAAGTACTCCAGTCTCTCCCGCTAAAATAACATTATTCAAATCTGAAGGCTTAAATGAAGCACACTGACAAATTATACATTATTTGGATACCAGGGCGAGGTCCAAGCCCTGCTTTTCCTTTTATAACTAACAAAGCTTTTATGCAATGTGGAAAATGCTCAACTATGTTGCACAACATTACAATCCAAAAAAGGCACTTTCTGAGGCACTGCTGGGGGCTATATGTGTATGACAAGTTAAATCCAGAGGAGCGTTACTTTAAAAAACTACATTGGAAATACATGTAATATTTCACAAACTGGGGGAGACTAAATATTTGTAAATAATTAATGTTTTCTAGTACTAGCCAAATATACAATCACAACAATCTTTTGGAATTTCACACAATGTTGATATATATTACGATAGCTGTCTACATATGCAAAAATACCACGTTTAAGAATCCAACTGAGGTTCATCACACTGGACTCTTTGTTAATGTAAAGTATATCAAACCAACACTAGTTTTCAAATAATACTGAAAGATGATAAATGATAATATTGAATTATTGCCTAGTCCTAGTGTCTAAGGTTGCTGCAACAAAGAGCAAGTGACAAATTGATTAGATAAAAGTAGCTGAGAGCGCAGTGTCCTATTATTGAAAAGCAAGTACTGAAAATAGATTGGAAATAACAACTGGCTGTGATTTATCTAGGTCATTCTTATTTATTCACACATTTATTCCTCCCTCCATCTGTTTCTGTAAAATGGTATGTGTAAATGCATTTATATGCAAGCAGTCGTATACATGTTGATACATGCAGCATGTATTAACACGGAAAGCAGGGTTCCACTGACATGGTATCTCTCTCCATTCAGCATACACTCACAGACCTGAAAGTGAGTAGGCATTCTTTTATTTTAATACATTTTATCCAAGCCACTCACATGGACGAGTCCAGGGATGGAGCTCCCCCACTATCAGCTAGGATCCCAAGGCGGCTCGGCGTTGAAGTCAAACGGCTCTCGGAAGAGAGCCGCCCCTCGACCCTCTGGGTGGTTGTTGTACACCTGCACAGAAAAAGATGTAAACAAATCACACTTAAACCAGAGGAAGTCTTTGCTAACTCATATAAAACCAATTGTATTAATACATACATATCTTTTTGGCCATTAGAGAGGTAAATGCAGTAGAATACGCAAAGTGACGACGGTGCAAATGAAAGGTCGAAACAGATTGGCATGGGAGAGATGCAGCGGTGACAAGCAGACCAAGAGGGTAACGTTAACACTGATGAATGAATGGATTAACACCCATTCACAGTTGGTTAAAACAAAGATATAGCCAACAAAGGGATCACTGACCATGAGAAGTCGGTGTCTTCAAAATATTATATAACGGTGATGTTAATCAAAAACTTTACTAGTTCTAATCATTTAACAACAGATTAACATTTCAATAAGTAACCTAGCGTTAACAATTTGGCTAACAGGCTAACCTAGTTGGACATGTCACGTTAGGTCGCGAACCCTTTATTATCATGTAGAAACGTTTTAACGGATGAATATTCAAATTTTTTTTTAATCATGTAGCATTCAACGACGATGCCAGAACACGCCTCATAGTAACGCTGCAAGAAAACAAGCCCGCTATTTAACTACATGCTAACGCAAGCTCGCTAACGTTAGCGAGCTAAGCTAACTAAAAACCTTGGCTACTTACGTGTGCTGAAAACTCAAAACCGGGGGTAAATCGCTTTTTCTTTTTAGGCGGAATTTTTAAAGAGTGACGGGGTTACAAGAAGAGGAAAAAATGACTGCCATGAACGTCGTGGTTAGAGGACGAACTTGTTGGAGAGGGCTTTATCTCTACGATCAATGCAGCGTTTAGAGGCAAAGCGCTGTGTGGAGATGTAGCGCGCTTGACAGAGAAATAGATGGGCGTGGTTACAGCTGTATCCCCGTCTGTCCGCCATTTATTATTATTATTATTATTATTATTATTATTATTATTATTATATTAGCATGGCATATCCTATGGTTAAATCCTTCATTGAAACATTTTACAAATAGGTAGCCCTGCTACCACAGTCCAAAATATAGGGGTCTTAGCAGGTTTCGCTCCTATCTTTGATTGACAAATCTCTTTATACTAGGACCAACGCTAAAAATCAACTAAATCTGAGTTTCTAGTGTTTTCCGATGCTGTAAATGGTTTGTATACATCAGTAATGTTTGTAAACACTGGAGTACAACACGGCCATATTTTCGATCACGATCGGTTGAGAATGAGATAAAAATGCTTATTTTCAATCTATAACGCGGTCTTCAATTATGTATGCAAATATGCCTCAATTTATATGATCAAATAAACCACACATTATGCCTGTAAAGACATAGAATTGATTTTAAGTTAAGGCAATGCTTTGTCAAATAGATGTATATAGTTTTTCTGTTGAATAAGAACAAGACAAGTGCAATCAAAACTTCCACTTGAAGTAGCATAGGCACGGTTGATTCAACACAAAATTTTGCTACAGTAACCTACTAATTACATGTTGGCTCAATATTGAGCTTTTAATCATTTACCTGTGTTATCGCCTCATATTTCC
The DNA here is from genome assembly GCF_029633865.1 of Lampris incognitus. Taxonomy (NCBI): domain Eukaryota; kingdom Metazoa; phylum Chordata; class Actinopteri; order Lampriformes; family Lampridae; genus Lampris; species Lampris incognitus. The sequence continues at coordinate 23,777,868 of NC_079219.1, read as the reverse complement.
CATGGCGTTGCAGTAAGGACAGTGTACGGTCCAGCAGTGTTCCCTGAAATTTCTTGCAATAACCAGCATTCACTAGGCGTTGACCCCTTAAGGAGAGAGTCGTTCCTATTCATTTGCCTCGAAATTCAAACTCAAACTGGATGTCCCCGTCTTCTGCCCTCGTGTTTTTGAAAAGTTTATCCTGCCCGGATTACGCAGGGTGTCTAGGGAAGGTTTATTTTTTTTCTGTGAGAGAAATTTGCATGTCTCCCTCCTAAACGGAGGGAGACATGCAAGAGGTTGCCAGGGAGGGTTGAGCTACTGTTTTCAAACAGATGGGAAGTAGTTTGTCTCTGTGTTTTTGACCCCATGTCCATGGAGATGTTAATCAGCCTTTTACACCAAAGCCCTGCAGCAGAGACCTCATATTTGTGTTTTAAAGTTTTGAGTCGAAATCTGATCCATAAGATCACGCTAAACACGTTGTCCATAAAAGCTTCTTCTTTAAGCTTGCTCATTCTGCTGATGCAGTTATAATTGTCTTTAGATACTCTGAAGATATTGTCAAATGTGTCCTATTATGTCTGTGAATGTTCTCATTCATCCAGGTCATGGTTATCCAAAGGAGTTGAATCAAGTGCAACTGGACTTGATATATATCCGTGAAGACGTGTCGCCTCTCATCCAAGAGGCTTCCTCAGTTCGTGCCTTTCTGGCTAGACCAAGTTAGTCTGAGTGTCCTATTATGGTAAGCTTCTGCCGCAATTATCCACTTTGTTTTGCTCCCAGAAGCCTAATTACTTGAGTTCAGCAGCGTCTGTCAGTAGTCCTGGACTTCCCATTTTGTGCAACACATATTTTCAGGAAATTGTTACTAGGCTGGAGGCAGGAATACATGCTATTGTAACCGGTTATTTTCTTGCCCGGGGCGGGATTCGATACGGAGTGTACTGCGCCACAAGGCGACGTCACTAACCGCTTGGCTAAAGGGTCAGACCCGTTAGCTAGGGACTAACGTGTCTTATTAGTAGTTTACACTATCTTCAGTTATTACAAGGTCCTGTTATCTATTATAAAGGAGAAAAAGACTGATACTGAGCCACTTTTATTCAAAGACAAAGTTACTGGTACATCTACTCATTTCCGCAATTCAGAATCAGTTGAGAGCAATTCACTGAAATTTGTGGCATTTGTCTTTTGAATACCTCTTCATAAATAACAAAGCAATAGTTTTATTTTTTCAACTACAGTAAATGGCTATTTTAGATAGTTTGTTTTTTCCTCTGCACAAATCCAAGGCTGTAACCAGCGGTCAACATAAGCAATCAAAGTTTACATTTTAAAGATATCCTTGAGAGTGATTAAACTTTTACACGCTTACTGATCCCCACATATTGTCTGACCCACTGCAAAATGATAAATACAAACCATGCAAGCTTTACTTCATGGGTGCTGTCAACCAAGCGGATGCCAATTATACATGAATATTTAGAATGCTCAGACTTGTGTTAAGTCTGATCTATGACTGTTTATCTCAGGCTGTGCATGAAAACGAGTGTTAAACCCTCTGCAGTGCTGGATGTGCTATGAGCAGTACATAATGGATGTTTGTTTAATCCATAAAAGCATCGCCTATGGCCCATTGTACATAAGTGAGAGGGAAAGTCTTTCCTCTGGACCATAACACAAAAGCTGTTCCGAGTTTTGTGCGTGTGCTCCTTGACAGTATATAAGACCATGTATGTTGGTACAATCGCAAATAGCATCTACAGTGGCTTCCAGTTAAGCACAATGTTTGATTTCTATTGTTTAGATCATAATAGCCAGTACAGCCACTGGGTATGTGACGCCCAGACATGTGTACCACCCACTGTTAGGGGAAATATTTCAGTGACTGCATTGTGCAGCAGGAATTCTCATCTGCAAACATTGCCAACCGATTACGTCAACACAAGGCCTCAGTAAGGCCTTCAGTCACAATGTTGGATCAAAACATATATGTGCACATACATACACAAAAACACACTTACTCTCAGATAAGAGCAGTATTTTTAGGTCAACACATGACTCCACTGCAACTGGGTTAATTTGGAGAGGTGTGACCGGTACTCCCACCATTGATCGCTCCCTTTATAATGAAATAGATTTTAATGTTGTGCTCACTGTTAATGCACCATGGTGGTTATGAACCATGGTATTCAAATTCTTTTTGCCAACAGTGTTGCTCAAACAGGTTCCTAAGACTGAGCTGAATCTTAAGCGGGGTTTTGTAAAGTAAATGGACTGCATTTACATCGCGCTTTTCTAGTCTAACGACCACTCAAAGTGCTATACAGTGTATGCCTCCCTTCACCCATACATTCATACACTGATGGAGCAGGCTGCCATGCAAGGTGCCAACCTGCTCATCAGAAGCAGTTAGGAGTTCAGTGTCTTGCTCAAGGACACTTCGTCACACTCTCTGGAGGAGCCGGGGATCAAACCAGCGACCTTATGATTACTAGATGATAAGTTCTACCTCCTGAGCCATGCAAGCCCCAGCTGAATACAACCTGTACAGTATAAAATGTTCTCTTTAAAAAGCCTTCACAGCATGTGGTTTGAAAATGATTTCCTCTGCACACTCCTTTCTTGTGTAATCTTCTTTTTTTTGTGGTCTGGATATAATTTAAAAAATGTAAAGAAAATTTCTTTAACATATTGAAAGATTAATTGAAGTTGATAAACAACTGTACTTTGGCTAAAAAAACAAAACAAAACAAAAATGGGACCACCTAAAATTAATCATTTTTCATTTAGTTGAATTATCTTCTCCAATGTACTGCTGGGCTTTCCCGGAGCACGTCATGGTAACAATTGTATCAAAGTGGTCAAGAGATACAGTAGATCCACTGTTAAGACTGAGACAATAGCACAACCCAAAAATGTTCCACCTTTCACCCTTCATTCCCTTTCTGTCAAGAATTATCTTTGCAAAATTAGTAATGATAAGCTTACAACATTACTCTTTGTCCATAGCTGAGGTTATTGTTAATGGGTTATATAACGAGCGCCTCGTCTGTGAGAAAGTCTGACACTTGGAAGCCTGCAGCAATTTACAGTAATTAGTTGCCAGCTTCTTTTCATTTCCAGCAGTTTTCTTGTGTCTTTTTTTTTCTGAGCAACTTTACAAGTGAACAACGATCTTGAGTTTTGTGTGTCAATTGTGCACATGTCTGTGCACGCTTGCCTGCATGGTAGGAACCAACAAAGTCACTTTGACTCTACTCAACAAAATATAGTTGGGTTAAAGTTCAAACGTGATGTGCACGGTCAGACAGTATTTACAAAACATTTTGAGAGACTTCAAATCCTTGGAATGTGCAGAAGGGATTCAACAATCAACTTCAACTTCTACTTCAGGGTTCTGGTATGTGAAGGAGCGGGTGCTACCATAGCTTTGTAAAGAAATGGAGGAACAAGAAAGGTGACAATAGCACAGCCATTTATACTTATGCAGGATTTGTGAATTTGGAAGTACTATTTGAAGAAAATGTGTCTGGCAATTTCAACAGTATTTAAAAAAAAAAAAATCTAGCCCATTGAAATCTTATCAGGCTGTAGCCACAAGCAGACAATCATAAAGTCATTTACTAAATGGAGTGCTTCTTGTTAATACCTGTTGCAAGAGTCTCGAAATCGAATAGTTTCACAAGCTGGCTATTTTAGGTAAGATGACATCCATCTTGTTAGCACACAATATCAAACCTTGCCCCTTGTCACCCACCGCTATATTTCATACAAAATATGAGTGAAAATAGCAACCAACTTTTCTGATAAATTCAAACAGTTTATTAGATGGTTCAGAAGTAGTTAAATGATAAGCACGCGACCAATCCTGGCCTGTGTGCGTGTCCTGATATTGTCCCTCCAGACTGGCTCATGGCCAGCCATGGGCAAACTCACCCTGCTGTCTGATCTTTAGGATTGGCTCCAGTCAGACCAAGCATTGTGTCCCAAACAATGAACCCCAGACCCACTGAACTATAAACATGTCCCATTGGGGGCGTTTTCCTAGAATTCTGTGCAGGAGACACCCAGAGTCAGGAAACCTGGACCTGGCTTTTCTAAATTTAGAAAATCAAATGCCTCCTGCTGACTGGGCATTCAAGAGTGCTTGCATCCTCCACTTATAGGACAGTAATGCCACTGCTGACAAAACAACAGAATGGTATTCAGCATCTGGGTGGGGGACTCATTGTATCTCTCTAATCTAGGAAATGCACTGATAGTCCAAAAAAAACCAAAACAAAACTGAAAAATTTTGCTTTACTCCAGTTAATATATAACTGAATAAATATGTCAGGCTTAAGTTTCAAAATCAAATTTATGCACTCTTTTTGCTTTGAGGTTGGGCCATATCATCAGCCAGTCACTTTGTATGCATACTTCACTAGTTGTGGCCACAAAGATAATTAAATCTAGAGCCTCCAGTTGGGGGGCAGTGTCACTGTTATTTTTACATGCTCATGACAAGTCTCCAGAACAATCACTAGGTAGATGCACTGTGCATAGTGAAATTATCTTAATGCACTCGACATTTTCACACGTACTGCTTCATGCAAACAGGTTCATTCTTTGTTTTGGTTGATTGATTTTTTTTGTTTTTGTTTCCGCATCCTGCATTTGCAAGATGCCAACCTCTCGTGGGTCAACAAGATGCATATTTCAAGAATACATTAAATACAGTCACACACATACATACATGTGCAATGAGTGCAAAACATGGGCAAATACACAGACAAATACAACAGTAAGTCACATAATTCAAACAAATAAATTAGCTTGCCCTCTATCCCAAGCCACAACTAATCCATTGCCCACTTTGGACATAATATCAGAGGCCCCTGCCCCATACATCACTGGATGGTGAGATTGGGGGGCAAAATTATGCATACCAAGAAAACACTGAATAACTTTATTCAGTGTTTTTGTACTGGAATTTTTTACAAGTTTATTCCTGCATGTTTTGAATATAGACACACGTTATACATATTTCTGAATATGGTTTTTGTGCAATAGTATTTATTACTCATTATTTAGCATTGCTTCTTGTCCTGTTCTGTCTTTTATTTGTCTTTCTTGTCCTGTGCTATTCATTTTCACCCCATATTTTCCCCATATCATATTTTCACCTTGAAAATTGCTCATACTTGCATTGGTACTCATACCATATTCTTATATAACCAGTAAAACTATGACTCTGAAACTGACTGACTCAAAAGAAGATTAACAAATCTAAAGAGGAGGGTATGGAGGATTATATGGGAGATTATGGACCTTATTCCCTCCATTTGATAACTCACATTAAAAACAACCGCAGAACTACAACACAGAAACTGTAGCTTTATCTTCTGAAATAAAAAAACCGAATCAAATGATACGACTACATAACTATTTGCTTCTAATATCTAATTTGCAAACACCTCACAACATGACTCCTGATTCCAGTGACTCTCCCGATGGTCTACCAAGGTGAGAGAGGGCTCATGAATTGATGGAAACAGAGAGGAATGATACAGTAGGAGAAAAGAGACGGGACACTAAAATCCAACCCAATCTCGGGTTAGAGTTAAACTGGGTAATTCTGAAGGGTTACTGGATCGTGAGCAGGTTTGTTTAAACACGCTGCAGTACACACTCCCACCAGGCTTGGGCGCTGGTGAAATGTCTCAGCGGAGCGAAGTGGGAGAGGCCTTCCTGTTTCCACCGCACATCAGCTGACTTTGATGCTGCTGTCAGCAGACCCCACTATGAGAATCATTAAGCCATAGAAACTATATGTGACATAGATTTATGCATATATAGTTTGCTGGTAACTGTTGTTTTTTCATATCCGGTAAGTAAAAGTAGCTAACTGATAATAACTGCCTTTATGTTGTTGTGACAAGCTATCTAACCGACGCTAACGTTAGCTAATCCCTGCTGGTATTGACGTTAGGTTAACCATCGTTGAATGATCCGAAATTCACATAGCATACAGTGCCGTTCAAATACGTTAATATATCGAGGATTGGCTGTCAAAGAATCAAAATAATTTCTGAAAACACCAGCCAAGTAACGAAATCTTCCTTACTCTGTATGAGCTAGCGTCGACTGTTATTGCTATTGTTGCGAGCAACATCTTGTCAGCTCGTGTATCCTCTCCATTATCATAGTGTCAGGTTGCTGTATGGATAGCGCTGCTTTAACCAAGACAAGTCTGGAGTCACAAGACAGGCGAAAAAAGTAGTTTTATCGCGGCATTAGTTATTTTGTTCGTATTAGCGCTCAGAATGAATGACATTACTTCATTCATCTTTCTGACCTTTGACGTGACATGTCCTCCTGTGCAGGAGGTCCCGCTTTGCTAAATAAAAGCTTTGTTCCCTCTGCTATTCATCCAGTTAACACCCCCCTCTGTGATAATGACTAACCATCATACCTGGTAACATATGTGTACCATGCTGGAGCATGGTGAACATGTTTATATGTTTATATATTTTGTTCTTATTTCTATTTCTTATTTTATCTTTCATTTCTATTTGTTGCTGTTTTTCTAGTTTCTATTTGTTTCTATTTTGTTGTTATCTTGTTAGTTTTTAGTTTTTCTTTACTAGAGCATGAGTGTCTGTTATAGGACCCAATTTCCCCCCCTGGACAAATAAAGTATTCTGAATCTGATTCTAATTTATGTCTCTGTAATAGCAGTATGTCTCTGTCATAAATGCTGTGTATAATTTCTGATTTACTGTTAGGTCTCTGTGAGCTGACGTGTTAGTTACTACAGTACAGCGTACTGTCTGATCTATTGAGTTATGTGACTGTCAATTTGGATGCAGTAGTGTGGTACTTGTCTGGCACCAGCTGTGAAAAAGAATTTTCTCTCAGAGGACTTAAAACTATATGTATATATATATCTATCAGTCTGTCTGTCTGACTATCCTCATAATGTAATTGCTCCCTGTGTTCTCTAGCTGAGCTGGTGGTCGCAGGCCTGCTGTAACTATGACAGAGTTCTGGTTAATCTCGGCACCCGGGGAGAAAACTTGCCAGCAGACATGGGACAAAATGATGATGGCCACGACACGTACCAACAACCTATCCACCAACCACAAGTTCAACATCCCAGACCTGAAGGTTTGTCTAAATTTGTGTCACCCGTTTCTCTTGCTTGTCGATTGTTTTCATACTTGCTCATGATAAGACATACCTTAAACATAGTGTTTTTCAGATTGTGATGATATAGGGCTGAGTAAAAATTAAATGTTATTGTTTATCATCTTTCAATGCCGTTGTATGGGGATGAAATATAGATATTGTCCTATTGTGAGAGATCTGAAATATTGACAATAGTATTATCTGGCAACTATTTCTGGTTTGATGTTATATTTTACATTACCGAACAGTTTAATGTGATGAACCTGTTGGATTCTTTAAAAAAAAAATATATATATATATAATATGGTCGATATCAATCGTAAAATTTCGTATGATTGTCATGATAGTATATGATAGTAATATTTTCCATATTGCCCAGCACTATGTATTATGCTATAGTAACAGCGTATCCAGCTTTGGGAGAGGATTTTCTCAAGTTTTCACAAACATTCCTACCACCCTTTTTTTTTTTTAAGTAAAATCATATGGTTGTTTTAGGTTTGAAACTAGGCTTCTACCAAGATAAGTTGGACTCACCTTGACCCTTTAACACCGTCAAGAGTAAGCTGATTGTGTCAATGGGAAGCAGCCCATCATGGTATGGTGATAGGTTGATTTACTGAAGGTTTTTTCTGGAGTGTGGCTCAGCCAAGCAACAGCGACGTTTTGCTACCCTGCAAAGATGAAGTAGCCCCTGTGACCTTTTTTTTTGCCACGTGGGGCTGTAATATTCTCCTGGAACCATTAGTAATGCATGAAGGACTACTGACAAAAGAGGCGCCATCCTACACACATAGGGCCCCTGGATGTCATTGCAGGCTGATAAAACCTCAGATGTCACTGTTTAAACACAGCCTCACTGAGTTCAAAGAGGCATAAATCTCAGGACTTATAGCTCCAAAATGATAATGTGCTGATGTGTTGTTCTTGTTTTTGTGTTCACAAACAGGTGGGTACACTAGATGTCTTGGTTGGGCTGTCAGATGAGCTGGCCAAACTAGATTCCTTTGTTGAGAGGTATGCTACCCTCCAGTTTTCCAACTAGGACTGAAAATTGGTTTTCCATTATTATTGTTTTTAATGTTATTGCTTTAGCCATTGCATTGTTTTTAAAAGTCTTTTCCATAAAGTCGCCTTTAACAGCTTCTGCAGTGCTAATGTTGTATAAAGCCTAGGGATAAAAAAAAAATATTTTTTTTTTTTTTTTTTTTATAGAAGTGAATGCTCTAACTTGATTCCCAGATGTAGAGCTTTAACCGTGCCCTCATCCCTTCCCCTTACTTAACTTGTTACAGTGAGGAATTTCACATGGTTCTGAGGCTTCTGGGTTGCTTACTAAAGTTAGCAATTTACAGTTGGGTGACACAGCCGCATCTCTTTTTTGAGTCATATTTAAGTCTCCTGACTAATGTGCAGCAGTGTTGTTTGACAAAGTTAACATATAGTCTTTTGGAAAAAATGACACCCTAAATTCTCAAACAGTCATCGACTGATGAGCCCTGCGTTGGCCTGCTTTCCTTTATGGACATTTTAAACACATGTGAAAGGCCAAATTACAACAAGGTTTCACTTGTTAGACCACATGGTTTCACTTGTTGGATTAGGTTCAAATTCCTATTTTTAAAGGAATCTGTCCAATACACGTGATTACAAGTTGATTACTTAATGATTGGATCCACTCTTTGGTGCTGACCAACATATTTATTTGTGGAGATTATTTTAACTAACACTTTCATTGGTTTAGTTTTTTTTTTCATTATGTTGTAAATTTTTCAACATGTAAAACAAACTATTATTACACCTTATAAGCTGCACTTTTATGATACAACTGGCAAGTAAGCCTCCTTGTAAACAAATTGTTTTTTAGGGATAAAAAGGGGACTAAAACATGAATATGGCTCTCAGGCTCTCCTCTGCTTGGTTACTGTAGACACAGATCTGTTTTGATGTGTGAAACTATGAAAATGTCTATATCATAAGTGGCCTCAACAGGAATGTGTGAATCTATTTGATGTGTGTGTGAATGGTGGGGGGTGTGGCTGGAGGGGTCACATGAGCTGTGCAAATGCCCTTTTATGTGAAGAATTTGCTTGTGGTCTCCTCCTTGGCTGTCCAGTGTGTGTGTGTGTGTGTGTGTGTGTGTGTGTGTGTGTGTGTGTGTGGGCACAGAGTTTATTTTTGCACAGACTGTTTTTGATGTCTCCTCACTGATCACAGTGTGGTGAAGAAGGTGGCTCAGTACATGGCGGATGTGCTGGAAGACAGCCGAGACAAAGTACAGGAGAACCTGCTGGCCAATGGAGGTATAATGATAATGTCTTAGTTTACTCATTACTGAAAAAAGGGGCTTTGGGCATGTGAATTATGAACTTGAGAATTTATATACCATTTTTGTGTCGCAATTTATGTACATTAGAACATTGATGTTATTATACTTGTATATTTTGACACAGCTGACCTTTTAAATGATGGACTGGTGTTATATAATAAACTTATAACTCAGTGTTGTCATAAAAATAATACAGTCCCCTAAACTGATATCAATCTGCATTTTGCCTTTTCCAGTTGATCTTGTCACCTACATCACAAGGTTTCAGTGGGACATGGCAAAATACCCTATAAAACAATCCCTTAAAAACATCTCTGAAATCATCTCCAAGGTATGTCACAGTACTGAAAGAGAAAAAATTGTTAAGTTTAAAATCAGAATCAGAAAAATATATAGATATTTGTACTGATATGAGTCACGGGAGCTGTGCTATAATCCTGTGTAGCTAAATGGGAAGAGTGTGGCAGGTAAGGGTTTTAATGACACTCCTACCCATGGTAAAGATTGTCCACTGAATGTCATGTCATGCTATGCTGTATTTGTAGTGTCATGATGAACATCCACTCCACCTGTCTTTATCTTTGACAGCAAGTAACGCAAATTGACAATGACCTGAAGGCCAGGGCATCAGCCTATAACAACCTGAAGGGCAACCTGCAGAACCTGGAAAGGAAGAACGCGTGAGTAAACCACACACAAAAACAAGTCAGGTCTATATAACATATTGCTGTATTATGCAAGTTTGGAGTTGCAGCAGCCAGCCAGCTCCAGTTCCCAGGAAGAGTAGGGAAAATCTTCATTTGCAAATAGATTAGAGTCCTTCCCACTTTTAACAACAACCATTAAAGCACAGTTTAGTAAGGTATGCAATCTTTAGTCAGCCCCAATAGTTTCTCAGACTATTGTTGTAATTAAGGCTATCCTTATAGTCAACATGCTTTCTTCAATAAGAGTGGACTCCTTGCTGTGTCGTAATTTAATTTGAAGACATGGGTTCATATTTTAAATCTTTACAGTTCAAGATTTGTCAGCTCAGTTGTTTTGTTCATCTGTGTCCCTTGTTTATATATTTGAGTACCTAGAATCACTGACTAGGTTGCCATGACAGTCTCATTATGGTGTGAAATCCTGGACCAACTACAACTTCGAGATGCTTTGTAAATACTGGCCAGCATCAACATGTCGTGGTTGTTTTTGACACTGTTCTCTGCCACTAGGGGGAGCCTGCTGACTAGGAGCCTTGCAGACATTGTCAAGAAGGAAGACTTTGTTCTTGACTCGGAGTACCTCATCACTCTGCTGGTAGTTGTGCCAAAGTGAGCATTGTCCTGTTATTTGCACCGTTTGACTGTCACAGCAAAAGCTCAACAGGGATAGGTCTTGATGCAAATTATCATTGTATAGACTAATGTATGTGGCTAGAAAAATCATTATCATGAAAAATAAGAATTTGTATTTGAATTGGGATTCCTCTGGTCCTTTGTCTTTTTACAGGACAGCATATGGTGACTGGCAAAAAACATATGAAACCCTCGCTGAGATGGTGGTGCCTCGATCTACAAAGTGAGTTCAATATTAGGGTAGATTTTGGCCCAATAATAGGTTTAGTAGGACTGCATTATTAGAAAATGTTAGTTGGCGTTAGTTGCTGCAGTTTTCTCGTCAGTTTCTTTTTACACAACAACATTAGGCTTTTAGATCTTTTGGACTTTTCAATTCCCTCTTGCATGCATCAAAATGAACATTGCAAAAAAATAAAAAGGAGAAAATAACATTGGACATCTTTTGGGCTGATATCTTAGGAAGCTAATTAAATCTCCTGCTGATGCTTAGAGTAGAGTGCAAGGAGATGGGCTTTGAAAAACCCTTTTAAAGGGAAGTTTCAGAGATGTTTTTGTGTATGTGCAATCAGTACTGATGAGTTATGTAGTGGATTGAAGCAATAAAGTCCTCACTGCATACTATATTGATGGAGAAATCGGTGTTCTCCTGCCCAGAGTCTTTCCCACATTGCCTACATGTACCAGAATGCATAGCTGCATGCTAGCTTCTGTATCGTCGTTATCCATAAACTCGTCTGTGCTAGGTTGGGGAAATCACCAATGGAAACATTGCTTAGGACAGAGAATGAAGATGTGTATTTGAGCAGCATGTTTAGAGTAGATTAGAGTATTAGAAACCGTGCTAGACTATAGTTTGTCTGGCTGCCCAATGACGTCAAAATATGTCACTTGGCGGTCAGAAAAAAAAATTCCGTCTACAGGTATTTTCATGTGCTATTCCCTTCGCAGATAGACAGAAATAGGGTTGAACATTGGCGAATTTTCCCTTTAACACACAAGACCAGATCTGCTGAACCTGGCCCATTCTGTGTAGAGAGCATTTCATACCAAGTCTAATACACAGGGCTGTCATTCTATAATGTCATCAACTCATTTGTACTTACACATCCTTCTCTCCACAAACACTGCGGTTGTAAGGAAGGAAGCAATATGTGAGGAACACTACGTGCGGCATGGTTGGCTCAGTCGGCATAACACAAGCCTTGTGTTGCCCTTACGATGATTGCAAATAACTTTTTCAAAAAACACGAGCATAATCTTTTACATACGCAGCACCATTTACATATTTAACGTTGCATGGGAATAGGAAAACCCGAGCATATATCTGATCAAAGACATCGCATTTTACTCTCAAGTGTGGACGCACCAAATTGTGTTCCTACAAGGGCATTCTGAAGTCAGAGGCTACATAGATATAACAAGTATAACTGGCCAAAGAAATGCAAATGCTGTAAATACATATATAATATATATATTTTTATAGCATATATATAGTCTGCCTTATCATAGTAACTTTGCTGCTTCTCCAAACTCACCACTACCTCCCTGAGTCTCTATAATTTGGCTGCTAAGGTGAAGGTGTAAAGTTCTGTTTGCTCCATCACTTGTTCCCAGGTGAGTCCTGCCTAACAGCAGACATTCAAATTGCATATTTGTGGATTAGCTATTGTGCTAAATATGCCAGGGAAAGTGTCAGGTGTCAAGTATATTGTTTTCATGTGAATCCTCTGGATTGTTGTTTTAAGGTTATTCAGCAAATTCTCTCAGAATCAGGTAGCAGGTAGGCTCATGTGGTGTCCAGCCAAATGAGCGTCATAGCAGAATGCACAAGATGCTTGCTATCAATCACAGAAAGTTGAATCAGTTCATCTGGACACAACGTTTATAGAGATCTCTTCATAAACATTGTGTCCAGATGAACTGAGTCGATTACATGTGACGTCCTCACCTGGATTATTGAGCATGCATCAAGACTGCTTGCTGTCAAATTGTTGCCCTTAACACTAGAACGACCAGGATTTCACTCCTACCTAAAACGACCATGGGAGGTCAAAATGGCCGCTGGTTTTTATATATATATATTGAGCTATAAAAAATATATCTTTGCTCCTGAATTGTTGAGCTCTTTTTTCTACATTGAAGGTTTCATTGGAACATCCTGTGGACATATATAATATATAATAATGCAATTTATTTGCTTGTAAGTCTTAAGAATTGTAGCTTTAACTTGTAAGTAACGTATTTTTTGAAGTGTTTGAACATTCACTAATGATGCTGTGCACATTAATGGGAATACAGCAGTATGACAGATACACCTCTTTTCATCTAGTCTTCTGTTTGAGGACAATGATAGTGGGCTGTTCAGTGTGACTCTCTTCAGGAAAGCCATCGATGACTTCAGACACAAGGCCCGAGAGAACAAGTAAGTGCCATTATTCTGCTCCTAACATCACATGAAATATAAGATTTTTAAAGATTTTGGGGCGGTGTCTTTTTTGGGTATACCTGTATCATTTCAAAATAAGATGGCCTACTAGTTTAGTTGGGATGGCACAGTTATGTTTAATCACTTAATAGTTTCCTTAGCATTAGAGGTTTACATTAGTGATGTAATTGGGAAATATCTTGTCGATATTTAATGTTTTGTTTTGAGTAGGGAATGTACTATCAAGCCTCCTCCCATTTGCCCCCCTCCCCTCAATCTTATTTCTAGGTTCACAGTGAGGGACTTCCAGTACAATGAAGAGGAGATGAAGGCAGACAAGGAGGAGATGACACGTCTCTCCACAGATAAGAAAAAGCAGTTTGTAAGTGGTGGTAAAGGGTAGGAGTTTGGTTGACCATGATGATGATGGCGACCATGATGATTAGATTCATCGTGAATGGATGGATGGATTCAGGGAATAACATTTCCAACCCTTGACCTACCCCTCCTTTGTAGGGCCCACTTGTCCGATGGCTGAAAGTGAACTTCAGTGAAGCCTTCATCGCATGGATCCACATCAAAGCACTAAGGGTTTTTGTGGAGTCTGTTTTAAGGTAATGTGACCATTGTGCTCATTTGCAGGCTCTGTTAAAAACTGCAGTATCATTTATAACTACATGTTGGACAACAATATTGGTCCTGGTGGTTCTAAGTGCTTTTACACTATATAGTGTTTTTCCTAGAAATGTTCTATTAGTGGGTGGGGGTGTTGAGGTGTAGGCATGTTGTTGACTAGGTGGAATGTTGTTGAAATTTTTGCCTGGCTCACTTCCTTTTCTCTATTTTCTCTATGTTCATACCTGGCCTACCATTAAATTTTCCACAGCCTTCCGTTTTATCACGCTGTAGTCAGTTTCACCGTGCTTCCACAGTGAAACTGACTACAGCGTAGTTGCTGAAAAACACAAATCTGTAAAGGCGATAACTTTACAGGAAGTGAAAAAAAATCATTACTATTTCACCATTTTGTTTTGTAAAACATTTGGTGTCTAGGGCCACTGAGGTGTTTGCAAGCCGTAAAGGGAAACATATACATTCAAGTGTTTTCCTCTAGCATAGCCATTAGAGGGCGGCTGATTGTGTTTCTCACTCAGGATATGGTTGTGCTAAGTGTGTTTATGTCATTTGGTATTCCTCCAGGTATGGTTTGCCAGTGAATTTCCAGGCCATGCTCCTACAGCCCAACAAGAAGACAATGAAGAAGCTGAGGGAAGTGTTAAATGAGCTTTACAAACATCTGGACAGCAGTGCGGCTGCCATCATTGATGTGAGTGCTTTTGTATGGTGTTTTTTTTCCATTTGTTTCAATGTTGTATCATCAAGAAAATTGCATTTTACAGCTGTATGCTGTGTAGAAGTTGAGGTGAGAAGCAGGAAAATATATAATTTATTGCTATTTGCAAAAAAGCAAAAGATTAATCAAAAAATGTGTTTATTAGATAGAATATTTAACAGTCGGCCATCTGTCAAGATGTAGAAAGCTTTACTGCAACCGACTGATTCTTGAATAGACGTGTGGGTTGAATTCAGTTAAGAGTCTTCCATGTTGCTGATGTCACTTTTTATCATGACTGTTCAAGAGTATTAAGGAAATCTCAACTAGCCTCTCATTAAGCAGATGGTTACAATAAAACCTTTTGCATGTGAGACTTGTTCCATTCCTTTAAATGCTACTTAAATACACTGATGGACTGCGATGTGTTATCTTGTCTGTCTTTTCTAGTCGGCAATGGACATTCCAGGCTTAAACCTGAGCCAGCAAGAGTATTATCCTTACGTCTACTACAAAATTGATTGCAACCTGTTGGACTTCAAAGTTTAACACTCATCTTATCATTATGTTGAGTAAAGATTAAATTGTTTTTTCTTGTTAAAAAGAAATCCTCTCCTCTCCCCAGCCCTGCTCTCCATCTTCTCACTGTCGGCACTTGCCTCCATTTGATTGGCTGGTAAAAGTGTTATCTGAGGTTCCTCAGATTTGTATGCTTATATCTTGTCTTTTAAAGGCACATATGGACGAGCTTATGCCACTTTGACAAAGAAGGAACAAAGATGACCTTAATTGTTTTTTTGTTTACAGTTGTTTTTAAACAACACCGATCTCAAGTTTTATGATGACATGAGAAGTACAATAAAGTCTCTATGGATGGATTTATTTAAAGAGTTGTGGATTTACAGTCATTCCACATATGTGTTTGTGCATATTGATAGCTGCCTCCTTCATATTTGTCCTCAGAAATTTGCGTTTACATGTGGGCAATATTGCAACTGTAACCATGCTCACCACATCGGGTAAGCGTTTCTGAGATAGTTGTTCACCTTTGCAGATATTGTGGAACAAAGATGCAATATGTGTGTGTGTTGTTGTCTAATGTTGTGTATATTTTGATGTCAGAAGATATATACATATACTACACACACACACACACATATATATATGTGTGTGTGTGTGTATGTATGAGTATTGTGCATTCCGTTGACTGATGAACGTGAATAAATATCAAGATGTATCTGCTTGCCCTCCCTTATATTTTGTGAAGTTGTTTTTTTTTTTGCATTTAGTATGAATGTAATGAGTGGTCCCTCAACTGGTCAATATTAAACGCTTTGTGATGGTAATGTGTGTCAGAGGGAATTAGAGATAGTGGGTTAGAAACAGTGTCTGTGTTTGTGTCTCTACGTATGGCAGAGGGAAATCTGTGACCTCGTGACAAGTCATCGTCATTGGCAGAGCCAGGGGGATTTCAAGGAAAGTTCCTCTTTAAGTAGAAATCATGTGGAAATCACACAGCTGTAAGGAACATACTATGAATGCCTAATGTTACAAAACCTCTAGCATAACAGCAGGGGGCAGAAAACAACCAGAATTTTGTACTAAAAACAAAAAACAAACTTTGTATAACGGGTTGCCACAAAAATATAGGCCTAGAATATCTATCCATCCATTATCCGAAGCACTTATCCTGCTCTCAGGGTCGCGGGGATGCTGGAGCCTATCCCAGCAGTCATTGGGCGGCAGGCGGGGACACACCCTGGACAGGCTGCCAGGCCATCACACAGGTCCAACATACACACATTCATACCTAGGGGCAACTTAGTATGGCCGATTCACCTGATCTGCATGTCTTTGGATTGTGGGAGGAAACCGGAGCACCCAGAGGAAACCCACACAGACATGGGGAGAATGTGCAAAGTCCACACAGAGGACAACCCCCAAGGTTGGACCACCCCGGGCTCGAACCCAGAACCTTCTTGCTGTGAGGCGACCTCGCTAACCACTGTGCCACCCCAACCTAGAGTATGATGATATCAATTTCTACTAGTAATACACCCATGAGTTGTGGGTTTCCAATTTTCAATAAACTTCCCTTCACTCCCTCTTCTTCCTCTGCCATGACAGTCCAGTCTTCTGAAGAGGTGAAAGTCTATACCAGTGGTTCTCAATCAGGTCCTCAGTTACCACAAATGCCGTTAAGCTTTCTGCTCTGCCAGGTGGATTGATTACGTCCATGTGTTGTTCCAGGTATAAAACCTTCCTGACTGGAGGCTGGCATAAATTGATGCCTACGGACAATTTTTGCTAAAATGGTACCATAGGCACTCAAATCTTTCTTAAAATGTGGAGCATAGTCTTTACCATACAACTGCATCTTATGTAGTTTTGCTTTCCTGAGGAGAATGAGACGTACTTTGGAAAACTACAAATAACCATTTTGATATAGAATGTATTGCTATATAAAATGAGAAATCTGTTTGAAGTCAGAGAACTGACATTAATATGCTCAAGCCATATTTGCGGTCTCATTGTTGTACAACAGATACTGTATGTGAATACATCTCTATGGTGGTGATGAATATCTGGACACAAGCTCAGGACCTGTCACTGTAAAAGATGTTGGGATGCTGATTTGAGACCAATGAACTGCTTATTATCAGCCTAATCACCAACACAAAATCAGCATCTATTTTTTATCGTTATTAATATGTTTTTACTTTGGATAGTGGGGTGGCAACAGTGGATGTGGCTCCTCCTGACCACTCTCTAGCTCTGTCCTTGCTGAAACAACTGGCATAGAAGGCATATGTAATTACCTGAAAAAATTAAAGAAAAACAAAACAAAAGCACTGGTGGTATCTGACTACCAGATTGGGAGATCATCTGCTACACAGAATGAAAACGGAACTGTCAGGTTTTCTTTTCAGCCCAGCACTGATGACTCCTCCCATGTCGTTCTGCAGGTGTGAAGTAGTGTTGGGGGTTTAACTAAAACCTGCATGCACATATCTGCACAAACACACATAAGGTTAGGCAAAAGCATAGCATACTTTGTATTTTTAAGCACTGGAGAGAGAAAGGAATTGGATAAAAATCACGTTGCTGGGCTGGAATCTGACAGGCTTTCAGACCACGCAAACCATCCGTCATATGACTGGTACCCAGACGAAAGCAGCGCAGGCGGGGGTCGATCGAGATACATGGAGAGAGAGAGAGAGAGAGAGAGAGAGAGAGAGAGAGAGAGAGAGAGAGAGAGAGAGAGAGAGAGAGAGAGAGAGAGAGAGATATTCCCGTGCTGTTTGGACTCCGCTGACTGATAAAGGAGAGGGAGAAGGAGAGAGCATCAATGTCTCTGGGTTGCCTCGATTCATGCATCAGCCAGGACTTGATCTCGTCATCGGGCCTGCTGTGCTGAAATAATGAAAGAATGGCGAAACGGCGAGATGCGGACGAAGGAGAGCTGACTGAGACCGCAGTCCACAGAGATGAGCAGCATCGCGCCCGGCTGGCCAAGATGGATGGAGCGGAGGAGAGAGGAGAGGATCTGTCGTTGGGGGAGATACTGACGCTTTACAGCCAACCGATAAACGAGGAGCAGGCTTGGGGGGTGTGTTATCAATGCTGCCGGACGCTGTCAAAGGGAGCGGGGGAATGCAGGGGGACCTCCGCATCAGGGACGGATTACTGGAGACGAATAGACGGACCTGGGGATGTGAGGATTCAGAAAGACGGCTCTGTTACAATACAGTATCAAAGCATGTCAGGTAAAGATAGCCTGTTATATAATATCATCCAGCTCTATGCAGGCCACGGCAATTTCTTGCATTTAAAAACAATGCTGTTGAGGTTGAGGACGTCGAAGTTTCTAATTGAGATGTTTGACGAAAAAAGACGTGCACAATTTAAACCCTGATTGGCTGCATGCCCCCCCCCCCCATTAATATTGCACTGAATCTTCGCACCATGCATTTGCCTACTTAGTAGCTGTCATTTCAGTTTGGGGTAGGTAATTCTGAATAGCGATTACATACTTCACAGTTTGCTGCGGGCATCTTGAACAACTGTATGAATCTAAGGCCACATGATAGCTGACGTTATAGTTGACCATTCCGCAGCCCTCGGCCAAGGTGTTGCCAGCTTCCTTGGCTGATAAACAAAGGAATGCATTATTCTCTTCAGCAGGGATCCCATGCTGCTCTGAAACTGACGGTGGCTAGGGATCATGTGAAAGCAACTTCACCCCAAAAATGGCGATGTAATGTAATGTAAGGCAATGTAAACTAAAGTGTGTTTATTTGTATAGAGCCTATGGCATTGTCTAGTCCTTTTTTTCTATTGCCTGTTGGCCATTCTTTAGTTCAGTAGGTTATTATGCTGCCGAGCCTAAAGCATGTGACGCTGAAACGTGAACTCGAGATCCGACTAAGTGTGCGTGAAAGACTACGTAATGCTCTCAGAGGTCTGACTTTTCTATGGGAGACTTGTGGGCCTTCCCATGTTGTTTTGGTGATTCATTTGTTCACCACTGACAGTGCAGCAGTAATAGGACAGCCACTATTCATTGGAATTATTCTGTGAAACGACGAAGAACTGAATAGGTAGCGACTTGATACAACTCACCTCATGGATTTGTCGGTAGACCAATCACTCACTCACTCACTCAGGAAGTGACGTCTAGCTGTACCATCTGCGTAGACTTGGAGGGGGCGCGATAGCGCCAAAATGTGCATAAACGAGAACATCTAAAAATAAATGAAGGCTTAAGACTTCAAAGATTTATTGTGTTTTTTCTTTTACAATTCAACTTTCTAATGTTCATTGATAAGAACATTTACAAAGTATAGTTTCTGCACTGCCACCGCTATTCTCTCTTAGCCTCTCCCTCCTATTGTTGCCCACGCAGTTTCCTTTTTTCTTTTTGGGTAGGATTTTACACCAGGTAGGATTTTAAAATCACGGCTTGGAAAGAGAAGCAAGTAAGACGTTTCATCACCTTTTAACGCGCACAAACAAATCAATCTTTTGATTGAAAAAAAAGAGAATTGTCAGTTCATGTCCGTTCGCTTTCCTGGTTAGCTAAAGCCATGATTCAGTCGAGCTAACTTTAAACTCTGTCCAAGTGGTTCGGCAGTGTTAAGCGTCCAATCCGAATGCAGTATTATGTAAATAATACATAACGGTAGCTACTCAGTCGAAAATGTGCAGTCAATATTTGGCCAACTTTCAATTACAAACTTAAGACAGTGATCCCGTATCGTTCTGTTCATAACAAAATCACGCAGCAGTTCTTTGCATTGCTCAAACGTCATGGTGAAAAGGTTAAAGGTGCATCTTAACAAGTTCTAAGATAGGCAACTAGGTTCACTCAGGTGGCAGGGTACTCATATATGTATTAACTGTCTTGACTCAAACCCCAGTGTTGAGAAACGGTTGATGACGCTGTCATGCCATGCCATGTGATGTACGTTAATTGCTGGGTGTGTCTGAATATGAGCTTAAGTCGAAAGTGAACAGTTAAACATAAATGTCTCTTGACAAACAGAGACCTGGCACGTCTCTTGCTTCATGACTTCATCCTGTGTAGTTGAATCATTTTTCTCTCACGCTCAGAACACAGCGCGCTTAACAGGCATATTTACTGACAGATAGGCTAATTATGTCTACCTATTTCACTCTTGAATGGACTACGAAAGGGCTCAAAAGGATGTGTTTTTCACACGATATCCACACCCTTTGGAGCATTGCAGAGAGGATACTTATGTATAGTGTTATTGAGCGGCTAACTTTTTGTGGCGCTGTTGCTTTTTGGTGACTGTACTTGCTCTGTTGTTCTTCTAAGAACCAGTTCATGTCGAAATTATACTGTTCAACTGAAGAACTGTAGTTCCATAACTAATAGGGATCCAATTACAAGACGTGAAACCGCAACGGTGATGTGAATCTAACAATGCAATTAGCGCATATATCGTATAATAACTCTTCCTGGTCCTTCTTCTATATGTTTTAAATCCTGAGGTTTTTGTATTGTGACCCTATGATAGGTAAAAAAAGAAGGCACCAAAGGATTAGAGTTCCTGTTAAACTGTTGGAGAATGTAATGTCCAGTAGATTGGACCTAGTTGGGGGTGTTCTTTTTAATTTGCATCCTCTAATTACCCTCTTCCATGTGTGCTGCTATTTTCAACCCCATGTTTTCTTCTCAAGTGTAAAGATGGAGACGAGAAGAGCTCCTGGGCTGAAGTTTATCTACTCTCCTCCACTCCCATTCATACTCTCAAAATGACCAGATTTGGCACTTGAGTTGCTAAAATTGATGCTGCTATATCTTAGCTGAAAAAATATGTAATTAATGCAGCTATATTATTGTAATTCACCAAAGCTTAAATGATAGGTCCCCTTTTTTGGACTCAGGTATCAATAAATCATTATTGAACTTAATATAAAATTGCACAGCACAAACCTCATTGAATTTCAGTACTGAGAAACTTACCACTTTGCTGAATCTTTTCACTGGGTTTCTGTATAGTCCAATGGAGCAATTGTTTTAAGCATTTAAAAACCATGATATATCTCCTTTGCAAAACTAGGAAGCTCACAGTATTGTCATATGTATCTTCATTTGTTTTATGTTTACTCAGAATATGTTTTGAACAGGAGCACAATGTGATTTGATAGGAACTACTTTTTGCAGCTGATGCAGCACATCCTAACCATCTGTAAACTTCTGCTCTGTGAGAGCAGGAAGTCCTGTTGCTCGGCAGTCCTGCAAAAAAGGTTTTCCTTGCTACAACTACGCTGTCCCTTGACTTTCTTCTTCTGCCAATCTATGAGATAAAGACACTTAATTTGATAGAAAGAATGGTAGGTGACTAATTTTTTAACAGATCGCATGTCTGACTGTACTGTGAGCTTCCTGTTTTTGAACAGGAGATATGTCATGGTTTTTGAAGGTTTTAACGATTGCCTCATTGGACTGAAACCCAGTGAGAAGGTTCAGCAAATTGGCAAGTTTCTCAATACTGAAGAGATCAGTGAAGTTTTGATCTGCATGAAGCTAAATGATGCCCGACAATGTTTTGATGAAGTCTAGGGTCAAAAAGGGCGAACTTATTCTTTAAGTTGACTGCTGGTGTTGTTATCTGCCTCTTAGTTATTGTGACTCCTTTCTGTAGGTGTCACTATAGAAATGAGGTTGTTTTCAAATAAGGAAATATACTAACTGTAAATGTCACTGTTATATTCCCATATGACTTAGTTTTTTAGTTAGTGTAGGTGGACAAACGGATTCAATTTTTAGGGTAAATCTGCTGCTCTAATTTTCAGTTTGGTTTATTGGGGACTCTCTCTCCCCCTGATAAGTAAAGTATAACAGAGGTATAGATCTTTATAATCTGATAGACAATGCAATGGCTCTCATGAAAAATATCATGCTCCTCAACTTCTCCCCAATGATGCCAGTATCCACAACTAACCATATTTGGTTACATGTGGAGTATAAAAAAATATGCACATTCAACCAGATGTCAGGTGTTGCAATTTTACTATGCAAGTTTAAGTAATAACGGATGTATGCTGTAATGTATTATTGCATTATGGTATGTTACAACACAGTGCAAAACTGGCATTAGTTGAAGTAATAGATTAGCAGACGTTACTGAAGTAAAAGCAAATTGAGATATTAAGGGAAACATTGACGTCCATTAATTTTGAATGAAGTAGACATGGAGTGGGTCTTTCATTTGAGACTGGCCTAGTTTGCGTGATGAGTGGACAGAGCACGGTCTCTGAAGTTAGTTTATGATCCTGGGTGTAAGACGATCAGAGAAGAGAAGCAAATCTCTAACAAGTAAGATTCGAGGCGTGCAGAACCACAAGGCTTTTCTGCCAGCATTTGATGATTTAAAAAAACGTCTCTCAGTATCAAAGTAAGAATAAACCATTGGCATTGATCATAAGGATCCTATATCCCCTGTTTTCTGCAACATCAACATGCCAGATGTCCACTCTTTCTTCTTCAAATGGCTTTGCCTCAAATGTTTTTTTATGCCTGCTTATCAGGCCTTTGATGAAAAATGGCTTGCGCATGAACAGATGCAGGGATTTCTATGAAGCTTGAGACAATGGAGACCCCCAAGGATATCACATGCATTGAGATATAAGTTCAAGCAAATGGCATTCATGACTTTTGGACATCGTCATATATGCACTTAAGCTTCTAGTCACACACATTTTGCACTGCACTTACTTTCTATGGAGCTCAGTTTGTGTAACTATGCATATCTATGCCCTATGAATTGATTCCTTTATTCTTTATCAGTCTGGATCCCCAAATGAGTACTCTGGAATCAAAAATGAATCTTGATGTGGCTGGTAGTGAGTTATAACTTATGTTCCATTTAATTTTTTTTTTACATGATGATGGTGGTCACGTGGCTTGGGTCCTGGACTGTTCCGGTGGTGTCTGGACACTGCTTGGCATCCTGCCCATCATATTCTCCATAAATTTTATAAGTCCATTATAATTCTGTTTATCCTCTTTCGCTGTTGTATTATGTAAATTGTGTAAACACAACATCCATTGCACATTGCCCGTCTTGGGGGAGAGATCCCTCCTCTGATTCAAGGTTCAAGATTCAAGAGTTTTATTTGTCACATACACACAAGTACAAGTCCCGAGTGCAGTGAAATGAAAAAAAAAGAAAAAGGTACGAACTCTGAAATGTTGCCCTGTTGCTCTCCCTGAAGTTTCTTTCTATTTTTTTCTCCCTGTTAAAGGTTTTTTTTTTTAGGGAGTTGTTCCTTATTCGATGAGAGGGTCTAAGGACAGGATGTTGTGTTGCTGTTAAGCCCACTGAGGCAAATTCGTAATTTGTGATATTGGGCTATACAAATACAATTGACTTGACTTGACTTGACTTGACTTGACTTGAAACCAAAGATTCTGGTCTTTTAAGCAAAGTAATGACAAGATAGGGAAGGGGAAAGGTGTCCGGGTGGCGTAGCAGTCTATGCCGTTACCTACCAACATGGGGGTTGCCGGTTCGAATCCCCGTGTTACCTCCGGCTTGGTTGGACGTCCCCAACAGACACAACTGGCTGTGTCTGCGGGTGGGAAGCTGGCTGTGGGTATGTGTGCTGGTCGCTGCACTAGCGCCTCCTCTGGTCGGTCAGGGCGCCTGTTCAGGGGGGAGGCGGAACTGGGGGGAATAGCGTGATCCTCCCATGCGCTACGTCCCCCTGGCGAAACTCCTCACTGTCAGGTGAAAAGAAGCGGCTGGCAACTCCACATGTATCGGAGGAGGCATGTGGTAGTTTGCAGCCCTCCTCGGATCGGCAGAGGGGGTGGAGCAGCAACCGAGACGGCTCAGAAGAGTGGGATAATTGGCCGGATACAATTGGGGAGAAAAATGGGGGGGGAAATCCCCCCAAAAAATAGGAACGGGGAAAAAGGATTAATTCTTCGTATTTACTAAATGTTATAAACTAAATGTTCTGTAAAAGACAATAACAACCAGTAACAGTGATTGGTTCACCTTTTTGGGTAAGAATACACATATGCAACATGTTGTTCTCCTTTGAAGTCATCCTACAAACAGATTTACCAGGTCATGAGATGAAGTGGAAGTTAAATTTGGACTAATGAAATCATTTTGCAGCGTCCAATGCTGTAAAACTGTTCAAGTCAGCTACCTTGGTGTAAGAGAAATGGACGATCTGATGTCTGCAGTTCTTTGTATAGAAACATCAGTGTAGTTTTGGTATACTGGAGAAACTTTTATTACGATGGGATGAAACACATTGTATTATGTAAGTTGCTTTATTCTTGGGCTGTCACCTACTTTGTCTAACATTGCTCTCTTGCTTGATCTGCAGGTAAATACAGCCCTTGCACACTGACAGAGGTGAGTAACTTAACTTTAATATACACTACCGTTCAAAAGTTTGGGATCACATTGAAATGTCCATATTTTTGAAGGAAAAGCACTGTACTGTTCAATGAAGATAACTTTAAACTAGTCTTAACTTTAAAGAAATACACTCTATACATTGCTAATGTGGTAAATGACTATTCTAGCTGCAAATGTCTGGTTTTTGGTGCAATATCTACATAGGTGTATACAGGCCCATTTCAAGCAACTATCACTCCAGTGTTCTAATGGTACAATGTGTTTGCTCATTGGCTCAGAAGGCTAATTGATGATTAGAAAACCCTTGTGCAATCATGTTCACACATCCGAAAACAGTTTAGCTCGTTACAGAAGCTACAAAACTGACCTTCCTTTGAGCAGATTGAGTTTCTGGAGCATCACATTTGTGGGGTCAATTAAACGCTCAAAATGGCCAGAAAAAGAGAACTTTCATCTGAAACTCGACAGTCTATTCTTGTTCTTAGAAATGAAGGCTATTCCATGCGAGAAATTGCTAAGAAATTGAAGATTTCCTACACCGGTGTGTACTACTCCCTTCAGAGGACAGCACAAACAGGCTCTAACCAGAGTAGAAAAAGAAGTGGGAGGCCGCGTTGCACAACTGAGCAAGAAGATAAGTACATTAGAGTCTCTAGTTTGAGAAACAGACGCCTCACACGTCCCCAACTGGCATCTTCATTAAATAGTACCCGCAAAACACCAGTATCAACATCTACAGTGAAGAGGCGGCTGCGGGATTCTGGGCTTCAGGGCAGAGTGGCAAAGAAAAAGCCATATCTGAGACTGACCAATAAAAGAAAAAGATTAAGATGGGCAAAAGAACACAGACATTGGACAGAGGAAGACTGGAAAAAAGTGTTGTGGACAGATGAATCCAAGTTTGAGGTGTTTGGATCACAAAGAAGAACGTTTGTGAGACGCAGAACAAATGAAAAGATGCTGGAAGAATGCCTGACGCCATCTGTTAAGCATGGTGGAGGTAATGTGATGGTCTGGGGTTGCTTTGGTGCTGGTAAGGTGGGAGATTTGTACAGGGTAAAAGGGATTCTGAATAAGGAAGGCTATCACTCCATTTTGCAACGCCATGCCATACCCAGTGGACAGCGCTTGATTGGAGCCAATTTCATCCTACAACAGGACAATGACCCTAAACACACCTCCAAATTGTGCAAGAACTATTTAGAGCAGAAGCAGGCAGCTGGTATTCTATCGGTAATGGAGTGGCCAGCGCAGTCACCAGATCTGAACCCCATTGAGCTGTTGTGGGAGCAGCTTGACCGTATGGTACGCAAGAAGTGCCCATCCAACCAATCCAACTTGTGGGAGCTGCTTCTGGAAGCGTGGGGTGCAATTTCTCCAGATTACCTCAACAAATTAACAGCTAGAATGCCAAAGGTCTGCAATGCTGTAATTGCTGCAAATGGAGGATTCTTTGACGAAAGCAAAGTTTGATGTAAAAAAAATCTTATTTCAAATACAAATCATTATTTCTAACCTTGTCAATGTCTTGACTCTATTTTCTATTCATTTCACAACATATGGTGGCGAATAAGTGTGACTTTTCATGGAAAACACAAAATTGTTTGGGTGATCCCAAACTTTTGAACGGTAGTGTATATATATATATATATATATATATATCCATGTATGTCATCATTACATATCAACAGTGGATTTATCCTCTTTGGAGTCGTTGTCAGAGCTATAGCTCTGACAACGACTCCAAAGAGGATAAATTCTGAGTCTCATCACCAGCCAGTCAGACTAGCTTCGTCTAGCCAGAAAGGCACGAACTGAGGAAGCCTCTTGGATGAGAGGCGAAACGTCTTCACAGATATATATCAAGTCCAGTTGCACTTGATTCAACTCCTTTGGATAACCATGACCTGGATGAATGAGAACATTCACAGCCACCTGTACACAGTATGGTCATCGTGTCTGTAAATATCTTCTTTTTTTTTGCATTGCGCTGGGACGCACCTACAGTTATCTGTTTCTAGCATCAAGATCATATAATTGCACTGGCGGCATGGTGGCCCAGTGGTTAGCACTGTTGCCTCACAGCAAGAAGGTCCTGGGTTCGAACCTCAGGTCATCCCAGGTCCTTTATGTGTGGAGTTTGCATGTTCTCCCCGTGTCTGTGTGGGTTTCCTCCGGGTGCTCCGGTTTCCCTCCACCATCGAAAAGACATGAATGTTAGGGTTAATACTCCTGACTGTGCGCTTGAGCAAGGCAATGGAAAGAAGAACTGGAGTTGATCCCCGGGCGCTGCAGCTGCCCACTGCTCCTTTACAATAGGATGGGCTAAATGCAGAGAACTAATTTAATTGTATACTCATATGAATACAATGTCAAACAAAGTGGCTTTCATTTCATTTCTTAAGGTACACAGTAGCAGAGTCTGAAAATTTGATTCGTCACGACAAGCAACAACAAGTTGTTGTTTTTTTATTTCTGATGTCTTTTCCATGTCATAGAGTCTGCCATATGATTGCACATGTCCAATCTGTCTTTCCCTCAGCCTGGGGATTTTACTTACACCACAGCCTCAGGTCTCACAGTTGGCCTGCTTGGCTGTTTAAATGTCACGCCTTATGGCCAAGCTTTTGAGAAAAGCTTTGGTGGGTAAGATGTAATTAATGTAAATTTGTCTCATCCAGCCGCCTTGTCAACTGACTTTCTCTGCGCTGACAGCAGTGCTTGTTTAGTGGTTGTGGCCATAAATGTTTAAAGAGTGAGAAGAAGCAAGCAGAAGATACATTGCTGGATGTTCATTCAATGTGAAAGCATGGTTCCACATAGCTTGAATAGGTTTCACTAACAAAACTGTTTAATAGTGAGCAAATGGGCCCAATCTGGATCCATGCTAAGTTCACCGGACGCTGTGTTGTTTCTGAGGGATTTCTGGACTTGGGACTGTTGGGTTGTGATGGTAATTGAGCTGTGATAACAGATGGACAGTGAATAGATCACACACACACACACACACACACACACACACACACACACACACACACACACACACACACACACACACACACACACACACACACATATGTTGAGAATGTGAAAAACTATATGCAAATCCTCTGTAAGCAGCTTTGCACAACTGATGAGGAGTTTATACAATACAGTGTGTTAGGGACTGGCTGACAAAAATACTGAAATACTGGCAAGTTGTTTAAGGTGCTTGACACTTGACAGCGTAAAATCCCACTTGGCAGATTTTCTGCTCCTATTAGCATGACTTGCCGCAGTTTGTATGCAACATTTTCTCCAACTAGGGGACACAATTGTGCATGCCGGCACACCCATTAATCACACATGGATTCAAACACATGTACTCTACCAAATGATGCTCTCTGTTGACAGCTGTGAGTCAGGTGACTCTGCTTTACTCAGCCAATCACTCAGAGACTATAAGAATTGCAAATACCCAGAACTTAAAGCTCAAACTTGGTTTTGTGCCCAGTCATCCCAATGTACATTTGCTTTGTTTTTTTTAAAATTTATTTGAACTGACAATACGACCATACTCTTCAGCTATCCCAAAACACTTCTGCCATCCTTAACTTAGTTAATAAGGGCATAAAAAGTGTTAAATGTTATCTCAAATGTTTCCCTTCTTTATAGCCCATTTCCCAGTGGTCCTCTCAAGATGTTGCTGTTGGACCTTTGGGGTCCCGTGATGTGGCGTAGCTTCTCAAGAGTGTGGATCATGCTTCATCACACATCTCTGTGAAAGTTTAACCATTCGTGGCTAGTTTTCCATTAATGTCCGGCTTTGGAGCTTTCAAGTCAGGAATGCGGAATTGGAAATAATTTACTTTGGGAATTAGTTTTGCTAAATCGTTTGACAGAAAAAGTTTGCTTTGAGAATGATTTGTGCAAGCTATAAATGTGCTTTTATAAGAGGAAAAAAAGGGACAGGGAGGGATGACGCACTAGAAAGACAAACACGGGCTGTGTAAGGAGATTGAGTGATAGGTGTTCATACGATGTGATTTAGGTGATTTATCTCTGCTCGCTGTGTTATGGGAAATGATAAGAGATGCATATCTGCTGAACAGTGAACCACAGCAGCCAACTCAGTCATATGACAGCCAGAGGTCATTGCATAGTCAAGCAGAAGAATTACTGAAAAGACCTCTTCAAAATAAGATGGTTTATATCTGAGAGAAAGGAACCTGCACTTGTTTTTGCCCCATAAATTGATCAAATTATGACACCCGGGGTGTGAAGGATTCTTTGTCAAAGAGATTTAAAGAGTGGGTTCGGCAATAATGGCCAGTCAGTTCCTTTCCACCACTCAGTATTGACATCACCAGTTATGAAATGCATAGATTGAGTTCTCTGTGATCTGATTCCTGGTCCGGTGTCGACCTTCTAAAAAGATGGCACATGTAATTGATCGGGTATGGTTTTGTTAGTCTTCTGATTTAATTGAAGGCCGTGTTATTAAGTAACTGCACCTATGTAATTACTTTTTATTTTAAAATTAAATCTGATTAACGAAACAGTCCAGAAATTATGACTAGACTAGAATAGAATACTCTTTTTTGGTCATTTTGTACATACATACAAATGAAATTTACTTCTTGCATTTAACCCTTCCTAGCTGTTTAGCTAGGTGCAGGGGCAGCCGCCTCGCAGTGCCTTGGGACCAACTCCAGTTATTTTTTTTCTATTGCCTCGGTCAGGGGCACAGACAGGAGTATCACCCCTAATATGCATGTCTTTTTGATGGTGGGAGTAAACAGCAGCACCTGGAGGAAACCCACGCAGACACGAGAGAATGTGCAAACTCCACACAGAAAGGACCCGGGACAGCCTGGGGTTCAAACCCAAGACCTTGCTGTGAGGCAACAGTGCTAACCACTGGGCCACTGTGCCACCCAATGACGTTCAAATGTTTGGACAGATGTAATAGAATATCCAGAAATTTAATGCCTTTGGGCTCATTTCCAAGACCTACAGAATTAGAAATCTGTAAAGGCTTCAGTAATCAAAACTTCCCTTTAGTACATTGTGGAGTTTCAGTATTTCAGTGCCCAGTGGGACAGTTATCAATGACATCAGTCCAAGTGAGCCTTTCCAATGGTGAAGCTAGACATTAAGGGAGAGCACAGCTCTACTGAATCATCTCTCATTACCTTTGAAAATTCACTGACATTGCAAGGAATTCATTAAATTATAGGATAAACAAGACTTCCTGTTACACAGTAAGAGGGTGCCACAACAGAAGAGAGCTAACACGTCAGGCCAGGACTCCACATTCTACACCCATCTACAGGCCAGTGGCCACTCTTTCAAGGATGAGGATGTGCACATCCTTGTTAAGGAGGAGTACTGGTTTGAACAGGGAATCAAAGAGGCCATCTATGTTAAGAGGGAACAACCATCCCTGAACCGGGGTGGGGGTGGGGGGTGCCAACAGTGCATCTGTCACCATCTTACAATGCTGTGATTGCAACTATTCCCCAATCCTCTGTGAATAGTACACATGGCCATTGTAACTCTAGTTAATGCTTATCGCAATTTGCACATGAAACCGATCGTTGGTTTCAGTCGTTATGCAACTGTATTGTTTATAAGGGTGGGGATACCTGCAGTCAGTTGAGACTGAAGGGGTCACTTAGATGAGTGATGAAATGTTTCTCCCAATAAACGTTGTGTCTAGATGAACTGATTCAACTTTCTGATACTTTTTTTTCTAGGAAAGCTGAATGAGTGTGTAAGCCCTTTTTTTTAGCACTGATGTTTCACACATGCATAATTGCATACATCACATATGTGAGCCTCCAAGTACAACCACAGCGTTTTACTGTTGACTCCTGACCAGCTCCACCGGTTAACTGTTTTGCTAAATGGCACGTTCAGCGTAGTTGTTCAGCAGGTCTGGAATTTAAATTATCCACTAACAGGCCTCCTCTTCAGACCTTGAATGCACTACTGCACTCATGCACTATACACAAATGCATAGAATGTTTCTTTTTTAAAGACTTATTTCTGATTTTTCCCAATTTAGTGGCCAATCGCTCCCTATTCTAGTTCAAACACCCACCCTCGTACTGCATGCGTTCGCCAACTGCATCTCTCCGGCCGGCAGTCTCAAAGGAGACGCCTCGCCACTTCCATGACAAGGTGAATCCAGGCTGAATCACTGCTTTTTCCCACACACACAGAGACGCATTCATGTGACGAACACAAGCCGACTCCGCCCCCCTCCCGAAGACAGCGTTGACAATTACTGCTGCTTCATCAAGTCCGGCCATAGTCGGATCTGACGAGACCGAGGCGCGAACCCCGGTCCCCAGTGGGCAACTGCATTGACACAAAGCCGATGCTTAGACCGCTGCACCACCGCAGACCCCAAATGCATAGAATTAAGAGACTGATATTGTGTTCTACTTATATTTTGGGGGGTTGAACGTTAGCCAGTTTCTGAAGAATGGGTTGTATGCGTGCCTCAGGGGAGGACCCAAGAAACAGCATTATCTGAATTGAGTCATGACGTTGGTTTTTAAGTTGAAACACTAAAGTCATAATGAATGAAAATTATGTGAGGTAAAACTGAAACCCTAGATTTGAAATTTTCCCTTGTTGTCAGAGACATGTAAAATAACAGCTCAGCGTGTATATTTCAGACAATGACAAAATGGTATAACATGAGCTTGAGCTGTACAGCTGTAGCACTGCCTTTGATTTGACCACATTGGACATATATTTGTATTGCAGATATATAAACGACTTGTTCAAAAGGGCATAGTGTGGCGGCCTATTCAGTTGCTTACCAACACGGGGATTGCCTGTTTGAATCCCTGTTACCTCTAGGTTGGTCGGGCATCCCTACAGACATAATTGGCGCGTCTGCGGGTGGGAAGCCGGATTTGGGTATGTGTCCTGGTCGCTGCACTAGCACCCCCTCTCATTGGTCGGGGCGCCTGTTTGGGGGGGGGACTGGGGGGAATAGCGTGATCCTCCCACACGCTACGTCATCCTGGTGAAACTCCTTACTGTCAGGTGAAAACAAGCAGCTGGCAACTCTACATGTATCGGAGGAAGCATGTGGTAGTCTGCAGCCCTCCCCGGATCGACAGAGGGGGTGGAGCGGCGGCCGGGATGGCTTGGAAGAGTGGGGTAATTGGCTGTATACAGTTGGGGAGGAAAAAAATGGGGAACCCCCCCCCCAAAAAAAAAAAAACTTTTTCATTTTATAAGGAAGGAATACAAGGAGACTTGGTGGTGAGATGAGGAAGTACAGCAAAGTATACAGAGGAAGAGGTTGGCAAAGAAGAAGTGGGATAGTCAGAGAGATGAAGAAAGTAGACAGGAGTACAAGGAGATGCAGCGTAAAGCAAAGAGAGAGCTGGCAAAGGAAAAGGCGTATGGTGAGTTGTATGAGAGGTTAGACACTAAGGAAGGAGAAAAGGACTTTTACCGATTGGCTAAACAGAGGGGCCGAGCTGGGAAGGATGTGCAGCAGGTAAGGGCGATCAAGGATAGAGATGGAAATGTGCTGACAAGTGAGGAGAGTGTGTTGAGAAGGTGGAAGGAGTACTTTGAGGGGCTGATGAATGAAGAAAATGAGAGAGAGAGAAGGTTGGATGATGTGGGGATAGTGAGTCAGGAAGTGCGATTGATTAGCAAGGAGGAAGTGAGGGCAGCTATGAAGAGGATGAAGAGTGGAAAGGCAGTTGGTCCAGATTACATACCTGTGGAGGCATGGAGATGTTCAGGAGAGATGGCAGTGGGGTTTTTAACTAGATTGTTTAACACAATCTTGGAAAGTGAGAGGATGCCTGAGGAGTGGAGAAGAAGCATACAGGTACTGATTTTCAAGAACAAGGTTGATGTGCAGAACTGTAGCAACTACAGGGGTATAAAGTTGATCACCCACAGCATGAAGATATGGGAAAGAGTAATAGGAGAAGAGCTGACGATTAGCGAGCAGCAGTATGGTTTCATGCCATGAAAGAGCACTACAGATGTGATGTTTGCTTTGAGAAGGTTGATTGATACGTATAGAGATGGCCAGAAGGAGTTACATTGTGTCTTTGTGGATTTAGAGAAAGCATACGACAGGGTGCCGAGAGAGGAGGTGTAGTATTGTATGAGGAAGTCGGGAGTTGCAGAGAAGTATGTAGGAGTGGTGCAGGATATGTATGAGGAAAGTGTGACAGTGGTTGAGGTTCGTGGTTGTAAAGACAGATGGGTTCAAGGTGGAGGTGGGATTACATCAAGGATCAGCTCTGAGCCCTTTCTTGTTTCCGATGGTGATGGACAAGATCAGGCAGGAATCTCCGTGGACTATGATGTTTGCGAATGACATTGTGATCTGTAGTGAGAGTAGGGTGCAGGTTGAGGAGAGCCTGGAGAGGTGGAGGTATGCACTGGAGAGAAGAGAAATTAAAGTCAGTAGGAGCAAGATGGAATACATAATGCGTGAATGAGAGGAAGGACAGTGGAATGGTTAGGATGCAAGGAGTAGAGGTGACTAAGTCATATAAGTTTAAATACTTGGGGTCAACTGTCCAAAGAAACGGGGAGTGCAGAAGAGAGGTGAAGAAGAGAGTGCAGGCAGGGTGGAGTGGGTGGAGAAGAGTGTCAGGAGTACTTTGCAATAGAAGGGTACCAGCAAGAGTTAAAGAGGATTTTTACAAAATGGTTGTGAGACCAGCTATGTTATATGGTTTGGGGACAATGGCGTTGACGAAAAGACAGGAGGCGGGGCTGGAGGTAGCAGAGTTGAAGATGATAAGATTTTCATTGGGAGTGATGAAGAAGGACAGGATTAGGAATGAGTATATTAGAGGGACAGCTCAGGTTAGATGGTTTGGAGACAAAGCAAGAGAGGCAAGACTGAGATGGCTTGGACATGTGTGGATGAGAGATGCTAGGTATATTGGGAGAAGGATGCTGAATATGGCGCTGCCAGGGAAGAGGAAAAGAGGAAGGCCAAAGAGGAGGTTTATGGATCTTGTGAGAGAGGACATGCAGGTGTCGGGTGTGACAGAGGAAGATGCAGAGGACAGGAAGAGATGGAAATGGATGATTCATTGCGGCAACCCCTAACGGGAGCAGCGGAAAGTAATAGTAGTAGGTGGCCTGTTTATTTGCCTTTCCATAGCCTTGTTAATGCAAACCCACTAAGACGAAGTATAAACATTTAAAACTTTCTTTGTAAAAGTTTTGGCAGATGCTGATAAATGTTGGGTTGTTGAATTTGCATAAAGTAGTTCTTGGTGTCACACATTTTCCATAGACTGGTCTTGTGTTGTTGTGAGAATTGCCCTACGTCTTCTCAGAAATCGCCCAACTTAAATAAGATTCTCAGTATCACATGTCTGTGTTTATATAGAAAATTCTCAAGTTCTCGTGATCTTCAAATTTATTTACTCCCAGCCTCCTTTCCATGCTAAGGACCTAAAGTCTTCTCAGAAAGAGAAATGGGTCGAGTCCAAGCCAAGAACAAACTCACTGGCAGGCTGTTTTTCTATCATATCCTGTGAAATCCAGAAGACGTGTCATGTGATGCATACGGGATAGTTTCTTGCATGTGTTTTTCAAGTGCAGTAAACTAGGAACGTGTGATTGCTGTTGCATCACTTTTGCTGAATTAATTTTCCCAAAAGCCTGGAATATCTAAAAGTGTGACACTCGGGAACGTACAGTAACCAATAAACAGTGAATGGTAGACACCTGGCAGTTGAACCCAGAGGGGCCCATTACATCATTTTGCAGTGTGATGGGGTGGAAACACAAACTGTATGTTCTCCTGTTAACCTGAAGCTCTGTTCTTGTATCACATCCTGTCCTCCTTGCACCTGATATCTTGTACCACAGTTCGGTTTGTGAAATTTAAACCTAAATGGCTCAGAAAATGATATCTTATCGTAACGGCCCAGTGTACCTAGATGAATGAAGCGAAGCCCTAATCTGAATCTGTTGTGCACCATTGCTGCTCTGAAACCCAGCAGCAGACGGTGGGTGGATAGCAGACAGATATATACTGTACGTGGGTGTTGATGATAAATAAAACTAGGCGATGGCATGGGTGTTTAGAGGAGAACGAGGCCCTGTGAACGCAGACATCACGCTCGCATTGTGTGTAATTGAAGCAGAATTTGCCATCTGTAGGTTTATAACCAAGGAAAATCCGTATTGCATTTGGATACACTTATCAACTGTCCTCATATTCTTGATAACATTTCTCTGTGGTTGGGGGAACATAAAAAAAATAAGCCTTGGGATTATTTCAGAGCAATTTTAAAAAAAAATTACATGAATAAATGATTCACCAGTAATTTGAATCTTGGATATTTTCTGTAGTGTACAGAAAACATTCACATGAAGGAAAAGTGTGAGCTGTTAAAACATTGAATGAATGAAGGAGGAGTGGAGGATTAACAAATTATTTTCAAGTATTAAGTAATATGTCAATTTTTTATGCCATTTATTTTAACTGTTGTGAAAAATGCCAAGGTGTCCTACCCCCAAGACAGTAGGATAAACTAAGAAAGCAGTTGTATTTATTTTCTTTCTGACCTTATGTCTTTGACCAAATGATGCTTGACCTTTGACCCCCAAACCCCTCCTTTGTTTTTTTTTTTTCATTTGCAAGTGTGGGAGCTAATAGGTGAGATGAGAAATTTTATAGATTTTTAGTTCACTCGCATTGTGGAGTCAAGGAGAAGTCTTGTCTTCTGTGAATTAGTTATAGTTACAGTTGGTTTTTAGAGAATAATATGTCTGACATGATCTCATCAGGCTCTTTTTAGTCATGCTTAGGCAAGACTGTCAGAGAATTCAGATATCCATCTGTTTCATATATGAACTGATAGTGTGGGATCATCTGAAGTAGTGTCAGTTTACTCTACAAACAACTAAAAGGGTCCATATAGTGTTCGTAATGATATTATAATGTTCATAAAGATGGCGGCGCGAACTTATGTTTGCAGCAGCCTTACCCAGTACCGGTGTGGGAAGATAGCGGTGTGAACTTACATTTGTGGCGACCTCACCCAGTGCTGTCCATGCAGTGTCTTTGTCCACGTCTGCATATAAGTTCGTGTCTTCATTTGATGGCTGGGAGAGCTGGCGCTGGACTGGCTGGGAGAGCTTGGTCTGCTGCATCCTGTGGGCCCATGGACCGTGGCCCTGCCTGGAGCTACGCTTGAAGAGGAAACACTGAGGGCGGTCTGACAGGATGCGGAAGCGGGGCAGGCTAAGCTAACTGCTAGCCCATGCAGACCTGCAGTTCCGATGGCACCGAGAGCGGTCTGGCGGTGGCCTCGCCTAGCGTTGACTGTGTTTTTGGTGTCGTGTGGAGAGCGGGGAGGTATATCAAGGGTGTCTGGCTGGGAGAGCTGGTGTTGGATCGGCTGGGGGAGCCTGGTCTGCGGCGTCCAGTGGGCCCAAGGACCCCAACACTGACTGGAGCTGTGCCCAAAGAAGAAACACCGAGGGCGGTCTGACAGGACGTGGAAGCAGGGCAGGCTAAGCTAACTGCTAGCCCATGCGGACCGACAGTTCCGACAGTAATCCTGGCTGGCGTTCGTTCTCCTGGACAGTGATTTTTTTTGTTATGTAGTTTGGATATATGTGTTCTAGTTTGGATATATGTGTTCTAGTTTGGATATATATGTGTTCTAGTTTGGCTATATGTGTTCTTGTAGTTTTTGTGTTTTTGTCTTTGTGTTGCACTGCTGTTTCATTTCATGTACATGAAGTGAAATGACAAAGTGTTCCTGATTCCTGATAATAACAAGTGTAACATTGATATGACTAGTGAGTCATGTTGAAGTCTAGCAAGGGGAAATGGCTTTCCTCGTTTTGATATATAAAAATAAAAAATGGTTGGCAATGGCTTAGATGCCGCCTTTGCTGGCTGCCTATGATCTTGTTAGCCATGTTAGCAACCCTGGCCAGTTTATTTCCGCACTTATATCAAAATTTCTGCCTTTCAGTGAGGCGAATTAAGTTGTTCCCTCTAAATCTTTAGACTTGAGCTGAATTGCCACTTCACCCAGTTTATTGTTGAGCGATCTCACATTAGGCCTTGTAATCAGTGACAGAGGCTGTATCTTCCTAGTATTCATAGCCTTGTTGTATATCTGGCTCTGGATCACCACTTCTTTTTATCTAAAAAAACGGTAAGGGCAAACGTCCCAACACCGTCCATCCATCCATTATCCGAACCACTTATCCTGCTGTCAGGGTCGCGGGGATGCTGGAGCCTATCCCATGTTCAGAATTGATCATATTGTGCCCCGGATCAACAAAGATCAAAGCAATTTATTGTACTTTCCCCCATACATTTGATTTTATTTTCCTTTTAGATAGCTCTTCAGCAAATTGTACTGTCTTACTGTCTCAGCTTTTGACCATCCTGTGTAGCACGGAGGACACAACTGTAGCTGGAAATCGGGTATGAAAGCCTGAAATTCCACATAGCTCACATGTAAAACCATTATCTACAGGGCGGGCCTCTCATATCCCACATCCTCATATTTTCTGTGGTTTGAGTGTGTGTGTGAGTTCGTTGTCAATGGAAGATTATCACTCAGTATTTGCCTGAGGTTATGTTATGGCTGGTCCCTGTGGGGCGTGTGTAGTAAATTTGTTTGTGTGCATTCAGGCACCTATATGTGTGTGCGTGCGCACATATTTATAAGTGACTGGTGTTGCATGCATTTTTGTGTTAGTGCGTAAGTGTGCCTGCCTTTTGGGCGGTTGCATGGTGTTGTATATCAGTGGGTGGGGAGCAGGGTTGAGCTCAGACACAGACGTGTCTTTCATCCTCGCTGCAGTAATTCCCCCAGAGGAAGGCCTGTTCCCAGGTATTCTGATCGAGAGATGAGGACCCTTGTACGTGCCAAGCGGCCTATTGATCCAACTAGATGACAAAAATACTTTATTTGTCATTGTACATATGTACGTACATACATAAAATGAAATTCACATCTGCATTTACTCCATCCTATACTAAGAGCAGTGGTCAGCCACAGTGCACCGCCTGGGGACCAACTCCATTTTTTTTTTGGCATTGCCTTGGTCAGGGGCACAAACAGGTGTATCAACCCTAACATGCATGTCTTTTTGATGGTAGGAGAAAACCGGCGCACCCGTCAGAAACCCATGTAGACACTAGGAGAACATGCAAACTCCACACAGAAAAGACCTGGGACAGCCTGGGGTTCAAACCCAGGACCTTCTTACTGTGAGGCAACAGTGCCAACCACTGGGCCACCATGCCATCTGAGAGGGTCATGTGACCTTGCACTCGATCTCGTGTCTACAAAAACACGCCCATCCTCCACTCTTAAAATCACTTGCTTTCCTTTGAAGTCTCACCTTTCTCAGTCCTCCGCTGACCTACTTTATACTCTTCCGGACAACAGACTACCTATTCTGTCACTCACTGTCTGTCTTTCCTTTTGCTGTCTACACTTTCCTCTCTTCCATATCATTCCTCTTCTCTCCCTCATTTCCTCAGTCTTTCTCGCTGTCGCTCACAATTTCTTCCCACCTTTCTTTTTTCTTTCTTTCAGGCTTGCTCGCCTTTCTCGCTCTTTTCTCGGTGTTCAGGACGGCAGAATAATCCCCTGTGTGATTTCCAAGTCCTGTCTTTTGTCTCGGTCTTGGCACGCTCTGTTTAGTGATTTCTGGCTTTATTCAGCATGACTCTCCTTTCTTGGGGTCGCTTGATCTCTATAATAAAGTTTAGCATCTCCTGACCTCCAAGCATAAACACATTCACTAACCTGACCATTTATATTCCTTATACAGACCGTTCAAGCTCTCAGTTAGCATTATTTTACAGTGGGCTGATAAACAAACTTTTTT
The DNA here is from genome assembly GCF_029633865.1 of Lampris incognitus. Classification (NCBI taxonomy): domain Eukaryota; kingdom Metazoa; phylum Chordata; class Actinopteri; order Lampriformes; family Lampridae; genus Lampris; species Lampris incognitus. The sequence continues at coordinate 23,739,500 of NC_079219.1, read as the reverse complement.
GTAAATTTTTTTTTATTTATTTTTTTAGTCAAACACCTTGAATTTCTTTAGATCTTGAGAAAATGGACTACATCTGCACTATAAGTAATTGTGGAGCTCTTTCAATGGTTCTGAGAAAGCTAATGTATCCTGGGTCTGATCGCTTATAGATTTACTGTGTAATTAACTTGCAAGTGAACTGCAAACTCATTTGATGTGTAGGTATATTCTGATACTTTGGGTATTTTGAGTATTTTATCTTGGATAAAGGTGCAGGATCTGCAGCAGTCATTGTGTAGTGATCCATTATTATAACTGTTTTGTGGTCGAAGTCTGCCTGAACCAGTTGGGCTTTCAAAATGCATCACTGTAGCGTTTATCTCTAAACACACAGAATATCTTCAATATCAGCACAAAGACATGATTGTTGTGATGATGACGGTAACGATGACTTTTTCCCTTCATGCATCATTTAATCACATGATCTTCCCTTAGTAATGTGCATTAGGATCAGGCTGCAATATTTGTTGATGGCTGATGGGTGCAAGTGTGTGTGCACATGTACACTGATGAGCCAAAACATTATGACCACTCACAGGTGAACTGAATAACTGTGATCACGTCCAAACAAGGGCACATATCAAGGTCTGGGTAGATCAGATGGTAAGCGAACAATCAGTTTTTGTAGTCAACATGTTGGATGCAGGAGAAATGAGCAGGAGTAAAGACCTGAGCGACTATGACAAGGGCCAAATTGTCATGGCCAGACGACTGCATCAGAGCATCTCTGAAACAACAAGGCTTGTGGGGTGCTCCTGATCAGCAGTGGTGAGTCCCTACTAACAGTGATCTGAAGAGGGACAAACCATAAACTGGCGACAGGGTGTCTGGCGCCCAAGGCTATCCCATCTAGTCTGAGCTAACAGAAGGTCTACTGTGGCACAAGTCACAGAAAATTTTAATGACGGTTACGGGAGGAATGTGTCACAACACAGTGCATCACACCCTGCTGCATATGGGGCTGCGTAGCCGTAGACTGGTCAGAGTGCCCATGATGACCCCTGTTAACTGCTGAAAGCACCTACAATGGGCACGCAAGCATTGGAACTGGACCTTGGAGCAGTGGAACAAGGTCGGCTGGTCCAATCAGTCCTGTTTTCTTTTAGATTCCATGGATGGCTGTGTACGTGTGTGCTGTTTACCTGAGGAAGTGATGGCACCGAGATGCACCATGGGAAGATGATAAGCAGGTGGAGGGAGTGTGGTTCTCTGGGCAGTGATCTGCTGGGAAATCCTGGGTCTGGCCATTCATGGGGACGTCAATTTGACACGTGCCACCTACCTAAACATCATTGCAGACCAGGTAACCCCTTCATGACTGCTATTCCCTGATGGCAGTGGCCTCTTTCAGCAGAATAATGTACCTTGCCACACTGCACACATTGTTCGGGAATGGTTTGAAGAACATGATGAAGTGTTCAAGGTGTTGCCTTGGCCTTCAAATTCTCCAGATGTCAGTCGGATCGAGCATCTGTGGGATGTGCTGGACCGACAAGTCCAATCCATAGCGGCTCCACCTTGCAACTTACAGGACTTGAAGGATCTGCTGCTAACATCTTGCTGCCAGATACCACAGGACACCTTCAGGGGTCTTGTAGTGTCCATGCCTCGGTGGGTCAGCACTGTTTTGGCAGCACACGGAGGACAAACAGTATATTAGGCAGGTGGTCATAATGTTTTGGCTCATCAGTTTATATGTGTGTGTGAATGGCTGAGGGGGACCTGTTCTGTCTCAACGTCTGTATCATGCGGTCCCTATATTACAGCTGTTCAGCCAGGGTTTGGTACACAATAGGGCATTGTAATGCATAACAAATGAGCAAATCAATAGGCATATTGGATTTTGTTTGCCCAGGACACTGACATTTGAAAGGATATAAATCAAAACAAATGGTTTAGAAATCCATTAAAAGCATTGTGTATATATATATATTTGTTGATGGCTATTTCCATGCTCAGACAGCAGTCATTGATTATTTCAGCACCTCAAAAATCCAATAATCTGAACATGCTTTTTAGGGGATAAGAATGAAAAAAGTCAGTGGACTATGACAATCATTTCAATTCTCAGATGTCGGATATACCTTGCTGCTCAGGTCAGATGTACACATGTAATGCTTACATGAAAACTATCTTGTCAGGGCCAACAAAAAGAGATTTAACATTTGTTTACATGGCATAGCAGCTTTATAATCTCCACATTAATCTTGGTTCTGTGTGATACTTTAGATGATCGAGTCCCTGGGCATCATGATCTACAAGGCTTTGGACTATGGTCTTAAGGAGAATGAGGAGAGGGAGCTAAGCCCTCCTCTGGAGCAGCTCATTGACCTCATGACTAACATGACTGTGGCTGAACAAGACCACTGCCCCGATGAAGGCTACGAGGCCACTGAGGAAGAGGAGGAGGCAGAGGATGACCCTGCAAATAGCTGTAATGTTCAGGGCTACAGGGATATACTCAAGGTAAGCAGCTTAAGGAGGAAGGTGTTGTGGATAATGTTTTAAGTGTTTTTTCTTGGTTTATTAAAAGCACAAAGTATGAATAAAGTTATAAGTACTGTGTGTAGCAAAAGAGAGAGAAATGTGAACAAGAAGAAATGAAGAAAAATAATTCCATCATTCCTTTTTTAATGCGACAGGCATGGGCGCAAGTCCATGAATACTGGGATGGCATCCAGCACTTTACCTGTGCCCCCGTCCATAGGGTTAGAGGTTGTGTCAGGAAGGGCATCCAGCATAAAATTTTGCCATATCAGTATGCAGATTGACAAAACTGTACTGGATCAGTCGAGGCCCGGGTTAACAATGGCCGCCATTAGGGCTGTGCCCTCACATGGTACCAATGGAAACTATAAAATCCACTGTGGTGACCCCTGAGAAACAGGGAACAAGCCAAAAGAAGAAGAAGAATTCCAGCATTCCTTTTAATAAAACATTATTAAAGGAATGGGGGAATCATGGACTACTACATCCATCCATCCATCCATTATCAAAGCCACTTATCCCTATTGGGGTCACGGGATGCTGGAGCCTATTCCAGCAGTCATTGGACAGCAGGCAGCGGGGAGACACCCTGGACAGGCTGCCAGAAAGATCATTTGACATTCTCATCACACATTTCACCTCAGGTTATAAACAGTCAAGCACCTTTATTCGATGATCAGGGCATTGGCAGTGATGTCATCTAGTAAATAGTCATACTGTCAGCACATATGAATTATTTGTTTTGTGTTTTGCATTAAATTATTACTTCTAAAATGTGGGGCAGACATTCATTGATCATTCACTCCAATTGTGACATTGATGTTTAAACAAGGATAATGTGAAATCTGGTTTTAAAACCAAAGTACCATGGACAAACAGCATGGCTGTATTGTTCCAGCCAGGCTGGGGTCATGGTCCCTGAGAGCTGTGTGTCTCTGTCCTGAAGCAGAGAACCATCCTGTCAGCCCTCAGATGGCCTAGTACTGCTTACATAACAACCCTGTGCTGCAGTGAGACACACACACACACACACACACACACACACACACACACACACACACACACACACACACACACACACACACACACACACACACACACACACACACACACACACAAATCTGCATTCGTAAATGCCCACCAGCATGGACACATGACTCTCCCTTTGACATGTAGAACTGCATCACTGCATTCAGGATACAGGTGCAAACACAAGTGTACACAAATAAAGACACACACACAGGGTTGTGGCCTGATGCTTAGCTAACTGGCTGTTTAGATCTCCACTTCAGTCTTCCTTCATTCATTATCTTTGCTCCCTCAATCTCCTCCCATACTATTATGTTATCTCTGCCATCGACTATACACAATATTCTATTCAAAAGGAAAGACTCACTCTCCACCCTCCGTCAGGGTTCCCACACATCCTGGAAAACCTGGCTGGAAGTTTATAGACTGGTTTTCCAGTCATGGAAAACACCTGGAAAATGATAAAGTTGATCAAGTATTACTGAGGTCATGGAAAATGGAAAAGTTTGATTATAAAATTGTACATTACATTGTAACGTCTCCAGACTCTAGCCATTACTTACCGGCCATTAGATTCCATGGCAGAGACCCTCATCCATGCCTTCATCATCTCCTGTCTGGATTATTGCAATGGAGTCCTGTCTGGGGTACCTAGCAAAGCCCTAGACAAGCTTCAGTATTTCCAGAATTCAGCTGCCAGGGTGCTCACCTGCACCAAGCCCTGGCAACACATCACTCCCACCCTTGTCCACCTTCACCGGCTCCCGGTCAAATCCCGCATTTCTTATAAAATCCTCCTCTTCACCTATAAATCCCTCCATGCCCTTAACCCCAGTACCTATCAGACCTCCTCAACCCCTATATTCCATCCTGTAATGTGCGGTCCAAAGACACGGGTCTGCTTTCCATCCCCCACACCAGCCTGCAGACTTTTGGGGATAGAGCCTTTAGTGTGGCAGCCCTCACCCTTTGGACCTCTATTCCAGCAGAGAGCCGCAACACTGCTTCTTTGGACAATTTTAAAAGACTACCTTTTTTACTGAGGTCTATGGTCTTTTGGTCTTTGTTTTAATCTTTTTTGTTTGCTTGTTTGTTTTTATCTATTGTAAAACATCCTTGGGTTCCTTGAAAGGTGCTATACAAAACTAAGTTGTTGTTATTCGCACCTGATGGGATTACATATTTTGTCCATATTTTCAGTCACTTACGTAGATTTCACATCCGTGCTTGAAGTTTGAGTGGTCTGTGTAGTGACCAGCTAAAAGTTAGACAGTCCATTAGAAATTGTTGAGACTACCACTGATAGTTAATATTGAATAATATGACCATTTGACAGCAACGGCTGTCATGCATATCCAAGCAAAAGTCCTGTATAATGTCCTTTAAAAGTCCTGAAAAATAATTTGCTAAAAAGAGTGGGAACCTACCATTGTAAGCATTTCTATTAATATGATGCGAGAGTTTATGTGTCAGCCTTACCGATGCGTTACTAATAATCAGTCAGTCTGCCTTCAAGTTCTATCAGGACAACTCATGTATTTGAAATATATATTTTATTGTATTAAAATAGCAATATGTCTTTGCGCTTTGGTGATGAATGGCTCTGCTTGTATGCAGATACCACCTATCATGGCATGGTCCCCCTCACATAGATGAATGCACATACATAGAGCAGAACCAAACAGGTGGCGGGCTGGGTGGAGGTGGTTGGGTGGCAATGAAGCAAGCATAACAGCAGCAGCATAGGCATACGTCAGAAGCTAAACTGGTCTCCTCCTGTTAAATGGCCTGCCCTTAAGCAGATTGTGATTAGTGTATAGTTAGTACATGGCTGTGGCCCACTAGATCAGCAGTTAGCAAGGGTTAACTGCTTGAACTTGATCTGCCCATTCTACTAAAATCGTCAGACAATCTCTTTACTCACAGACCCCTTCATCCTTAACACAAGAATATGTTGGTACGCAAACTATTCATTATTCCCACAAAAGTGGAAAAGATGAATCTTACCGAGAAATGATTGTCTGCCATTTTCTGTACTGTAGTAAAATTGTCTTTAACTGGATTAATTTGAATGATATGTACAGTCTGGACAGGTGGTTGCCCAGAAAAACCCAAATCAGTGGGCTCACAGAACCTTTAGCTCACCAGGAAGAAATGAAAACATGTTCTCTTATCACTGTTGTTGTGTGAGGGTTTGTGCATGTGTCTGTGTGCACATCTGTGTCTGTGTGTACAGGAGTTGGGCTGCTCAGGTTCCCAGAAGGACTGTCTCCAAGTACTCTCACTCTGTGAACTGTGTTCAGTCAATACCTAGACAAATGCCTGCATTTAATTGATTGTTTTTCCTCACCAACTTGCTTTAATTTGCACCTGATTTGATTCTTAACTCATTCATATTGAATGTCAAGTGTTAGTGCGATTGTATGACAACTAGCGATGTCGAAAAAGAATGCTGTTAATTCATCCACCTGTCTCTGTCCTTTGCAGCTTTGTACATCCCATCTACCAAGGCCATCAGATGCCCCCAGTCACTACCAGGCAGTGTGTCGGGCACTCTATACAGAGACCAGAGAGCTACACACCTTCTTGGAAAAAATAAAGAGTGCCAAAGAGGTGGGTCCTTGCCATCATGTGACAGTTCCTGACTTATACTGTCAAGTGCAATTGGAGCGGCAGTATTTTAGGTGCCTTTGTTAACGAAAAGTATGCCAGCAAAGGTGGGGGGGCAGGGGGCGGTATTACATCAGGGAAAGTGTATATTCACCCTTCATGATACTGCATAAACCATTATGAGCTTCTGCCTCCTGCACAGGGCACTCCCCTTGAACACGAGGGCACAAAATGATTGCGGGCATTTACTTCACATGATCTGGCTTAGCAAATTAAATAGATTCTTTGACTGTAAACATACTGTAAGGTGCTGTAGTTAGATGTCACTTGAGGAGATTTAGCACTTTGACCTTACTTGTTCAGGCAAATGTTTGGGGCCCCCCGAAGAAATTTGTGAAAAGGGCCCCCCAATGGCCTCATGTATTGGCACATTTTGCAATGACAACTACAGACCCCCTTAAAACTCCCATAAAGGCACTATACAGTGCACCACTGCTGCCTCAAAAACACCCTGAGTGGGGCCCCTTACAGGAGCAGTGAGAGGATCAGCAGAAATCAGGGCTTGCCTGCAGTCCACTGCGAGGACAGAACTGGGCTTTTGCTACAAGGATTTCTAACTCACTGTAACGCATGCAATTTTGAAGGCATCCGGGTGGCGTGGTGGTCTATTCGATTGCCTGCCAACACGGGGATCAGCAGTTCGAATCCCCCATGTTACCTCCGGCTTGGTCGGGCGTCCCTAAAGACACAATGGCTGTGTCTGCGGGTGGGAAGCCAGATGTGGGTATGTGTCCTGGTTGCTGCACTAGCGCCTGCTCTAGTCGGTCGGGGTGCCTTTTTTTGGTGGGGGGGGACTGGGGGGAATAGCATGATCCTCCGACGTGCTACGTCCCCCTGGTGAAAGTCCTTACTACTTCTACTACTTGTGGCTGCTTTAGTTAGGGGTCGCCACAGCAGATCATCCGTTTCCATTTCTTCCTGTCCTCCACATCTTCCTCTGTCACATCAGCCACCTGCATGTCCTCCCTCACCACATCCATAAATCTCCTCTTTTGCCTTCCTCTTTTCCTCTTCCCTGGCAGCTCCCTATTCAGAGTCCTTCTCCCAATATACCCAGCATCTCTCCTCTACACATGTCCAAGCCATCTCAATTTTGCCTCTCTTGTTTTGTCTGCAAACCGTTCAACCTGAGCAGTCCCTCTAATATAATCATTCCTGATCCTGTCCTTCTTCATCACTCCCAATGAAAATCTTAGCATTTTCATCTTTGCCACCCAGTTCCGCCTCCTGTCTTTTCATCAGTACCACTGTCCCCAAACCATAAAATATAGCTGGTCTCACAACCATCTTGTTAATCTTCCCTTTAACTCTTGCTTGTACCCATCTGTCGCAAATCACTCCTGTCACTCTTCTCCACCCACTCCACCCTGCCTGCAGTCTCTTCTTCGCCTCTCTTCTGCACTCCCTGATACGTTTGACAGTTGACCCCAAGTTATGCCTTCGTCACCTCTACTCCTTGCATCCTTGCCATTCCACTGTCCTCCCTCTCATTCACGCATAGATATTCCATCTTACTCCTACTGACTTTCATTCCTCTTCTCTCCAGTGCATACTTCCACCTCTCCAGGCTCTCTTCAACCTGCACCCTCCTCACGCTACAGATCACAATGTCATCCGCAAACATCATAGTCCACAGAGACTCCTGCCTGATCTCGTCCATCAACCTGTCCAAACCTGACTTCCTCATACAATACCACACCTCCTCTCTCGGCACCCTGTCATGAAACCATACTGCTGCTCGCTAATCGTCACCTCTCCTCTTAACCTAGCTTCTATTACTCTTTCCCATATCTTCATGTTGTGGCTGATCAACTTTATACCTCTGTAGTTGCTATAGTTCTACACATCACCCTTGTTCTTGAAAATCGGTACCAGTATGCTTCTTCTCTACTCCTCAGGCATCCTCTCACTTTCCAAGATTGTGTTAAATGATCTAGTTAAAAACTCTACTTCCATCTCTCCTAAACAGCTCCATGCCTCCACAGGTATGTCATCTGAACCAACTGCCTTTCCACTCTTCATCTTCCTCATAGCTGCCTTCACTTCCTCCTTGCTAATCCACTGCACTTCCTGATTCACTATCCACACATCATCCAACCTTCTCTCTCTCTTTTTCTTCATTTGTCAGCTCCTCAAAGTGCTTCTTCCACCTTCTCAGCACACTCTCCTTGCTTCTCAGCACACTTCTATCTCTTTCCTTGATTGCCCTAACCTGCTGCACATCCTTCCCAGCTTGCTCCCTCTGTCTAGCCAATCGGCACAAGTCCTTTTCTCATTCCTTAATGTCTAACCTCTCATACAACTCACCATACGCCTTTTCCTTTGCCACCTCTGCTTTTCACTGCATCTCCTTGTACTCCTGTCTACTTTCTTCACCTCTCTGACTATCCCACTTCTTCTTTGCCAATTTCTTCCTCTGTATACTTTGCTATACTTCCTCATCCCACCACCAAGTCTCCTTGTCTTCCTTCCTCTGTTCTGATGACACACCAAGTGCCATCCTAGCTGTCTCCCTCACTATTTCTGCAGTACTTGCCCAGCCATCCAGCAACTCTTCACTACTACCACCCAGTGCCTGTCTTAACTCCTCCCTGAACTCCACACAACTGTCTTCCTTCTTCAACTCCTACCATTTGATCTTCGGCTCTGTCTTTACTTGCTTCCTCTTCTTGGTCTCCAAAGTCATCCCATAGGCGGAAATCCCGGCGGGGATGGGGGGGAACACGACCCCCCCCATCCTGGGAAAAATATGATGTATCCCCCTCAATATTTCACCCCTGATGTACAGTACTACTTTTGGTGTCCCCCTCAGGAATTGCGCTTGAGAAAATTTCATGTAATTGTCCACTCCAAAGTTGATATCAGATTTTCGCCCCTAAGTCATCCTACAGACCACCATCTGATGCTGCCTACCTATGTTCTCCCCTGTCACCACCTTGCAGTCTCCAATCCCTTTCAGATTGCGCCTTCTACATAAGATATAGAAGCGAAAGTCCTCACTGTCAGGTGAAAAGAAGTGGCTGGCGACTCCACATGTATTGGAGGAAGCATGTGGTAGTCTACAGCCCGCCCCGGATCAGCAGAGGGGGTGGAGCAGCTACCGGGACAGGTTGAAAGAGTGGGGTAATTGTCAAAAATACAATTGGGGAGGAAAAAGGGGGGGAAATCCCCCCCCCAAAAAACAAAACAAAAAACAACCCCCCCCCCACAAATTTGCACACACGTACATAAACAACACATCAAAGTGTAGGAAAACTTGCTGAGCCACTCATGAAGAAAAAATATCAGACCTAAAGTTAATCATTTTTGAGATATGAGTGTTTGTTTGGAAGGTGCGCATCCCTTAGACTAACGTTAAATGACCATATATGGCGCACTCTGAGACACTAAATCTTCCAAAATTTCACCGTTTTTACATCGCTGTGCCATCCTCAATTCTCACTCAATTCGGACACATGATGCGTCAAAATATTCGTCGACTTCTTTTGACACTCACAAGAAAAACAAATCTAAGCTGTGCGATGTACAGGTTTTGAGATGCGAGCATTTGTTCGGAGGGTGCGCGCCCATAGAAAATGCATTGACAGGTAGAGGGAGCCATTTTGAAACAGTTCCCTTGAGGCCTGCGCGTGTGCATACCTTGGATGCGCACAGCCTGGTGGAGAGAGGCAGAGTGAGAGCGAGCCGTTTTTAAATTGCTGTAACGTCCTCAATTCTCATTCTGTTCGGACACACGACACATCAAAATGTTCGTCAACTCCTTGTGACACTCATAATGTAAAAATGTAAGCAGTGCGATGCAGACTTGTGTGCATGGTGTTATTTAGTATTTTTTGATAGATGATTATGTTTGCTCAAGCACAACTGACCGAATTAATTTTTTGACTGAATGCATTTTTATGAAGGGGGGGGGGTCTGTACACGTTCCACACGCCCCAGCTTACTTGGCCCAGCTGTGTTTAGTACCATGAGGTAGGTCATACGGAGAATTTGTGTTGGTGTGAAGCCGTGGCTGCTTCTGGGGAAAAGTATAACAAAAGAAATGTAAAAAGGGCCATTTGTTTATGGTCCATTTGAATATGAAAGGTTGCATTTCCAAACGGCAAGGATTACAGTGAGTGGACACTTCTGCTACGTGTCCCGCTGGCACCTCTTGGCCAACTAAAATGGCCGACTTCCTTTCGTAGGGCAAAGGGAGCAGTAATGGCCTTCCAAATAAAAGCTCACAAAAGCCGGTTGTATCTGCTCTATTCGGGGTGCAAACCACCACCCCTTGACAGTAAACCAGTCTATGAATATGGTTTGTGTATCTGATGAACTGGGCAGCAGAGCTTTACCGCTGTCAGGGGCATGTCTATGTGTGTGCCCAGTATGTATACCATAGGTTCCAAATATAACGTGAAATATTTTTGAGTAAGGATAAGCTATTTGGATAATGAATGAATGAATAAATATTTTTATCACTGAATTATTTCAGTTAAATACGACATGCACGGGGTGCCTGGGTAGTGTAGCTGTCTGTTCCATTGCCTACCAACACAGGGATCGCCGGTTTGAATCCCTTTGTTACCTGCGGCTTGGTCAGGCATCCCTACAGACACAATTGACCGTGTCTGCAGGTGGGAAGCCGGATGTGGGTATGTGTCTTGGTCGCTGCACTAGCGCCTCCTCTGGTCGGTCGGGGCGCCTGTTCGGGGGGGAGAGGGAACTGGGGGGAATAGCATAATCCTCCCATGTGCTACGTCCCCCTGGCGAAACTCCTCATTGTCAGGTGAAAAGAAGCAGCTGGCGACTCCGCATGTATCGCAGGAGGCATGTGATAGTCTGCAGCCCTACCTGGATCTGCAGAGGGGGTGGAGCAACGATTGGGATGGCTCGGAAGAGTGGGGTAATTGGCTGGATACAACTGGGGAGAAAATCCCCCCCCCCAAAAAAAAGAAATGCACTTACTCATGAAGACATTTACTCCCTACCCAGTTTCATGCATTGCATCTGCCACCTACATCTGTCTCAGTATAGAAAATTATCTGCCCCTGAAACGAAAGCAGTGTCAATATCTGTAGAAACAGTAGATGTAAAAGTGTGGGAAACCCGACAACTGTTTTGGCTACAGTGCTGTAGGCAACACATCCGCTAAGTGGAGTGACTGTAGCCAGCCAATTGAGCCAAATAACACAGCTTCATTTATCTGAAGCGTTCAAAGCTAATAAATAAAAAAATAAAGCAGTGGAAGAGTTCAGTGGTTAAAGTGTCGGAGAGGAAGGAGAATGAAAATGAGAATGGCTCTTTCTCATTTGAATATTTACTGTGACCAGTTTACATTTAATTAGCTTCATCGATAAATGTGATGTTTGACATTAATTAGTTGATATCAGCCTAATTACTGCACACATTGCCAAATCAGCCAATCTATGATTTCAATACAGATAAGTTGAATGAATGCTCACATGTGATAATTATACCACTAATGTCTATAGCTTTGTATATCATTTAGTTTAACTTTACCATTGACAACATTAGTCATCATGTGTTTGCACTACATGTAAAAAAAAGAAATCCTGCTTTCCCTTATTAACTTCTACCCATGCTATGCATTGGGGTTGTTCCTGGCAGAATGTATCCCATTGCACAATTTCTCCTCTTTCAGCCATTTGCCATCATCCTTTTGAGGAAAGGCTTGGCTTTGTGGTTAATAGGCACAGAGAACAGAGCAGACCTCTCTGGCTACTGTCCTCATGTCGGGCCCTCTTGTGTCAGACAACCATGTGGACTGTGTCAGTAAGCAAATACAGTCAGATGACAGAGGAATGCATTTGTGATAATGACCAGAAAAATAAAAGAAGAAATGAAAGGAAGAGCCATCTCTGCGGTGCAGATGAAAAGACGATCGGCATCACCCTTCGTTGAGCTGCTGAATGACTGGTGATGGGAGGGTCATAGTATGGTGTGTTACACTTGAGGTAAAGAAATGTTTAAAAAAGACAGGCATGGGGTGTCCAGGTAGTGTAGCTGTCTATTCCATTACATACCAACATGGGGATCTCCGGTTCGAATCCCTGTGTTATTCCTGGCTTGGTCGGGTGTCCCTATAGACAAAATTGGCCGTGTCTGCGGGTGGGAAGCCGGATGTGGGTATGTGTCCTGGTCACTGCACTAGCACCTCCTCTGGTTGGTTGGGGCACCTGTTCGGGGAGGGGGACTGGAGGAAATAGCGTGATCCTCCCACACGCTATGTCCCCCTGGCGAAACTCCTCACTGTCAGGGGAAAAGAAGGGGCTGGCGACTCCACATGTATCGGAGGAGCCATGTGGTAGTCTTCAGCCCTCCCCGGATAAGCAGAGGGGATGGAGCAGCAACCGAGATGACTCGGAAGAATGGGGTAATTGGCCAGGTACATTTGGGGAAAAACGGGGGGAAAAAAAGACTGGCATGCTGTTAAGGTAACTGAGTCGGCACCTTGTCAGATTTTGTCTTAATGCTCAGTGGACATCGCAGCGACAGCCCTTGCTAGCGCACCCTGCTGATTGACAAGTTAAAGTGGGCCACCGTAGGGAAAGATTGTCATATTTGTGGACAAGACGAGGATGGTAATATTTTAAGATGTGCTTACTCTCATTCAGCCAAGATAATTTAAACATTTGTTCGAGGACTCAAGTGTGTTTTTTTTTTTGGCAGGTCCTGTAACATCGAAATGTTTTTATTGAAGTCAACATGCCGTGAGGGATTATGATTGTTTCAGTCTTCTTCTGGGTCTGGACCACTTTTAACAGGGAGGGTGGTAGGTAGTGGAATTGGTGATTTACTTCACACCTTTTTGAGCAGCTGAGAGGAGGGACACCTTGACCATCTTTCTTTCTCAGTCACCCACTCATGTATCTCTCGGCATGGTAGTCAAGGTTCATTAGGAGATATCACAGTCAAGTTTTGTCTATAGCGTTGACTTTTCTTTTTTAATTCTTACAGTTATGTACTATATTTATCAACTAAATATTATGAAAGATACCATCCTGGTCAGTTCTACTGCATCCGTTTGAATAAGAAATAGGTGATTTATTGCTGTATTATGTACAAGATGGTGTTGATGTAAACGATAACTCTATTAATTCTAGAGCTGCCTTTGAGATATAGAGAGAGGGGAGGGATTGAGAGAGCAAGCAAGAGAGGGAGGGAGAGGAGAGAGAGGGCAAGAAGGGAGAGGAGAGCGGGAGGGAGAGGAGAGAGAGAGGGAGAGGAGAAAGGGAGAGGAGAGAGAGGGAGGGAGGGAGAGAGGAGAGAGAGAGAGAGAGAGAGAGAGAGAGAGAGAGAGAGAGTGTGTGTGTGTTCATGTGTGCCGGTGTTCATCTGAGTGCATATGTTATATTGTAGGCTTTCTCCCTGCCATGCACCACCGCTGCTGGCTTTTAGCGTGCGTAATGCATCTGAATGAATGGAGGATTTGGATTGTTGCATAACTCTCTGTTACAAAAGAGAGTGGACTCTTTATTTAAGGGGGAAAAAAACCAAGCAGGAAGTCTTTCAAAAGGGGGGGGGGTGCAGATTAAAGAGGAGGTCAGTTTGGAGATTAGCCAGTTACAGGCTTTTATTTTGTCATTTAAACAACTGATGTTAAGACTCGTTCACAGAAGCATGGCACCTGTGTTGTTTTTGAGCATCATGGAGTAAAGGACATGTGATGCAAGTCACACCCTGGTCAAACATTGACTCTGTTGGGTGCAAGTCAAAGTAATTTAGGTTAACGTGTCTGTGTGCATGACAGATTATTTGTACTGCATGTTCATTCCTGAATGGATGGATATTAAATGTGTGAAAATGTGTGTGTGTGTGTGTGTGTGTGTGTGTGTGTGTGTGTGTGTGTGTGTGTGTGTGTGTGTGTGTGTGTGTGTGTGTGTGTGTGTGTGTGTGTGTGTGTGTGTTTTTGTGCATGCTTTTATGAGTGTGTGCCGGTATTAACCCCTGACTGTACCTTTGTGCAAGATGTAGCCCCTGAAGGATAATCTGGAAACAAGAGACCACTTTAGTTACGTCTGCATTTTCGGTCAGCTTCAAGTCCAGTCATTAAATCTACACCCTTTCCTCAAAGAATACATGTGCCCAATGCTAGATACCCCGAAGGACTAACATAAGCTCTCAGCGGAGTAGCATCATCTTTGAACTCCCCTCCCCCCCAGCTCGCCATGTGTGAGGTAGAGCTGTGTTAGCCCACTGGGGACCTATCCTGTCCATCCTCCATTACCACGCTCTCCTTCCAACGAGCGCCTTTGTCTCACCACAAAGAGCCCTCCTCCTCCTGCTCACTGCCGCTGGTCAGAGCAGCTGAATTAACAGTGATTTGCAGAAATAGCTCTGCTGCCTAATTGCTTGTGGATAAATGCCAATTCCGAAAACTGAAGGAGAGCAGAGTCAGAGGTGGTTGAGATGCTGTTATAGCTCAAGTGGACTTGCAGCAGCAGGCGTGTTGTTGTATCTGGTCAAAGGCACCCACCGCAGCGGTTTTTTTTAAATGTATAATAAGATTGGAGCTGATCTCAAACACACTGTGATGGGATGAAAGGGTCTGGTCAGTGATGGAAATGGAAATGTGTGGCTTTGGTGTGATTTGAAGTCGTGTTTCCAATGAGATAATGGTCTCGAAAAGCAACTGAACCGACCCCTCTCTAAGCTCTTTGTGGTTATTAGCTATTAAACATACATTTACATAACCATTAGATTAGATCTCATCAGATTTCAGTACAAAGGAATGATGCACAGCCACAGTCAGATAACGTGTGGATTTTGGGATGCATCAGCATATGACAGTGCTGATTAGAATATGGTTTGTGGTGTTATTTTAATGCATGAGGGTCGACGCTGCAAAATACATCATATTGTGAGAGATTTATGCAACTAAATTTTGGTGTGGAGGGTCAACTCTGTACACTCGATAGCAGTTTCGTGACAGGAATAATGCAAAAATCTATTTCCCCAGTGTGCTGAGGTCCTAACATGCCAGTCAGCTGAATAAACCCCCATGACTGCCTCGTCAAACTCTTGTCTGCTGTGGTATGACAGTCACTCTCTCACCACAAATATACACCAAAGGGAGGCCCATCCTATCTGGTTCCTTCTCCTTCTCCCTCCCTCCCTCTCTCTCTCTCTCTCTCTCTCTCTCTCTCTCTCTCTCTCTCTCTCTCTCTCTCTCTCTCTCTCTCTCTCTCTCTCTCTCTCTAGCACACACACACACACACACACAAACACACTTTCTCTCTCTGTCTCTGATGGGCACACACCCGTGTATGTGCTGTTGTGAACACATCCTGTGTTGAGCTCTGAAACAGAAGGCAGAGGAATTAGTTCACTGCTTCTGTTTCGCTTTTTGAGAAGGTCTGTCTTGCTGGGCAAGCAGAAAGAGGTTTTGACACAAGGTAATATCCTGAGGTCCATGTTGTACCCTTTATCCCCCATCAGGATGAAGGAACAGTTTCAGTTTTTGACGGACTGGAATTCTCCAAACAGAACCTGTCTGTACTCAATATACACGAGTGGTTTCTTTTGTTTTTGAATGAAATGATTACTCTGAAGCAATTAACTAATAACATAATTGCAAAACTGATAAATCTGCAATGATGAACCCATGGATCTATTGATCAAATCAGACAGCCGATTGATTTCATGTATTTTATGTCAACAACTCCTTGATGTGTGTTATGTATTTGTGATGGCAGTGACTAGTCAGGGACTAGTTAGGGACCTGGTCTCCTCAGAACATCAGACAGCAAAACCTTTCAATTCTGAATAGCCACTGACTGTAGTTTGTGTCTGTAGTTTAAAGCAACACTTCTTCTGTGATAAGATTGCTTTAAGTGGTCAGAGGATAAAAGGAAAGGGGAGAAGGACGGATACTTTACCAGTGGACCTCCTCTCTGCTGTTTTCATCTGTCTCCTATTTCATTTCAACTTTTATCTCTCTACTAGTACCTCTTTCTCTTACCCTCCCTCTCTCTTTTCTTTAGAACCTGCGGAAGATGGAGGGAGCATCATCAGAAGACCCCAGCAAAGACCTGGATGACCTCCAGAATTCAGACTGGGTAGGTGGCGAGACTCCACTTGATCAGCAATGTCTTAACTGATGAGGAACAAAAGAAGAATAGCCTACTTTGAATGCAGAGTGGGACAAATTGAGACGAGTCGATTTTTCATTTTGATTCGTTTATTTGTTTATTCATTCACTTATTGCCAAAGAATTTGTGTGCATCTCGAGCACCTATGGGGAGGACAGATATCATGCAACCGGTTGTGATCTGACCTATTCTTTTTCAGGTTTTTTTTGGGGGGGGAGGTCATGGTATTTTATTCCCCTGTGTTGAGAACTGTTTTCCATGCTCTCTGTTTTTTTTGTTTGTTTTTTTTGCTGTCAGGCCCGATTCTGGGTTCAGGTGATGAGAGACCTGCGAGATGGAGTTAAGCTGAAAAAGGTCCAGGAGCGCCAGTACAACCCTCTGCCCATCGAGTACCAGCTCACTCCCTATGAAATGCTCATGGATGACATTCGGTCCAAACGATATAAACTCCGCAAGGTCATGGTGAGTGCCCAATCTGTCTCATGCGGTATATTTCAAAACCCCCTAGTAGTTCCCTTTTGCTACCATCACTGTTTTTTTTTTTGACTGTTTTTTTTTTTTTTTTTTTTGCCTGGGGCATGTCTATGAATGGTTACCTTTCCATGGCACAAAGTAAATTCTGCCACATGTGCAGATGTTTCTTGCAAAATCTCCCAGCGCCATTGCAAGACTTGGAATTTAATTGGAATTCTTGGCCCCCACTGCTGTGTTTACTTTTTATTAAGTGATGGGTGTGTTGGCATTTTGGTTGCCTAATACCAATTATTAACACACTTGAGCTTGTAATAAATTCACCATGAGTTCATAAACAAGGTGGCACGGTGGCGCAGTGGTTAGCAAAGCCACCTCACAGCAAGAAGGTCCTGGGTTCGAGCCCCAGGGTAGTCCAACCTTCGGGGTCATCCCGGGTCATCCTCTGTGTGGAGTTTGCATGTTCTCCCCGTGTCTGCGTGGGTCTCCTGCAGGTGCTCCGGTTTCTTTGCCATACTAAATTGTCCCTAGGTGTGAATGTGTGTGTGTGTGTGTGTGTGTGTGTGTGTGTGTGTGTGTGTGGGCCCTGTGATGGACTGGCGGCCTGTACAGGGTGTCTCCCCACCTGCCGCCCAATGACTGCTTAGATAAGCTCCAGCATCCCCGCGACCCTGATTGGGATAAGTGGCTTGGATAATGGATGGATGGATGGACGGTTCATAAACACAGCTGTACCCCTGTAGTGTAGGCAGAAATCACAGTGTAGGTAGGCACAGAGAAAATCAGGTGAGCCTAGCCCGTCCAAGACCAATCATACTTAATAGGTTCTGAAATGAATATGTTAACCAAAATAAGCCACTACAACTATACTTGCCTGAATGCACAACACAGTTTAGTCATACAAGCCTTATACATCATCAGAGGTAATGTTGCAGGCACCAAGACGAACATTAACAGCATCTCATAGCCTGGCACAGTGGGCACATATTCTTACACACACACACACACACAGCTGACAGACGCAACAGCATCATTAATCATTATCTATGGATAGAGGTACACCGGCTCCAATATGCTCAGTAACATTAAAAATGACACTTGAACATAGCCTGGTGGTGGCCACATAAACCACACACACACGCACGCACGCACGCATGCACGCACACACAAACACACACACACACACACACACACACACACACACACACACACACACACACACACACACACACACACCAGCACAAAATCCAACTGTACACCCAACAAAAACTATACCCAATAAACAATAATATTGAAATAGGCAATAGACTTCTACAGTGTGAAATTGCAAATTAGCTTACTTTTGATGATGACAGCTGGTGATGATGGGGCTTGGTGTTGAACACTGACATTATTTCATTATAGTCCAACGAGCCAGTTAGTTCTCTTTCAAAGGCGAGCAGGGACAAAGAGTTCAGTCTGTGTGTTATCAATGATGCCCTGATACCAGTTTTTATCTGACTTACAGTTGAAAAGAGTCTTAAACAGTACAGCTTGTTATGGGTAGGGTGATGAGGGCCTGTAGGAGACAATTCATTTTGGGAAATATGTCACTGGGGCATGCATCAAGCTCTTAATCGAGTGATGGAAAACCCCTGTCCACTGTGACCTTTCTCTTCAGCTGCTGTACAAACACTTCTTGTTCGGCATCTTCCACAGCAATGGAAAAGTTTGTTCTGGCGGGCTGTATTAATGCCTTGTCACCAAAGGTGTTTGACCGAGGCAAGCAAACAGCAACAGCTCTTGTACGTGTCCACCTTAAAACGAGTGTTAAGTTCCACAATCTGCCTGTCTAATATATCATTCCATCTATTTTTTAGGTCTGAGTTGTCCTTTACACGTGATATTTCGCCCATGGTAGATTCAACTTGCGTATCCCCCGACATAGCTGGTAACTTCCTCTTTTGAGACCCAGTGACGTCCCAGCTCAGAGTGTCAAGTTTCTTCATCAGATCATCTGTCAATCATTACTTTATCAAAGTCATTTTCTGGGGGTTTCTGGGTGATGTAGCAGTCTATTCCGTTGTCTACCAACATCGGGATCCCAGTTCGAATCCCCGTGTTGCCTCTGGCTTGGTTGGGTGTCCCTACAGACACAATTGGCTGTGTCTGTGGGTGGGAAGCCAGATGTGGGTATGTGTCCTGGTCACTGCACTAGGGCCTCCTCTGGTCAGTCGGGGTGCCTGTTCAGGGGGGAGGGGGAACGGGGGGGAATAGCGTGATCCTCCCATGCGCTATGTCCCCGTGGGAAAACTCCTCACTGTCAGGTGAAATGAAGCAGCTGGTGACTCCACATGTATCGGAGGAGGCATGTGGTAGTCTGCAGCCCTCCCCGGATCGGCAGAGGGGGTGGAGAAGTGACCAGGATGGCTTAGAAGAGTGGGGTAATTTGCTGGATACAATTGGGGAGAAAAAGGGGGGAGGGTCATTTTCTGTATACCTGAATGTATTGTAGCTCTCCTTAAGACACTCAATTAGATCAATGCAATCTGTAACTGATCCGGTGGAAGATCGCAAGCCCTTAGTGGCTTGTCACTCATTTCAAACAACTTGTTGAACATGACAAGTAGAAAGAGATTTTTTCAGTTGCATTTGCTGAAGTAAAAGAGTCGGTGAAAAATACGGTCAGCCTTTTGGAAGTTCTCACCAGTCTAAACGGTTGGCTGGTGTAGCCCTCACCTGTTATTATAACTATAGCTGATTACAAGATTCAAACACACAGCGGCATGTCCAATAAGAGACAGAGAGATGGAGTTGAAGTTCAGAATTTCACACTCGAGCTCTTCGACATACAGTATTTCCACACACACACACACACACACTAGTAGTTTCCAAAGTGCAATAATGTGGTTCTGAAATAAAAACAATAAACATCGTGGAATATCTCATACACACACAGAAATGCATACATATACCTATGAATATGCATTTAATCACAGATTCGTCCGTATATGCATATCTAAACTAAGGCACTGTTAACACAAAAGAGAGAACGTCCAAAATAGGCAATCTCAATCTCCCTGGTATCAGATGTGAACTGTGCATGGGCGGATGCATTGCGGTAGAAAAGTTTGGAAGCTACCACACAAGATTAATAAACAGTGTAACATGCTACAGTAATTTCACGGGAACTAGGCAGCACTAGTAAACAAACACTTCACTCAACAGAACATATGCACAGCAATTACCAGTCCCATTTACGTTCACAGTCAAACTGGTATGCATACGATTAACAGTACAGGTCTCAAATGAGCTAACATCAACAGCAAGCTAGCAACAACTTGGTTGTCACTAATGACAATGATTCCTGTATTTCACACAACAAACAGCTGCAGTCACATTACGTACAAATGACGAGAATTGAACACGCAACAGTTTTTTGCACACACAACATTTGGAGATATTTCCAACACTTGAACGAATAAGGTCTCCTGTTTTCCTATGGTCAGTATAGAGGCTAAGCCGACGCTTTAAGCCACTGAGGTGTCGCACCACAGATAGCGTAATTGATGCAAATATCACCGTGTGTATTGAATCAAAGTCCGAGACTAACTTGCCAGTTGAACACTGCGTCCATTTATTGTTAGTGTCCATTAAACTCGAATGTATTTCCAAAGACAAACAAACAGTAATATCCAGAACCATAAGTAACGACTGCAGCAACAAGCTGCCTCAGCATGTGTCTCTGGATGTGTGGTTGAAAACTTGACCTTCCAGGCGAAACACCTGACCAGACAAAGATTGGTTCCTATTTATACAGTCGAGCGCTAATTGGCTCCTACAGTCAGGATGAGAAGTTACAGGAGTAGGTGTGGACCAACTGCTAAGTGTACAGTAACCTGAGTGGATAACCATGCTAGTTGAGTGACAGCTGTGATAACAAATAGGAAAGTGATTAACGTAAATGGAAGATAGAATGAGGAAAGTTGGCCTTTTTTTGTAGTAGTAGTAGTATTTTCCCCCCTCTTACTCCCCAGTTGTACTTGGCCAATTACCCCACTCTTCCGAGCTGTCCCGGTCGCTGCTCCAACCCCTCCGCTGATCTGGGGAGGGCTGCAGACTACCACATGCCTCCTCCAATACATGTGGAGTTGCCAGCCGTTTTTTTTTTCACCTGACAGTGAGGACTTTCGCCAGTGTGACGTAGCGCATGGGAGGATCACACTATTCCCCCACCCCCCCGAACAGGCTCCCCAACTGACCAGAGGAGTCTCTAGTGCAGCGACCAGGGCATACCCACAGCCGACTTCCTACCCGCAGACATGGCCAGTTGTGTCTATAGGGATGCCCGACCAAGCCGGAGGTAACACGGGGACTTGAACCGGCGATCCCTGTGTTGGTAGGCAACGGAATAGACTGCCACACCACCCGGATGCCCCAAGTGGCCTTTTTAACAGTCAGCTTCAAGTTTTGTGTAGCCGGAGCTTTCAGAGAATTCAGCAAGGGTCTCCAAAATTCAGCCAAAAAGTCTCAAGCCTTCTGATTGGATGGGCCCAGGCCCACCTAGGCCCACCCACAGCTACGCACCCACTCTACCCATAAAATGCAACAAAGCCCTCTGTTGAGAAGGTAATCAGAGAACATAGTTTACATAAGCCTTATTTCTGAGCAGTTGAATAACTTCACAGGTTGGTTTTAAATGATTGCAGGTTGTCTGTGTTATGAAGAAGCCATATATGTGGTATTGTTGATAGTTCCTGTTGTACTTTGATTAGTTTAACACCATAACAGGATTCTTTGCACCTTGTTAGACTGTTAGACTTTTTTTCATACTATAGTATGTCTCTGGAAATTTTTTCTGCATCTCACTGTGTTGCTGGGTAAGCAGTTGTTCAAATTTCCCATGATGATGACATAGGAAGTGCTTGGTTATAAATATTTTCTCCTAAAACAAGGGTGACGTTCTTTCTGGGTTGGGTGGATTTACATGAGTGACTTGGGGATGAGTAATTTGTTTTGGTGTTAATCTTGTTTTTTTCTTATCTGTCCTATTACCTCTACAGGTGAACGGAGACATCCCCCCTCGATTAAAGAAGAGTGCCCATGAGGTCATCCTGGAGTTCATCAGGTCCAGACCTCCACTCAACCCAGTAAGTAGAACACAGCCTCACCCGCACCAACAGCATTTCCCACAGTGTTTGTCTGTACAAACAGAATCCTCAGCGTTGTACCTATTAGAAATCACCATATTCAGATACAACCATAATCGTATATATGCTACAAGACCTGTGGTTTACATATTTGGGACATAACAAATGTACTTTCCACCAGCCCTGGAAGGAACTGTCTGTAAGGTTTGTAGTTCTAATGCAGGATATAATTGCAGACAATGCCATCATTTCTATGTTACACTTCTTTATTTGAATGGAGAAAATCACTATCTAATATAGTAATCTATCTACTTCGTAAAGATTACTAACCGCTGCATCTCACCAATGCTAGCTTGGCCCTCTTTCATGATGATGATGATAAGTCTGAGGTTGTTCTGTTCAGTCATGAAAATTCCATTAGCCCTTTTGGTACTAATCTTGGTGGTCTGTCAGGTAGTCTTAAGCAGGCTTCTAGGAATCTTGGGGTAATATTTGATGCTAACCTCAGTTTTGATAATCAAATCAAAAATGTTGTTTGGTCTTGCTTTCTCCAGCTCAAGCTACTCTCCAAAATTAGGTCATTTTTATCTACTGCCGATCTGCAAAAAGTTGTACATACTTTTATCTATTCTCGGCTTGACTATTGTAATGCACTTTATTCTGGTATCAGCAAGGGCTCCCTCCATCATCTGCAGTTGGTACAAATCACCGCTGCTCAGTCATTACCGGGACAAAGAGGCATGACCATATCATTCCTGTGTGTCCCTCCCTACACTGACTCCTTGTTATATTTCAGATTGATTTTAAAATTTTATTGCTCACTTTTAAGGCCTTAAACGGTCTTGCTCGTACACACATTTCTGATTTATTGACCTGGTGTATGACCTCTCGACCATTAAGATCAGCAGATGGAGCCTTGCTGGTTATTCCCAGGTCTCGGTTTGTCACAAAGGGGGATCGGGCTTTTGCTGTTAGAGCCCCCACAATATGGACCTCTCTTCCTATTGAACTAAGACAAACCAAGTCTCTTGCTACTTTTAAAGCTCGTCTTAAAACTTTTCTTTTTATGAAAGCTTTTACAAATGTTTATTTGTTTTTATTTATTTATACTATTTTTATTTCTAGTCTTACTCATTTCAATTCAATTCAATTCATTGTCATTAAAAACAATGTGCAGGCACATGTTAAAAATTTGGTCTTACTGTTATTTTTTGCCTTGTCTGGTTTTATTTTTTTGTAAAGCGCTTTGTAACATTGTTTTAGAAAAGTGCTATATAAATAAAGTTATTATTATTATTATTATTATTATTGTCCAGAAACTGGACCCCTGTCAGTAATGACACTATTACTAACAGAGGTTACTATATGAGCCAACAGACTTGATGTGGCTACAGCGGTGTGTCCAGGTTTATGTACACAGCGGGGCAGAGGATGGGAGAGAAATGGCTAGGGGTGGCCGTGATGTGATATTTTCATGGATCACTTGCTAAATGTGATCTGATTAATACTCAGTATTTGAATGAAAAGTTTTATTTTGGTGTGAGAGCCTTATGAAGGCTTATTCGCAGTTAAAAAAAAGGTATAACAAACATATTGACAGAGTATCTATATTTTCCGAATATCCCTTACTATATGACTCAATCTCCATAGTTTAAACAGGATGTGTGCCAATGATATGATTGGGGTGACAAATTAGATTTGCGCATCTCTGAAACCAAACAAGATTAGATAAATCTTTGGTTGAGTGTAATTCTCAATGTATGTATATTTAATGTATTTAAAATACTTTTAAAAGGAAAGGCAGATTTATTTGTATAGCAGATTTCATACATCCTTACATAAGGCATAAAAAGACATCAAATAAGAATTACAGAATAAGATGAAAAGAATCAAAAGCTAAAAGTGTAGAGGAAGAAAATAGCTCGCTAACCGGATTGAGATAGAGACCCCAATTAAAGCTCACTGAAATTAAGTACTTGAATGCAGCTAATAAAATAAGTTTAAGTGCTTTCCCTCCAAGAGCTCTTGAGTACCAACTTGAATTGACCTTCATTCTAATATGCACTGTTGTTCAAGTAGTCATCGCTTGTTTTGTTTGTTTGTTTTTTGCACTCCTATTACTTTTTCTCATTCCAAAACGCCTTTGTCCCATCACCCCTGGCAGGTATCGGCTCGTAAACTGAAGCCCCAGGCCCAGCCCCCCCCCACCCTGCATGAGCGCATCCTGGAGGAGATTAAAGCCGAGAGGAAACTTCGGCCAGTGTCTCCTGAAGAGATTCGCAGGGGAAGGCTGGGTAGGGAACTCTCTGTCTCTCGTCTGCCTTAACTCTCTGTTTCTGTCTCCAGCCTTCTTTGACACATACAGAAGAACACTAAAGCATATATACACAGTCACTCACCCATCCACAGACACACAAACTCAAAACTATGCTTTACAAAGCCGTGTTTTATTTCAAGCTAAAGCACGAGTGTGACGTTAATGCGTGATGCCCACTCATGCCTGATGGCCACCACATGCAAAAAAGAACAAACAAAGGAGGAGAAACATTGCTTCACTGATGTGAACTATGTTTCTTTGATGCATTGGAATATGCTTTGTTATGTTTCTGCTCTATTTTCTAACAGCAATGCTTTGAATGTTGCCTAAATTTCACATTTATGTTGCCACTAGGATCAGTTAACCATTTTGGTTAACTGTATTGTTTGCAATATTGTGCAAAATGCTAACAAACTATTTTGCATAGCTAAGTGTCTGCAATTCTATAAGACCACAAAAACGCTGCATTTTCAGAATATCAGTCAACATTGGCTGTGGCTTGTTTGGGCTGTTATTATCTGCTGTAATTGGAAAATGATCTGAGACCAAACTTTATGCATGTTATAGCCCCATAGAGTGTCTTCACAATCTTCCTGGAAATTACATTGTATTGTGTGTTAACCCCTTGTCTTAATTCACCATCTAATAACACCCGACAACTTGTCCAATGTCATAACTGTTTCTCTTTGCAGTAATGCGGCCACTTAGCATGTCTTTCAGTTTTGATGTGTCAGGTAAAGACTCCGATCTTTTTACCTGGCGTTTTATCTTGTTCCGTTTCCCCCCTTCTTGCTGTTCTTGCTGTTATTCATCTGCATTGCCAACATGTACATGTGCAAATGCAAAATGCACGTGTGCAAGGACACACATACGCATACTCAGACAAACTCACACACACTTGCACAAGCACACAAACGAACACATCCAAGCACACTTTACTCACATGTCATGTCATGCTTTGTGGTTGGTGGTGGTTGGCTTGGTCCATGTCAGGTGGACATTTTGATGTTGGACACTGGTCTGTTCAATAGGAGTGCACTGATTGAAGAGAACTGAATGATGAGTCACTGAGAAACATTACAGAAACCACTCTTCGACCACAACGAAAACTGTGAAAGACCTAATATGGAGTCATTCAGTGTTTTTTTTTATGAAGTCATTAATTGGTTATTAAAGGATAATACAAATTATTCTACAATTTTCTTGTTTGATCATAGACTCTTAATTCTGCAGACTGTCAGGAACCAAGCTTGAGGACAGACAGACAGCATGGTTATAGAGGATGGGACAGACAGCATGGTTATAGAGGATGGGGAGAGCTCGTATTCAGTATCCATGGTCCTTGTCACTAGAGGGAATCCTAACACAGTATTAGCATTTGGCTGTTCTACTGGCCGAGATTCAATTTAATTTGGGATAATTGAAGGAGTTCTCATGGCCTCACTTTCAAATTGAGATATGTAAAGGGTTTTAATACTCAGCAGGCCCTGAAAATGGTGGCAGTGGTTGCATACTGAATTACTTGCCTCAGATTAAATAAAAGTTTGTAGCCAGGTATCACATGCAGCACCTCTTGGTTTCTATAAGCCACGCTGTCTGGATGACATCAAATGCCTTCACTCTGTCCCTTTTGCTGTTGATTAGTTTACAGAGGGGCGAAAGAGGCAAACAAAATTACATTATCGTTGCCTCAGTGCTTCAGTAGTGTTCATTGGAGGTCCCATTTTAAAAGGCTTAATACTGCTGAATGATTTAATTGTGGCATGGTGGCACAGTGGTTAGCGCGGTCGCCTCACAGCAAGAAGTTTCCTGGGTTCGAGCCCTGGGGTAGTCCAACCTTGGGGGTTGTCCAAGGTCGTCCTCTGTGTGGAGTTTGCATGTTCTCCCCGTGTCTGCGTGGGTTTCCTCCCACAGTCCAAAGACATGTAGGTCAGGTGAATCGGCCGTACTAAAAAAAATTGTCCCTAGGTGTAGTGTGTGTGTGTGCGTGCGTGCGTGCGTGCGTGCGTGCGTGTGGGCCCAATGACTGCTGGGATAGGCTCCAGCAGCCCCGCGGCCCTGAGTAAGGATAAGCAGTTTGGATAATGAATGAATAATGAATGAATGATTTAATTGTTGTCCTGCTGCATACTGATAGAGAGGTCAGCTAATGCAGCTTCTTGCCTAACCAAAGCCTAAGGTAGAGTAACCGTTGAGGTATTTGAGATCCCCTCTTGTTGCAGGGTAATTGCAGGGTAAATGTCGCTCTTTTTCAAGATGGTTACCTTTCAAAGGTACTGCTCCATTTGGACCCTTGTTAAATGATAGGGAGCAGCTAAGATGGTCACCACCTCCTCAATTTTGTAGAAACTCATCAACTTCGCACAAAAAGGCCTTTCACCTACCAGAATGACTTTGCAGAATTTAATCAGAGGTGCAAGTGGATCAGTGTGCAGCTGGGTCCTGACAGCCTTGTACTCCGTAAGACACAGCACCTGCGGAAAAACACTTATTCTCAAATGATGAGCCACATTTTTCAGCAGTGGCTCTTAGTGGCTATTTGATGAACAACTTAAATAGACATTTTGCACTGAAGTGGATGACAAGGCGATGCTGATGAGGCAGGCTCATCATCATAATGCTGTGCTCAACTTTACCTCCTACAGAAACCAGTGTTTCTCATCACAGCACATCACCTCATGCTTTCTCATTCATAGTTTCAAATCCTTTGTGTGTGTGTGTGTGTGTGTGTGTGTGTGTGTGTGTGTGTGTGTGTGTGCGTGCGCGCATATGTTTGAGGGAAGTAAGCTTTGTGAATGTTCATTCCCTTAACTCACACCCAGTGAGTGGTTAAGCACCATCTTAATGCTGCATTTTATGGATGGATGTCCCACAACTCGGTGACAGTTAGGACACTTCATTACAGTAACAGTAGCAGGGACTGTTAAAGGCCAGTGTCACAAAACAAAAAGTCTCTTCTCAGCTATCATAATGAAGAAGCTGTCCCCTTTTAGGTTTTGGCAAAACTCGCAGCATGCCACAGGATTTATTCCGTGCGGGCACAGGTAAAGTATAAGAGCTGTTGAGGTTTGGAAGGCCTTGCTCACACTAACTTTGCAATGAGCTTGTCTATTTATGTACCCGGCTTTACACTAATATCTCCCGTAAAGAAAGCGATCGAATATACGATTCTCAGTGTCATTATGTTGGAGACTGAGCAAGACGCAGGTAGAATGAAAATAACGACCAACAGTAGTCATCACTGTTTGGACCACACCACGCTACATGGGCTGACTTAAGAAGACTGCTGGATGTTCGTTGCCCTGGTTGGGTATTAAGGATCATGACAGAGACTTTTTGGGAGCTGAGGTGGCAGAATAGTTGGTCAGTTTCAGTGCAGTTGTAGAAACGGATCCTTTTTGGGCCTATGAGCTCTGAGATGCTTCAGCCTTTTTTTTCTGAAATAGGAGGTGAGAGAAGGAGAGAGAGAGAGAAAGAGAGGATTGCACATATCCTATGAACCCCTGCAGCTCTTAAACTACCCCTTCCAGCACTCTCATACCCCAATATTAAAATAATCCCCCTTTACAATATCCCGGCCTCCCTCACATACCTGTCCTCACCCTCTTTCTGCTGCCATTTCTGCTTTTAACATTTCTAGTCTTCGACTTTTGGTGGAATTAGATGAGAGGCTTGTAAGGTAGCACAGGTATGCCTGGATCATCTGCCTTTCTTATTTTCACAACATAGTAATGACAGGCTCAGTTTTGTTTCTCTCTTCAGAGTTTGGACCCAGGGCATCCCGACTCCTCCTCTCAGTGGTGTGTTGCAGAAAGTCACTTTTATTCTCTGTAAATTTGGCTTGCATTTGGTGTTAATTTGTTTTCAAGGGCTAAAGTTACACATGAGTCCAGCAAGTGTGTCAAGAGAGGCAAGCTAGTTATCAGTGGTGAGAGTTAATTTTTCATATTTCATCAAGAGGCATATCCAAAGGAATTGAATCGAGTGCAGCTGGACTTGGTATATATCCGTGAAGACGTTTCGCCTCTCATCCAAGAGGCTTCATCAGTTCGTGCCTTTCTGACTAGACCAAGCTAGTCAGAAAGGCACGAACTGATGAAGCCTCTTGGATGAGAGGCGAAACGTCTTCACGGATATATACCAAGTCCAGTTGCACTCGATTCAATTCCTTTGGATAACCATGACCTGGATGAATGAGAACATTCACAGACATCAAGAGGCATACATCCCCTGCATATAACATCTGCCCGCTGCTTTGCCTCCCCATGAATCAACTCAGTTCATCCTGCCCTTGTGTTTTACATTAGGATGAATCTCAAACACCTGTCCCCTTCCCTGTATACACTCACACTTTCAGACAAACCACAAATGGTTTGCTTCAAAAAGTTGTGAAGGACCCACCCCTCTGAGAAAAACCACAATGAAGATGGTCCTTTATAAACCCATCCCTGCTATTCCTTTGTATTGTTAAACTCAGAGAAATCCCAGAACTAACAGGCAAATAGTTTTGAGATTCATCCTTGGTGTTTTTTATCCCTTTGTCTAACGGTCCTCCCTTGCATGGCTCCATACAGACGAATTTAGTCCCTACATGGGCAGGAGGACATCCAGCACCCTGTCTCTGGCCAATGGATCGCTGTCTCCAAGAACTGACACCTCTGGATCTCAATCTGCACCTCAGAGGAAAAGACTTCTGAAAGCGCCCAGCCTCGCTGAGCTGGACAGCTCCGACTCTGATGTAGGCAATTAAATGTTTCTGTGTGCATGCATGTGTTTGTGTGGCTTTGGGAAATTGCATTTTGTGATGTACAGAAGAAGTGGTGATTGATGCATTCATATATTCCATGTATTTAGGATGAAACGGTTGGGCGGCGATCAGCCAGCAGCTCCAGCGTGGCTACATCGTTGATGGATGATACATCCCCTGAGCCAGCATTGGGAAAGAAAAGTGAGTGATGAAATGTCACCTCTTAGACTGACTGGGATTTCTGATTTGCCACTTTACTATTAGTGTAATGCTATTTTTTGCAACTTTTCAATTGAATTTTGACCCTGCATCGATGAATTGACCAGATGATGAATTAAACTGCTGTCTCTCTCCCCTGCATTATTCTCTTTCTCTACCCTCAAAAACCCCCTCCTCCGTGCCTCTCATATTCCTCCATGAACACCAGCTCCCCCCTTGTTCCTGCCTATCTCCTCCACACCCCAGCCGGAGAGGCGTCAGAACACCCAGCAGAGGAGACATTCAATCGAGAAGGAAACACCCACCGACGTCCGACAGTTCCAGCCGCCCTCCAGACAAAGCTCCAAGTCTCTGGTGAGTCGGACAGCTTTTTCAAATTCTTGGATGATGAAGTGGGGCATGAAACACAATTTCACTAAAGGCGAGAAATTATGTCTGATGATTATTCAATTGATAAATGGATGCAGTCTGGGAAGTATATGCTTTTGCTTTCAAGCTGTTGTGAAGAGCAACATGTCTGATCACTGGCAATCTAGGTATCAACGGGATAGCATTATTAATCTGTTGGATAGCGTTGTTCATTATTAACTATTAGCACTGTAAATCTGTCAGTACCTCAAAATGCAGCAGTGCTTAAGCACCTTGCATGCATCAGCTTCTTGTCTTTTCAATTCACCAGGGAAGGCTTTCTGAGGTCATTATGACAAGGGCCTGTTAAAACCCAGGTTTGGTCACAGAGATCCACTTGAGTCGTTGGATGAGAGAACGAGGGAGTGACATTAAGGAGAGCACTACACTAACATGTGCACAGAGAGAGGAGGGACTGAAATAGGGGTGTAAAAAATATCAATACACTTGAGTGTCACGATATGTTTTGTGATACTGTATCGATTCTCAAAAACACCATTGTTTTTTTCTTTTCTTTTTTTGCTGCCTTTTTCTCCCCAATTGTATCCAGCCAATCACCCAACTCTTTCAACCCATTCTGGCTGCTGCTCCACGACCTCTGCCGATCTGGGGAGGGCTGCAGACTACCACATGCCTCCTCCAATACATGTGGAGTTGCCTGCCACTTCTTTTCACCTGACAATGAGGAGTTTCACCAGGGAGGCATGGGAGGATCACGCTATTCCCCCCAGTTCCCCCTTCCCCCCAAATAGCTGCCCTGACCAGCCAGAGGAGGTGCTAGTGCAGCGACCAGGACCCATACCCACATCCGGTGACTTCCGGTTTCTACTGCAGCGGTCATACCAGTTTCCTGTTTGTTTGTTGGCGTGTACTATTGACAATGGCATATTTTTCGCGATGCCTGCAAGATTTACCATGGATAAATGTCAACGACTTGCACAGAATTGCTGACAAACTTTCACCTGCACCTACCAGCAAACAGGTGAAAAGTTTCAAGTTATGGGTCCGCGGTGGTGTAGCGGTCTAAGCATCGGCTTTGTGTCGATGCAGTTGCCCACTGGGGACCGGGGCTCGTGCCTCGGTCTCGTCAGATCTGACTATGGCCGGATTCGATGAAGCAGCAATAATTGGCAGCGCTGTCTTGGGGAGGGGGGCGGAGTCGACTTGTGTTCATCACATGTATGCATCTCTGTGTGTGTCGGATAAAGCAGTGGTTCAGCCTGGATTCACCTTGTCACGAAAATGGCGAGGTGTCTCCTTCGAGACTGCCGGCCGGAGAGATGCAGTTGGTGAATGCATACAGTATGAGGGTGTGTGTTTGAACTAGAATAGGGAGCGATTGGCCACTAAATTGGGAGCAAAAGGGAAAAATCAGAAATAAGTTTTAAGAAAAGTTTCAAGTTATACATATCAAGTTACGTCCACAATTGTGAGGATGAGCTATAAGGATTATATATATATATATATATATATATATATATATATATATATATATATATATATATATATACACTACCGTTCAAAAGTTTGGGATCACCCAAACAATTTCGTGTTTTCCATGAAAAGTCACACTTATTCACCACCATATGCTGTGAAATGAATAGAAAATAGAGTCAAGACATTGACAAGGTTAGAAATAATGATTTTTATTTGAAATAAGATTTTTTTTACATCAAACTTTGCTTTCGTTAAAGAATCCTCCATTTGCAGCAATTACAGCATTGCAGACCTTTGGCATTCTAGCTGTTAATTTGTTGAGGTAATCTGGAGAAATTGCACCCCACGCTCCCAGAAGCAGCTCCCACAAGTTGGATTGGTTGGATGGGCACTTCTTTGAGCAGATTGAGTTTCTGGAGCATCACATTTGTGGGGTCAATTAAACGCTCAAAATGGCCAGAAAAAGAGAACTTTCATCTGAAACTCGACAGTCTATTCTTGTTCTTAGAAATGAAGGCTATTCCATGCGAGAAATTGCTAAGAAATTGAAGATTTCCTACAACGGTGTGTACTACTCCCTTCAGAGGACAGCACAAACAGGCTCTAACAGGTACTATTTAATGAAGATGCCAGTTGGGGACCTGTGAGGCGTCTGTTTCTCAAACTAGAGACTCTAATGTACTTATCTTCTTGCTCAGTTGTGCAACGCGGCCTCCCACTTCTTTTTCTACTCTGGTTAGAGCCTGTTTGTGCTGTCCTCTGAAGGGAGTAGTACACACCGGTGTAGGAAATCTTCAATTTCTTAGCAATTTCTCGCATGGAATAGCCTTCATTTCTAAGAACAAGAATAGACTGTCGAGTTTCAGATGAAAGTTCCCTTTTTCTGGCCATTTTGAGCGTTTAATTGACCCCACAAATGTGATGCTCCAGAAACTCAATCTGCTCAAAGAAGTGCCCATCCAACCAATCCAACTTGTGGGAGCTGCTTCTGGATGCGTGGGGTGCAATTTCTCCAGATTACCTCAACAAATTAACAGCTAGAATGCCAAAGGTCTGCAATGCTGTAATTGCTGCAAATGGAGGATTCTTTGACGAAAGCAAAGTTTGATGTAAAAAAAATCTTATTTCAAATACAAATCATTATTTCTAACCTTGTCAATGTCTTGACTCTATTTTCTATTCATTTCACAACATATGGTGGTGAATAAGTGTGACTTTTCATGGAAAACACAAAATTGTTTGGGTGATCCCAAACTTTTGAACGGTAGTGAATATATATATATATATATACTTTTCACCCGTTTGCTGGTAGGTGCAGGTGAAAGTTTGTTGACA
This sequence comes from Lampris incognitus, assembly GCF_029633865.1. Taxonomy (NCBI): domain Eukaryota; kingdom Metazoa; phylum Chordata; class Actinopteri; order Lampriformes; family Lampridae; genus Lampris; species Lampris incognitus. The sequence goes on along the minus strand of NC_079219.1, from coordinate 23,707,115 downwards.
ATTCTGTGCATGTCATTGATATTTATCCATGGTAAAGCTTGCAGGCATCGTGAAAAAGACGCCATTGTCAATAGCACACGCCAACAAACAGGAAACTGGTATGACTGCTGCAGTAGAAACCGGAGGTCAGTGGACTACAGTTATGCACAGAACCAATTGTGTGTGTAGGGATGCCCGACCAAGCCAGAGGTAACACAGGGATTCGAACCGCTGATCTCCGTGTGTTGGTAGGCAACGGAATAGACCGCCATGCCACCCAGATGCCCGTTAACACTATCGATTTTTAATTAGTTGTTTACATGCAAAGATTTGTGGCAGACAGTGGTTCATTTTGTGTTGGGCGTAAACCCCCAACCCCCCGTTAGATAGCACTGCTATAATCTATCTTCAGCTGTTCGACTCTTCCACTCCAGCGTAACAATGTAAACTGAGACAGGAAGGAGGGTTAACACAAAGAACACAGGCCTATGAAATTGCAATATATCACCTTGCTTACAGTATCACAGTATTTTGCAATATATTGAATTGTAACCCCTGTATGGTGATACATATTGTATCACCAGACTCTTGCCGACACACAGCCCTAAACTGAAACCAGACGCTCGTTTGTGTCTGTGTGTTTCTTATTTTCCTCCTCATACAACACACCTCTGCCCGACGGCACTGCCTCTTTTCCCTTTCCTTCTCATCTTTCAAACACAAAATCCACCCAGTGTGTTCGTCTCATCTCCGAGTCTTACTCTCTCCAACATCCTCTCTCCCACGCACATCACCACCTTCTCTCACTCAGGTTGGGATGGTAGCCTTGTTGCATCCCTGGATCAACCTCCTCTGCCCCTCTCCCTCCATCCTCCACCCTTTGCGGAGCTCCTACCCCGTCGAGACATTTGTGTTGGGGTTGGTGAGGGCAGTTTTTGCTGTGTGCAGGGCCATTAACATCAGTGGAAGCGAGTCTGCCAAGGTTTGCCGGTCTCTCGCAGCCCATAATAGCATACATAACAGTAGCTGTCAACTCTTTCCTAGTTCCTCTGGCTTCTGTAGAGATCAATTAACCGGGGCATGGCTGGTCCCATTGTAGATCAGGTAGAAACTAAGCTGTTATATCGCTTTCTGGCCGGTGATTTTCTGATGACATATTCTCCAATGCCGAATCATTCCTTTCATTTCAAAGGCTCCGCTCTGGCACTCTCCCATTTTTACACTCACAAACATTGTGTGGCTAGCCAAATCAGATTTAACAATCCACAAGTATAGATCATCCTGTTTTTGTTTCACCTGCCATGTGAGCACTGTATGCATTTACAGTGGATGATTTTGTACTCTTAAGCTGTAGTGTATCTTCAGGTCTTCGAACATAGTAAGTGCCCCTCATGATCGGCCTCAGTGTAGTAGGTATTGCACTATAGTACATCCCTCAACAGCTGTAGTTAATGCTGCTCATGCTTATATGTGTAAGTAAAAATAATGAAAACAGCTGATAGACCTGTCGATGTGGAGAACCATTGTATTTTCCAGATAAACCCCGCTCCTGCACCTTTAAATAAAGCAGTACCAAGTTAGTAGGAAATTCTGCTGCTTTGGGAAGCTCACAGAAATTTCTTTGTGCATCAGTCCAGTTGTTTTCACATCATGGTACCGCTGTGTGTGCTGTGCCCCCCCGCCCGTTCAGTGAACATTAGGGACATTTTAATAGCCTAAATGTACTCTGAACCCAGAAAGAGAGCTCTGAAAGGTGCCATGGGGAACGTGTTTGTGGCTAGAACAATGAAACAAAAGAGCTCTTTGTGTTTTAATATGGTGTTTTCATGGTGACTCACTGTTTGTGCGCATTTGTGTGTGTGCGTCTCTATGTTGGTATGCACGGGCGCCAATTTGTCATGTATGTGTGTGTGCACATATTTATGTATGTATGTATGATTTAATGTCGTGCTTTTATTTGTGCTGCTTACATGTCTGTGCATGTATGCTTGTGTGTGCCCTGTGTGAGTTCATTTGTGTACTGTGTATGTGTATTTATTAATTCTTTGCCTTTGCATGTGCACACATCTGGATTTTTGTGTTGTTTTTGTGTTTGTATGTATGTACATATGTATGTCTCGGTGTGTGTGTATGTGTGTGTGTGTGTGTGTGTGTGTGTGTGATGTACGTCTCGGTTTGTGTGTGTGTGTGTGTGTGTGTGTGTGTGTGTGTGTGTTGATCCTTGTAGGAGGAGTTCTGTTTCCCTGTGGAGTGCCTGTCTCTGACTGTGGAGGAGGTGATGCACATCAGACAGGTGCTGGTCAAGGCAGAGCTAGAAAAGTTCCAGCAATACAAAGACATTTACACCGCTATGAAGAAGGGAAAGGTGAGGACCCTGTGTATGCCAAGCATTGCTGCTATAGAAGTTGTCTCACATCATGTCACGCCCATTGTCTGGCCATCGCAGACACTGCATTAATGCTCTCAGCTGAAACAAGAGGTGAACATATCATGTCTATCTTCTGAGAGGGAAGCAGAATAAATTTAGGTTAGGGAATTGGTTAGTTTGATTGTTTTTCCTAATAGCTTCTTCTTCTTTTCATTGCAGCTTTGCTACTGTTGTCGAACCAAAAGGTTTTCCTTTTTCACCTGGTCGTACACATGCCAGTTTTGCAAAAGGTATCACAACTAGGCTGATTACAATTTGATCTTGTTAATATTGCCTCCAGTAATCCAGATTATCAAACAACGTACAGTAACTACTTTAATTCAGGGCCCCCTCTTTACCCCCTCCTCTCTTCTCTCCTCTACTTGCAGACCCGTGTGTTCACAGTGCTGTAAGAAGGTAGGTCACACTGTACAGCTCAAAGAAACATGGAGGAGAAAACGCTCTCTTCCATAGCCACTGCATTGCTCAGAAGTGCGTGATCCATATTTACACTTGTGCTCTCCGTCTCTCACAGATGCGGCTTCCGTCCATGCCCTATTCCAGCCTGCCCATCTACTCCATAGGCTCCACCAACACTCTTCCTAGGGAGAGGATGGCATCCATGGCTGCCATAGGGAAGGGACTGTCAGTGGCTGGTGGGCCGGGGCCGTCGGAAGTGGCCGGTGCCTCAGCGCCTCCTGCTTCAAAGGGTGCAGCGTCTAGACCTTTGGGTGCTGATGCTAAATCTGACAAAGCATCCACTACCCAACAGCGCCACAGTTTTCAGAAGACCATGTCTAAGTAAGACCACTGCAATGGGTTATTTAACTTAGACCACTTCATCATGAGAATAAGTGTAAATTTACTTTCATATATGACAGCCTTCAAACTTGAAACATCGTAGTGGAGCATATATACTATTCCCAGGTTTTAACAAAAGAATTGTTAATCTTGGGCACCTAAATTTTGGTGGCGTTAACGACTTTTTTGGACTGAAAGTCACAATCCATAATTTTTTGCTTTAAGTCCAAATTGTGGTATATTTAAATAGCCTATATTTAAATATATTAAATAGACATATATATGTATATATATGTGTGTATATATATATATATATATACAGACACACTTATTTATTTAGAGGTTTAGTGCACATGTGTAGCTTTAGAAACAACCGTTTAGAGAATGTAACATCTTTAAGTCGTTATATTTGGTCATTGGTGGGACAGAAACATTAATTATTCAACCACCTGGAAAGTCCTCTCAAAAAACAAAGCATATTCAACCAGCAGTAAAATATACAATCTATGTCTAACTGAAAAATATATCATGCCAATAGACAAATATCCCCCCCCATTGGATCGTTAGCGATCACATGTTTTTGACTTCTTGTCACGCCTCTCCCTTCCCCATTGGGCGTTGTGCACGTGATGTGCATGACGAGGCAGTAAATGGTATGTTCTTTCCTGAGTAGCTTTATTGACAGCTGATGATTGCTTATGGCATGAAACAGGCTTGTACTGTCTCATAAAAAATTTACTTGACTCACTGGATTTTGTGTATATATATGTATAAAATTTCTAAAAAATTGCATTTAAAGATGGAAAATAAGCTGTTTTTTTCCCCCCTTTTAATCGTTTGCTGACAGTCATCCCTTAATCATGTTACACATCCTCTGGTAGTTTCAATGAAAGCCCAAACAAAACCAAATAATAAATATGCACAAGCATTTAAAAAAAATAAGATTATCCCTTTTTTTTATTTTGCTCTTATTGAATTATACTTCTTTTGCATCAGGTTTTCAAAACATGGGTCACTGAAGTCTTACGATGAAATGGAGCTCCCTCCAGAGTTGACGGAGGACTGGGCCACCATGGAGGTGTGTGTGGACTGTAAGAAGTTCATCTCCGACATTATCTCCTCCAGCAAGCACAGCCTGTCGCTGGCCACCAAGCGGGCACGCTTAAAACGCAAGACCCAGTCCTTTTACATGTCCTCTCCCAAAGGAAGAGAGGATTACTGTCCATCAGAACGGACAATCAGTGAGATCTAGACCTCTCTCCGTCTCTCTCTGTTTCTCTCTCTCTCTCTCTCTCTCTCTCTCTCTCTCTCTCTCTCTCTCTCTCTCTCTCTCTCTCTCTCTCTCTCTCTCTCTCTCTTTCTGTCTCTCTCTAGCTGCTTCCAGCTCTAATGGCACAATTATATAGAGTCAGCACTGGATAAGGTCTTACTGTATACATTTAGTTTACTCCTGTTTAAGCTGTCAGAAGAGGCTACGAGGACCTTGGTTTCCTGGAAGACACATTGGACTGTGTGGTGCTTGTTGCTGTGTCCTATTTGTAGTTTAACCAGCCCTTCAGGAAAAAAAGATAGATCTGGTAACCTGTACTGTTTCCTCCACTTTCCTCTGTAGCATAGATAATCCCTTTCTGGCTCCACCGTTTCGACAAAAGAAACTAAAGTGGTTGTTGTGGAGTTTAAACGCAAAAGCCTGCAATGCGAGATGACTTTTTTCCCCTCCTATGACAAAGTGGATTGGTCGTCTTGGACCACGGAACGAGTAACGAGCACAAGATAGACGACTGAGACAAGATGCAAGGCCTAAAGAGATCCTTTTTTCACCTGGAAAGTGAGACACCCAGGACTAAAAGCAACAAAGAATTGACGACTTTAAGAAACATGGAATACTAAAACTGTAAATATTTTTTACGGGTTTTGATTTTGTACCCTGTGTACATGTGTGTGCTGTACATGGTAGTTTGGCTAAGGACCTGAGTTTTGATGAAAAGTTTCCCTCTATTTTTTACTTTGGACATGTTATTTTGTTGATTCTACTCAGCGATGTTTCCCTCTGGGTTCCCCTGTACTAAACATAATGGCAGGTACGCCTCTGGTTTTCCTCTTCGGAAAACAGGGGAAATTCAGTTTCTCCTCATCTATTTTTGTCCCCCTCCAAAGGAAGGGATTGCATCGCATGTAAAAATTAAAAAAAAGAATCTGTTTGCTTGGATGCAAACGTAGTGCCAAATAGTCACTCCATCCTCATCATTATGTGACCCAAAGAAGTCCAGTGATTTTGCAAAAGGATGAGATTAGGAACTGAATCTACCACGGGCAAGTGATGTCACATCATTTTTGCAAATCTTGCATATCCGTTTGCTTTTGCGAGACAAACTATCATGTCGAGGTCATTTATATTAACCACTTGCTTTTTTTGTTGCTTTTTTTCTTCATTTGAATAGACAGAAGAAGGAGCAGTGGAGATCTTACCTGCTTGCTTGACCATGTTTGGGAATTTCCAGGTAAAATCGTCCTGGAAATTTTTGAAACTGAGGATGGCAGTGAAATAACCCCATCAGGCTACTACTACATGTCACATGAGATAGCGCTCGTTGTTTTGTTTTTGTTTTGTTTTTTTACTGTTATTTCTCAACCCTGAAGCAAGGTTACAACAACTAGAAACGACTTTTTTTTAAATTTATTTTAAATTTGAGAGATGAATGTTTATTTTTTGATTTGATTTTAAATGACTTGATATTGTGGCAGATCAGTAATTCAGATTTGATCTCACTTACTACATTTCACTTCTTGCCCTCCGTTTTTATTCTTTGACATTAACATTGCATCCTTCTCATGTTGCGGTAAAGATATATAATTTCTGAAACCCTCTTTGTTGTACATGCGGCAAAGAATGCTAACACACTATGCAGCTGTTCGATATACAAGCCTAAAAATTACGCCTTTATGACTTTCAGCCATTGCGTTACCTGTCCTTGTGACAGGTAACGTAGCAAAAAAAGGTCCGTGTGACAGGTACAGGCATCGTAAGACACTAATGTATTTTAGGAGAAGGTTGTGTATTCTTGTTTGTCATGCAACATGTTCCTAATGTCCCTTCCAGACTTTTGCCTTAAATGAGCTGCCTTTTATGATCACAGTCATATTTTTAGGAGTTATCAAGATGTAAATACCTTATCACCATCTGTTTGTTGTTTGATCAGGTCTGTGTTGCCTTGACGATATCCTGACAGCGGTTCATCCAGAATGAGTGTTGTGAACTCGGTCTCTGAGAATCTAACCAAGTACAAGTGCGCGCAGGTTAACAATGGGCTTCACATGGTAACTGGGAAGAGTGGGAAGTTGCATCGATGAAATCTTGAGATGTGACAGCATCATGCATGTACTATGGTGTAGCTTGTACCTTAAATCTGTATTATCTTAAAGCTGTAACTCCTTGCAGAGAACACAACAAATGATGAACAAAACAATAAATGTAATGCAATACCTGGATAAAACATGAATATTTAACTTTGTCTTTTCTTAAAAACCAATTTATTCAGGAAAAACAAGACAAGAGTAGAATATAGTAGTAGCACGGTCATGCGAGAAGTTATATTTAATTCAAGTCATTCATATAAATGCACATTTGTAAGCTTTATAAATCGTGACGGGGTCCTCCCTATAGTCCCCGGGTCCTATAGTGCCCGGGTCCTATGTTCCCCGCTTTGTATGAGACCGGGGAATATCGGACCTTTTTGTATACAGAGGGCCCTATATTCCCCACTTTTCCCCAAAAGGGTCCTATGTTCCCCGTTTTGTATGTGCAGGGGAACATAGGACCTTTCTTTATAAAAAGGGTCCTATGTTCCCCTAGGGCACCTGGGGAACATAGGACCCTTTTTATAAAGAAAGGTCCTATGTTCCCCGGTCAGCAGGTTTGACGCTGTTTGGCGCAAAAAGTGCCTTTTCAATAATGCATTATTTAGGGCAGATTATTAAGAAGACAATGAATCATACGATTTCTATTTTTATATCACATAACGAATTCACAAAGTCCAGGTTGGCTAAAGTATGTGGAAACTTTCGACACTAAACCAATTTCAACTTATTAGGCTATAGCCTATATTTGGGCGCATAACCCACCCCGGTAGTTCTCTGATATTTATGCGTGAAATGTGTCACTTATCGAGGAAAATGCGCCTCGCCGAGTAGGTGAGCTGGCTCGTCTGTGTCTGAATGTAATATAGTAAGCCTGTGTTCCTTGGGCAATTGTACCCGGGCATAGCTCAGTCGGTAGAGCTCTCGCCTATGGATCGCAAGGTCGTGAGTTCGATCCCGGGTGCCGCCAACTCAGCGTATGAGTAGCACATTGTGCGAGATGTGCTGGGAGCTGAGTATAGATGTTGTGTTCCGCCCTCAGCAGTCCATCTCCCAGAAGTCTAGCGCATTGTACCAGGGATAGACTCCTGCGTAAGCTGGCTGATACCGACAATAGGCCAATTCCGACCCACTTCTTCTATGTTCCCTAGAAAGCCGTCGTTCCCATCATAACCACACCAGCTTATTGGGAAAAGCATCTGACAGATATTAGATAGAAACCATCTGCTCAGTAAGGCCCTTTAAGCATCATAATTGTAATGATAATAATAATAACATAATAATAATAATAATAATGATAATAGCCTAATAATAATGATGATGATGATGATGATGATGATGATAATAATAACAATATAGCCTTATATTAGAAATGCTAAAAATTGGATAATTGAAATATTTATAATTATAAAGTAGGCTGATATAGCATGGTAATAACAATAAAATAATAACAATATCTGCCTGGTCTCTTAAGATTCTAAGATGCTGTATGCTACAGAAATAACGGGACATAGGCCTAGGCTAATGAATACGCCTTTTTGACAAAATATGAATGAAAGGCTAATCAACAACGCTAAAGCTGAATCACAAAACACATATTGCTCGAAAAATAATTTATAAATAGCCAAATGCACACATGATTTCGAGTTTGGAAATATTTAAAACTTGTCGTGGATGTGTGGTCATCTGCACGCAAGTTTCCTGGCGTTCTAAATCACATGATCAAAGTTTACCAATATCTAAACCGCCCGCCAACTTGCAACAGTTTGCAACAATCGGTTGTTATCGGTGATAACTCGTGGACTCACTGTCATGTGCTTACTAGCCTACAAGAAGACAAACAATGGCGACAGTTATGGATGGTGATCGAGGGGGCAAAGTGTTGGTACATGAGAACTTCAGATATCAGAAGCACCGCACCAATCAAGACACCATTAGATGGAGGTGCTGGAGGTGGAACTGTAGAGTGCCACTGATCACAAATAGATTTGAAGTGGAGGACGTGGATGCTAACATTATTGTGCACGATGTTGGGGAACACGTTCATCACCCTGACGGAGAAATGGTGCACCGTGCAGAATTCCGACAGGGGGTGATTGCGGAAGTTGCGAGGGAGCCAACAGTCCCAATCAGAAGGATCTATAATGCGCAAAGGGTCCTGCAGCGTCGGCAACGTCAAATCCAGGGTTTTAGCCCCTCTTTGTTGAGTAGCCTAATGGACTAGGACTACTCATTTTGCTTTTTTGAAGAAGAAAAAAAGCTTTAACGTTAGGCTAGTTAGGCCTTGGAGATTTTTGTTTTAGACCATGCCTTTTCTGGGGGGCTTCTGCCATAGACCAACCCTTTTTCAGCCAAGCTTTTACTAGAAGCATTTTGTTATTAATAGTGTAGTGGGAAATGCCTGGGGATGTACTTGGAATGTTGCACTGGGCTCGTGCAGCTAGAGGACCAATCACAGGTTAGCTCGCGCTGTCACAGACGCAACTATATTAGACACCGCGGGAGAGACAAAGCGCCAGAACTGTTTAGTAACCATATCGTAGACTGTCACCTTAGCGTGGGATAGAGCAGGGAAACCTAGCGTATCCTGGGCTAGACAGTAGATACGGTGGCTAGCAGTGGTAGTGTTAGCACCAGACTGCCTCGGTACCTGTAGCTAGCTGACTACCCCCGAGAGCTTCCCCAGAGAGAGACATTCACCCGGTCACACCGGAGCCAGAGTACAGAGAGAGAGAGAGACACGCACCCCGGAGAGCAGCCATCCATCTCCCGCCCCGCCTAGAGCTCAGCCGCCCTGTTCCATCACCAGCCCTGGTCCCAAGGTGAGCTTGCTAACCCATTAGCACACGGCTAACTAGCTAACTAGCAGGCTAGGCCTAGCATTGGCGCAGATATCCAGCTAACGGTGGTGAAGCCCGGTTTGTCGCACCTAAAAGTCCCCGCCTCCATCCATAGTTATCCGGGCTATAGAAACACCGCGACAATAGCCTATTATCAGTGTTACTATTGATAGTATTATGCCTGTAATTGTTATTTGTTATCAGGCCTCTTTTATAATTAGGCTATTATTATTATTATTATCATTATTATTATTATTAGACTGTTGTTATTATTATTTATTATTATTATTATTGATATTATTATTATTATTATTATTAAAGAAGAACATCAAAGGATGTAAGGTAGCACTCATCAAATGAAAAAAAAGACACAATTCTCTATTTTACCATTTCATTGTTTGGCATCAGTCATTAACTTGGCCGGGTGGTCTTCTTCAGAAACCTTAATGACTGATGCCAAACAATAAAATGGTGAAATAGAGGACTGCCTCTGTTATTTTATTACCATTTGGGGAGTGTTACCTTACATCCTTTGATGTTCGTCTTTGATTCATGTTTTTGGTTTCGCACCTCCACAAGCCTTTAGTTTTTTGAGAAGCACATATTATTATTATTAGGCAATTAGCCTATTGTGTAAGGTAGGCGGCCCCCGTTGATGGATACTTTGTGCTGGTCCTAAATTCCCAAGTCCTGGTCTAAGTTCTCTGCCTAAAAAGTTCATCATTAAAGTCTTTTTGAAAGAAAGTCTGCCAAGTGATTTAATATGGAAAACGAACTGCAAAGTAACAAGAAAGTGGCTGAAGTGTCCAGTGCTGTGCAAATTGAACTTTGAGCGAAGGTGGAAATGGCTAGGTTATACTGGTAAGCGGGCCTACTGCAAGACAAACTTGCGTTGATTGCCGACTGTCCATGCTGAGCCGGAGAGCCAACTAACTAGGCCTACTGCAGTAAATATTGGTAAGAAATAACAATAAAGCAAATTACAGCCTCCTCTATAGGCCGAATTTGGATACGCACTCAAGGTGGCCTGCGATATAGAACAGCCAACAATGGTAATACGGCCTAATTTAATCAGCGGAAGAATAGATTGTCGTAGCCTACAACTCAGCCATAACCCCAGTTTTTATTATTTTGGACCCGTTAAGGAAATAATTTGCAAAAAGGGTTCTAAGTTCCCCGGTTTGTTCCTCGATTGGCAATAGCGGGGAATATAGGACCCTTTATTTGGAAAAAGGTCCTATGTTCCCCTGGAAACAGCGGGGGATATAGGACCCTTTTTCCAAAAGAGGGTCCTATGTTCCCCGATGTCTATTGCAACCGGGATTATAGGACCTTTTTAGGGGAAAACGGGGAATATGGGACCCTTTTTTTTCGGGGAACATAGGACCCGGGGAATATAGGACCCGGGGACTATAGGCACGGCCCCATCGTGACATGTGTAAACATTCATAATGGAGGGGTTATTTTTTTTAAACCTCATTTGACATTTTATCTTCACCTGAATATCAAGAACAAATACAGTCATTTCATACAATGCAAATACAGTACGATATAATAAAACACTAGAAGAGTGCACCCAGTAGAGGGCAGATCAGGCGTACCGCCCCTTTCTCCAGTGCTTGGATTTAGGAGACAAACCAGCTGAGGCGTTGGCAATCAATTGCAGTATAAAACAGGTTTTTCAGAGGATCTGAATCACCGCAACCATGAGAGGTCCTAGATCATACAGTCATAACTGCGCACAAAGCTTATTAATTAGGCTGACAGGCCCAGTGGTATGGGAGATTAGCAGTGGACAGGCATGCACACAGTGACAGAAAACCCCGTGTTCTTCCTGCCACTATAACTTCTGCACAGCGCCCACAGCGTCGATTAAACGGGGAAATATAAAACATAAAAAGCTATAAATATATAAATATAAAAAGTTAATATAAAACTCTCAAGCTAAAAAAAAATCTACATAATACAAACCAAAGAAAGATACAACGTTTATTTTACCCAGATGAACTGATTCCACCTTCTTTGGGTTTCTTACCTAGGCTGCGCATCCTAGGCGGACCCTCACACGAATGCGACCGATATGAACTTGCACTTTCCACACACAGAAAAGTTCCAGAAAGGTGAATCAGTTCATCTGGCCACAACGTTTATCTGAGAGAAACGTTTCATCACTCATCTAAGTGCCCCCTTCAGTCTCAACTGACTGCAGGTTTCCCCACCCTTATAAACAATACAGTGGCATGTCTGTGAATGTTCTCATTCATCCAGGTCATGGTTATCCAAAGGAATTGAATCAAGTGCAACTGGACTATATAACCAAGTCCAGTTGCACTTGATTCAATTCCTTTGAATACAGTGGCATAACGACCGAAACCAACGATCGGTTACATATGCAAATAGGCCTGTCACCGCAACCACGAGAGGTTCTTCGTCATACAATCATAACTGTACAATAATTAAAACTGATCGGTATAGTATGTGAGATTAGACGCGGACGTATATACACACAACATCTCTCCCGCTCTCTCGACCAAGCCTGGCTCCGGTAGTAGCCTACAGTCAAATGGCCATAGACCATACATTCTCCCATGACCTGATTCCTTTATAATGACATAAGGAACTTGGTCATTTGGGTAATTATTTAGCATAGATTAGGCATATTACGCTTAAATTTGCCTATTATGACAGTTGAGATTAGTGCTGACATGTACCATTACTCTTGAGGAAAAATAACTTCTTTCCTGTACAAAGTTCCTAAGAGTTTCTATGTGGCTACGATAAAGTACAATAAATAGGATCTTAAATAGAATAGTGAATAACTAGAAACTGGATGTCATTAATGAGAAATGATAATGGTGAGCGGAATCCACCCCCCCACCCCCCAACCCAACCCAACCCAACCCAACCCAACCCAACCCGACCTTGTCTTGGAACCCAATTTACACTTGTCTGCATTTCACTGAATTACAAAACAGGGCACTCTTGATTGCTGAAACTTTCAAGGTAATTCCAAATAACAATAAAGTTCCGGGAAATGGAGTTTACCAATGTGTCGTCACCCACACAGCAACTGCCATTAACCATTGTCACGTTTATGACATTGAACAAAGGTGAGCCTTGCTCCATTTCAAGTCAAGGAGCAAAGATCATAACGTCGCTGGGATCTGGTTGGGGTTTAGCAGCATAAATCCTGTTCAGCTTGGCCCGGAGCCCAACACGTGTAGCTGTGTGCCGCTTCCAAGCTGCGTTCAGTGTCTATTCAACCCGCATGGAGTTGTTGTCTCCTATGATGACGCAGTTCAAATGAGAGTCCTGTATGCAGACTCTATGAAGTTCCTCTGACAGCAAAGGGACGCTGGTGTTGGCTGCCATCTGGTGTTTACAGCTGCAGTTGCAAGTCATTGACGCTGTATAAACAGTTATTTCACGTTATTGCGCATCAATTCAATAGGGTTGCCCCTGAATGCTGTTCTCTGTGTATTCATATCTATCTGTCCAACTATCTGACAGAGAGCAAGCTCGAGAGATCCATATTGCTTAATAGCGGTTTCACTTATAAATAAAGGGCATCTGACAAACAAACATAGAGGGCTGAAAAGCATTTACCCCCCCCCCCCCCACACACACACACACATCTGCTAACTTGGACCTATTTATGACAGAGGGGCACAACATAAGAAGGCTTTTGTGTGTACATAGTGTATAATCTCTGACGTGTTGTTTACCCACCATGCATGTGGAGCTCAGATCCCATCATCAGTGGCTCTTTGTCCACCACAGCAGCTGGAAAACTGACATTACCGATGACACAGTCGCTCAAGGTGGAGTTGCTGATGTTGATGATTAAGGTGGTACTGGTCAGAGTTTGTACTGTTTATGTGGCGGCAAGAGATAGAAAAAAAGGGAACAGATTATGAGAATGGGAAGTTGTTTATTACACAGTAATGTAATGGAAGCCTTCGTCACATTCAATAGTTTCTTGTTTTTCTTTTCTTAGTTCCCCAAAAAACCTGCAATGTTGGCTGTCATCAACTGGTGTTAGATGATGGTATGGCTTGTGAGGAGCAAAATAGGATGACTAGATGAAGAATAGTAATTGCTTTCTGTGTTTTCAGAACAGTACAGCACCTTCACATGAGATTTAGTGGATTACAAAGACTATGTGTAAAAATGTCCGCCACCTTGTGTTTTACTTAAATCATGTTTTCAGTCATCTTGATCTGAGAACAGTTGTTTCATTGGTCAAGTGACTTGACCAATAACATGACAACTTCAACATGAATTAGAAGGTTGCTGGTTCAAGATGATGTAATCCCCCCCCCCGAAGTGACAAGTATTGTGCGTCCCTTAGACTATGCAAAGAATGACACACTGGCACGTGATTTATCGTAAAACAGAAATCTTGTGTGGGACTTACTCACCTTGTGAAGGACTGTCCTCTAGTAATTCCGGTTGAGCTTTAAGGAGAGAGAGAGAGAGAGAGAGAGAGAGAGAGAGAGAGAGAGAGAGAGAGAGAGAGAGAGAGAGAGAGAGAGAGAGAGAGAGAGAGAGAGAGAGAGAGAGAGAGAGAGAGAGAGAGAGAGAGAGAGAGAGAGAGAGGAGAGAGAGAGAGAGAGAGAGAGAGAGAGAGAGAGAGAGAGAGAGAGAGAGAGAGAGAGAGAGAGAGAGAGAGAGAGAAGAGAGAGAGAGAGAGAGAGAGAGAGAGAGAGAGAGAGAGAGAGAGAGAGAGAGAGAGAGAGAGAGAGAGAGATTTTTAACAATACTTTCATAAAAATCACACAAAAGTTGCAAAACAATAATAAACAGGATAAAAACCAACATAGTCAGTAACAAGATTCACAGAATCTAAATTATTTCAGTACCCTCCCAAAGATCAGCTCATTATCCACAACACAGCAAAGTACATTTTTATAACACCGCACACTGCAAAAACTTTCCAGGTTTTTTGTCATTTTGAAAGTCAAAATCTACTTTTAAACGTGCTTTTAACATTTTTATAAGCACAAAAACAGCATCAGATAGATAGATGGAGACAGAGGAAGAGAGACAGAGAGAGAGAGAGGGAGAGAGAGAGATGGAGGTGAAGTTACATTCACACTGATTTAAGGCATCTGTGCTGGAATATCATCAGGTGATATGATGATGAGAAGATGAGAATGCTGATAAATCCAAGACACTGTCAATGAAAATCAGCCCTAAAGCTAACCCACACAAACATAGCATTAAAGTATAAAGTAATAACTAAATACTCATCAGTAACAGCTGATATTGCAAAACGTTACTCAGATTTAATGCTGGGTTTGTGCTTTTTGTTGCAGACTTTTGTTTGAGGTGTACTTTTCAAATGACAGAATTTGTAGGCTCAAGTCAACGGATTCTTTAATCGAGTTGCTGCTTACCTGTGTAGTCTCTGTAGAATAAGCGAAATGTTTCCAAATTGCCACAAAACAGCTGGCAGGCTTTTCGTCCATTGTCCAGTACAGTCTGCAATAACGGGATGAGTCTGTGCATGTCTGAGGCCCTCTATAAGCCATCACACGGAGGAGAGAATCAGAGAGAAGTGGTGTCCGTCAGTCTTGCTGGTTGGTAAAGACGGTGTTGCATGCACCGAATAAATTCATTTTTGGTGTGTTGTGGCATTTCCTGCGTCGTGCAACAGACCTTTATTTGATCATAATTTCACAAATCAAAGCATAACAAACCTGAGCAGCATGGGAGATTGAAACTACCTCTTAATACTGCATGCAGGTGTGAACTCAAACTGGAAAGTCTGTTTACTCGGCATTGGGTCTTTTTTTTTTAAGTGCCACAGACTGTTTCTCTACAACACAGGCCTATATTAACTCGAGGGAATTCGATGTGCAACATATGAAGCAGCAGTTTACTGTTTCATTATAGGAAAGGTTAAAAGGCACAAAACAACATCAAGTCAACAACCTCTAATGTTCACCACACGAGTATTTCTGAGAGACTCCCGCCCCCCCATTTGCTTGATTGTTTGGGCCTTTGCATTTAGAGGGTGTCGTTCCATTGTTCTTCCCCCCACCCCTTTTTTCCTTCCCCAATTGCATTTGGCCAATTACCCCACTCTTCCGAGCCGTACTGGTCGCTGCTCCACCCCCTCTGCTGATCCGGGGAGGGCTGCAGATTACCACGTGTCTCCTCCGATACATGTGGAGTCGCCAGTCGCTTCTTTTCACCTGACAGTGAGGAGTTTCTCCAGTAGGGACGTGGTGCGTGGAAGTATCATGCTATTCCCCCCAGTCAGCGATGTCTCTCGCGGTGCGGGCGATACGGGTTCACGTCCCGGCCGCGGCAGTTCCTGCGGTTGCCCCCCCCCCCCGAATTCGCTACATTGGTGTCAGAAGTGGGGTGGTGAAACGGTAAGGCCATCGGAAGCGTATGCGCCCAGAGGTGTGAAGCAGCTGATATGCTTAAGTGTTTCCCGAAGGAGGAGGGTAGTGTAACATGGCGTGGGAGACACGGGTTCGCGTCCCAGCTGTGGCGACGGTCTCCCAGACTGCCCCCCGAATTCGCTACAATATACAGAAGTTTAAAGAGGAAACAAATTGCCAGAGAATTTTACTATACATTGGAATGATGGCAATTGGGACAAGTTGTAGTCAGTGTGTGTGTGTGTGTGTGTGTGTGTGTGTGTGTGTGTGTGTGTGTGTGTGTGTGATAAAGAGGAACTAAGCTAAGACAATGTTCCATCTCAGTTGTCAAATTCTGTGGAACTGACACCACATTGCAGTGAACAAATACACAATTCCTGCTTTTTGCCTTTTTAGGGGTATTTTTTTCTTCTTCAGTTATACAGATACTGTGCTGTATTACAGATGATCGTCTTGCTATGTATCGTGTATCGCAGAATCGCTGTATCGGGATACCATCATGATCACGGGCAATGTATCGTGGTAGTATTGTATCATGAGCTACTCTGTGATTCCCACCCCTTCTATTTTCCCTTTTGTATCTGTCCAAGTCAGAGCGTACTGCTGGCGTCGTGTGTGGCTGCCGCTTCTCCCTCTTGTAGCTCCCCTTCCCATCCGCCCCTGTATGTCTGTTATGTTTATCTGTCGTCTTGTTTCACCCCGTTTGTTGTAAAGCGACTCTGAGTATTAGAAAAGCGCTATATAAGATCGATTTATTATTATTATTATTTATTATTTACCGTGCCCACCATCTCTGCAAGGCACCGAACCCCCAAAAAACTGCTCCAGGGGTGCTGCACTGTTGCCGACCCCTGCACTCTGACCCCTCCTAAGACATGTGAACTGCATAGATAGGTGGGATATGCGAGAAAAATAAATTTCAGTTGCTGTGTAAAACTGACAATAAAGTACTTTTTATTGTATGAATGTAAAGCCCTCTGGGCTGTGCAAATATACTTGATTTGACAGCAGTCCCACTATTCCCTAACATGCATAAGTAGTAAACGCTTTACAGTATTGTTTTGCCAGATTAACTTTATGCTGAATTCCAACCAACTTACTTATGTCAATATTCTCCAGATCTGTACAGATAGTGTGTTACTCTGATGTGAACATTGCACAGTAACTGTATGTGATTTTTTTTCAAATTTGTGAACGTGTTGTAAAATGCCTCTCACTTAAATAGGCTTCCACTAACGTTTAACGTTTTTCCATCCATCCAGCCATTATCCAAGGTGCTTATCCCAACCGGGGTTGAGGGATGCTGGAGCCTATCCCAACAGCCATTGGGCGGCAGGTGGGGAGACACTGCTGTACAGGCTGCCGGTCCATCACAGGGCATACGTTTAACGTTTTTCTTATTCCACTAATCCTGTTTTCCTTGCGCACTTTTATCTTGATAACCTAGTACAATGATGTTTCGTGTTCTCATGAATGACGCAATCTACAAATAAAGTATAATGCCGTTGCGTTGTGTTGTGTTTAATGCCCACAGAGTCAAATTCTTTCCCACTTTAAAACCTAGACAAATGACAAAACAGACCAGGATTTACAGGTTTCTAAGTGTTTGCTATATTATTCATTAAAAAAAAGCCTTACCTCTGATCTCTCACATTTTTCAAAACACCTTTTTAAATTGTCAAGTAAACTCAAGACAGTGGTGCCAGTTACATCCTCGTCGTTTCATCGATAATAGAATTCCTGCTAATGAAGCAGCGGCTGTTAAGAAATCTGCCCAGGACATTAACCCCCCCACGCACCCAACCCCCGAGGTGCTCGCGCATGCGCAGTTAAACCGCGGGGGTTTCCGTCCATGTTAGTAAGATTTTCCTTTAAAAAAAAGAGTCTGGAATCGGGTCATCTTTTCATTTCCGACATGTTAACCGTTAAAGGGGCCCAACTCTGAATCATTTCCACAACAGCCGATGTGAAATTGCAGGATGCTGATTTTTCCTTTGTTTGAGGTGATGTGGGCCCTAAGTAACTGATTCGTTCCTTTTTGACCACATGCTTGTTGGCTTCATGATGACAAAATAATGGCAATGGGGCAGCGGAAGGTTTTCCTGCGTTTAAGGTATTGTAGCGAATTCGGGGGACAACGTAACCACAGCCCGAATTCGCTACAGTATGATTTATTACATTTGTTGACTTGTTCCGATGCGTGCCAACTCCACCAAACCAAATGATGGTTGTAGTTTGGTTGAATGCTTTTCCGGTAACCAACGCTTTATTATTATTCTCGTGTGCACTGTATTGCCTGTAAATACAATGCGACTGAAACACCGCCAGGGGCAGTAAAGAGTTGAGCAGTCGGTGAAAGCTGTTGGCTTCGTTTGGTGGGCAGGCACAAACGCCAGAGGAAAGAAAGCACCGCGAGCGCCCTCACGCCCGCGCTAAGTTACGCCCCTCTCCTCTCTTGCAGCGTTGCGGTTCACAGACGGATCCCTCTCCACTCTGCCAAAGCAGGATCGCTGACAGTAACCTGCGTAGGCGTATTAACGCGTAGGTCAACCTGCACTGAGCTGCGAACAGGTTTTGGGGCTTAGTAGGAGATGTAAATATGTCGTTTGCTTTTCCGACTTAAGGGGCGTGTTGTCACCGAGGCTGTTTAAAAGAGAGAGAGAGAGAGAGAGCGAGAGAGAGAGAGAGAAAGTGCAGTGTTTGTGCATAGGGCGACAGCAGCAGGGTTTATTAGCTAGTCTAGTAGACTGTATCAACAGATGTGTGCGTGCGCGTCCTGCTGAGAGCACTGCGGCGGTGGATCTGGACGGAGGCGGCTCTTGCACGCAGTGGTCACCAAGCAAGGTAGGTCCCCCCCCCCCCCCAAACCACACACCCGCCCCCCGCAACACTCCCCCTTTCCTCCTCTTGTCATCATGAGTAACATATGGTTTGATTATAGCTGTCGTTTACAACCGTTTAACCATTCCGGTCTATGCGCCACAATCTCGTTTCTGATTTAGCTTATTCGTTCGTGCAACCCTAAGCCTGCAGATGTGTCAGCTTTCATCCGGCGTGGACAATATCACCGGTTAAGATGATCAGCAACGCTGCCCTTAAATTAGACCGTGGTCGTCTGTGTGAATGGACAATGTGGCATCGATTTACTTAATCGATAGGAATGGCATTTGTCCCTGATCCCAGGCTCCGATTGCTTGAGAGCTGCCCACAGTGTGTGTGTGTGTGTGTGTGTGTGTGTGTGTGTGTGTGTGTGTGTGTGTGTGGGGTGTCCTCTCAAATGCAACTGATTACGTGATGATACTGATTTGGATGAAGATTTCAATTTGTTGTAGAGACAGGGTTAGAAAGACAAGACTGTTTTATTTATATCGCCCTTTCATCATATTCTAACTTTATATAACCTGTTTTGATGTGGAGAATGTTTCTCTCTGTCTCTCTCACTCACACTCACACTCACTCACACACACACACACACACACACACACACACACTTAAAGAAAGGGAGGGACAGAGAAATGCATCAAGTGGCTACATGGTACATATACGGTCTCCAAGCACAAAGTCACATCTGCCTACTTTCAACACAGTGGCTGTCTATGCATGGCTACAGCAGCATCTATTCACCAGCTAAATCTTGTTTTCCGTTTCTGCCTGTGAGTCGGACAATGATGCTTTGATCCCCCTGGCTGGAATGCCATCTAGACCTTGATCCGTGGGGAATGCTAATCACCGAATGGCCTGCAAAAGAACTACAAAGTTGAATAATCTGTTTGCACACAAGAGTATTTGATTAATGAATAGGGAATCTATGATGATGTTGTCAACACGACAGGCTTTTGTTTGAATGGGGGACTTTTACTCTCATTTGAATGGCTGTCAGTGGCTAGGTTCAGTGTCAGTACTGGTAATGGAAAATGTTTTGTCCTTCTTTGAAATCTCACGTTTTCGGAAATAAATCTCTAACCCGTGAATTAGGCAAAATGGTGGGACTTTTTGTGCCGTGCAGAGCATATACATGTCATCACTTTTTGATTAAATCTGGAGGCAATTCTTCTTGGGCAGGGCAGGATACGCTGACAGGTACAAATAGCACTGTGGGAGAGTGACTGCACCCTGTTCATCTTTTCCCTCTGCTTTCTCAAAGCTGTGCAGGAGGATACAACACAATGACACTGCAGAAATACAATGTGCACTACCACAGCCGCTCCAATATCAATGTTATGCGTGTGTGCACCTACAATCAATAGCATGCAATAGCAGAGTGTAAATTTAGGACAGCAGTGGCTATTTTACGGTGGCCCCGAAGTGCAAAACACAAACAGTTCACAAAGCAAATGAACAAAACCGAAAAAAGATTTTACAAAACAAATTAAACAAAGTGATAACACAGCATTTCATGAATTCAAGTGACAAAACGGAAAATGCAACGTTTCACAAAATGGAAAAGGTAGGGATGATAATTCTTGTTGGTTATTGGACTGGCACTGTTATACAGTGGCAATATTTCCTGTTACCTCTATTTACCCCATAGACATACACCGATTAGCCAGAACATTAAAACCACTGACAGGTAAGTGAATAACATTGATTATGTCATTTCAGTGGCACCTGTCGAGGGGTGGGATATATTAGGCAGCAAGTGAACAGTCAGTTCTTGTACGTGATGTGTTGGAAGCAGAAGAAATGGGCAAACGTAAAGATCTGAGCGACTTTGACAAGGGCCAAATTGTGATGGTGAGACGACTGGGTCAGAGCATCTCCAAAGCGGCAGGTCTTGTGGGGTGTTCCCAGTGTGCAGTGGTCAGTACCGACCAAAAGTGGTTGGACCTAGGAACTAGTGACAGGGTCATGTGCGCCCAAGGCTCATTAATGTGCGTGGGGAGCGAAGGCTAGTCCGTCTGGTCCGATCCCACAGAAGAGCTACTGTAGCTCAAATTGCTGAAAAAGTTAATGCTGGCTATGGTAGACAGGTGTCAGGACACACAGTGCATCTGGGGGCTGCGTAGCCATAGACTGGTCAGAGTGCCCATGATGACCCCTGTCCACCACTGAAAGCACCTACAATGGTAATGAACATTGAATGGTAGGAACGTGAGCATCAGAACTGGACCATGGGCATTGGAAGAAGGTGGCCTGGTCTGATGAATCATGTTTTCTTTTATGTCATGTGAATAGCCATGTGTGTGTGGGTCATTTACCTGAGGAAGAGATGGCACCATGATGCACTATGGGAAGAAGGCAAGCCAGCAGAGGCAGTGTGATGCTCTGGGCAATGTTCTGCTGGGAAACCTTGGGTCCTGACATTCATGTGGATGTTAATTTGACACATACCACCTACCTAAACATTGTTGTAGACCAGGCACACCCTTTAATGGCAATGTAAAGTATTCCCTAATGACAGTGACCTCTTTCAGCAGGATAATGTGCCCTGCCACACTGCAAAAATTGTTCAGGAATGGTTTGAGGAACATGAGAAAGAGTTCAAGGTGTTGCCTTGGCCTCCAAATTCCCCAAATCTCAGTCAGATCAAGCACCTGTGGGATGTACTGGAAAAATAAGTCCGATGCATGGAGGCCCCACCTCGCAACTTACAGGACTGCTGCTAACATCTTGGTGCCAGATACCAGGAAACACCTTCAGAGTTCTTGTGGAGTCCATGTCTTGACAGGTCAGAACTGTTTTGTTGGCATGAGGGGGATCTACACAGTGTTAGGCAAGTGGTTTTAATGTTTTGGCTGATTGGTGTGTATACATAGATGCTGCGTTGGCTGCTTCAGCCCGTTGCTGCGATACGTCAACGTCGCTGCCATATTGGACTGGGCAATACAGCCTGCTGATGACTCCTAGTTTGTGCTCAAGTGAATGATGACAGTCAAACCTTAAGTACTGATCAGTATGTGTTGGCTTATGGTAAACAGCCACAATCAAATGTCCCTCATTACCAGGTGCAATTTTAGTCTAAGAAAGCTGTTATTTTTCACATCTTCCCTGGTGAACTTGATGTGGTTGCCCACAGAGGTAATGTCAAGTCAAGTCAGGTCAAGTTTATTTATATAGCACATTTAAATCAACCACAGTTGAACCAAAGTGCTGTACAAAATTAAAATACAATATAAAATAAGTGACACATATGAATATAAAAATATATTTAAAGAAGACATAATAAAATAAAGAATATAAAATATAAACAATAAAACATAAGAGTAAAAGTATATTTGCACTATAAAATCATGGTGACAAGCTCAACTTGAATTGAATGCCAGCGAGAAGAGGTAGGTCTTTAACAAAGATTTAAAAGTCTTTAGGGTCTGAGCAGATCTTATGTGTACTGGTAAGTTGTTCCAGAGATCAGGGGCAGCCACTGCAAAGGCTCGGTTGCCCCTGTTCTTAAGCCTGGATCTGGGAACATGTAAGAGCATCTGGTTTGTCGACCTGAGTGCTCTGACTGGTGTATGATGATGTATTCGCTCAGATAAATAAGATGGTGCCAGCCCATTTAAAGACTTAAAAACAAGGAATAAAATCTTAAACTGGATCCTAAAACAGACAGGAAGCCAATGAAGGGAGGCCAGTTCAGGTGTTATGTGAACACGTCGTTTCTTTCCTGTCAGAAGGTGAGCAGCTGCATTTTGTACAAGCTGCAGGCGACGAAGCAACGACTGAGCTACGCCAACATACAGTGAGTTAGAATAATCCAAACGGGAGGTACTAAATGCATGAATTACCATTTCAAGATCGTTTGCAGGGAGATAGGCCTTTACTTTTCCCAGAAGTCGTAATTGAAAAAAAACTTGCTTTGACGACTGAGGTTACTTGTTTATCAAAGTTAAAAGAGCTGTCAAAAATCACAGCAAGATTCCTAACAGAACAGTGACTGTAGGAAGCTAAAGGGCCAAGAGCGCTATCATAACCATCCAGAAGATCAGGTTGTCCATATACAAAAATGTCAGTCTTATTTTGATTTAGTTTCAGGAAATGTATCTCCATCCATGTTTTGACATCCTGTAAACAACTAAGCAAAGCCTGTATAGAATCCTCTAATGTGTAAAAAAAGTACCTAAGCAAAGCCTGTAATGTGGTTGTTGAAATGTGGTACATCCTGAAATTTAATTCTAACCCAGGTGTCGTCCACAAATCTGAACCAATGACTAGGTGGTGTCCCTGGATAGGACATCAGAGCCCTCTTTTCCACTTCCTCCTTATACAAGTTGGCTACTATAGGTGAAACTGGGGAACCCATAGCACACCCATGCCTCTGCCTATAGTACTGCCCCCTGTATGTGAAGAGTACATCTAAGAGTACATCTGTCGCCATCTTATAATGCTGTGATTGCAACTATTCTCCAATCCTCGTTGAATAGTACACATGCATGGCCACTGTAACTCTAGTTAATGGTCACGCCTGTTGGCATATGAAACTGATCATTGTTTTTGGTCGTTATGCCACTGCATTGTTTATAAGGGTGGGGACATCCGCAGTCAGTTTAGACTGAAGAGGTCACTTAGATGAGTGATGAAGCATTTCTCTCAATAAACATTGCATCCAGATTAACTGATTCAACTTTCTGTGATTTTTCCTACCTGGATTATAGAGCATGCATAAAGACATATATGTCTATGATTTACCCTCTGTGGGAGCACGATTTCTGAACCACGATTTGGCCCATGGCACGGGAGATCAAAATATGTCAGGAATATTTCGACCAAGGACATTCCTATGACTGTTATTGTCGATATGCTTTCACCTTATCGCAACATCAGAATGTCCTCTCAAACCCTGAACACACTGTGGTTCAGTGAGCGACCACCTCTATCCAAGCCCTCTAAAATTGGTGCACAGCACGCGGCTGCAGGCTGATGGTAAATGGCTGCCCACGTGACTGTTGTGTTTTCAGAGTTTGAAAAAAAAAACATTTTGATCTCATGATAAGTTAAAACTATATTGGAAATAACATCATGGGAACAATTCCCAGAAACAAAAATACAGAACGCAGGGTTGTGGTTATTGGCTGATTCTTGGATTGTCTCATATATTAACTGATGATCATGAAACACATTCACTTTCCTCAGTATTAAACTTGTTTTAGGCCCGCAAATGTATGGCAAGTGTAACTACAGGTACATGATGACAAGGTATTAATAAAATAATAATAATAATTATTATTATTAGAAGTAGTAGTAGTGTTAGTAGTAATAATTATCTTATTTTTACAGTTTTTCTTAATTGCTTACACACTAAAACTGGTTCTATGAGTAAAACATGCCAAGCCATTTCATCAGCTTTCCAAAAGAAAAGACTAAATTTCACAAAACGATACCACCTGTTACCACAGATGTTGCAGATATGTTGAGAACTGTTTGTGCAAAACTCTACACATGACTCTCTTTATAAAGCACAGGTTGCACCATGTGCTCATTTCAAAAGCACTGGCATTGCGTACACATAAGATGGCATTGCTACCTGAACTAAATTAACGCACAACTCCCAAGGCATAAACACTAACAAGTGTGATTGTTCACACAGACATCAGAACCTGGGGGATCAATAAAAAGGCAGCCACATGTGAGTTCATATGAGTTCATATGCTTTGTAGCCATAGATCCAACCACTGTATAGAGAGCTGAAGTGAGAGGAAGAGTTCAATTGAGGGGAAGCAGAAGAGAAAGGAGAAGGGCAAGGGGAATGTATGAGTGTGATGACATCGGTGGTTACTGTGGATGACCATGTTCTTGTCTATGGTTTGACAACGAGAGAAGCTGGGCAAAGACTATAGCCAAATTTGTGCTGCTTTATGGGTCGCATCTATAATCTGAGTCGTCAGAGAATAAAACAGGTAATTTATGTGCTGCTATCTACTCTAACGTTGGAGTTCTGCTTGCTCTCTTACCTATTGTTTTCCCCTACTGTAATACTGTGCAGGGCTGAGTGAGAAATACACAATATTACTGCACTGTAGCACATAAACTCGGGCGTTTGCAAAAAATGGGTGGCAGTAACCCGACAGCACTTATTCTATTTTTGCAGAACTGAGAAATGACGAGCTCATGGAGGCAGACTACGATGGTTGTCAGGTTATAGCCAACAGTGTTATTTCAATTGTACTTCTATGTTGATGTGTATTTTTACATTCACGTGTAGGGCTCAGTAACCATCTTTTGTAGCAGCTTGTGTTTTAAATTGATCTCATCAATGTGTCAATGAGTGTTGAGTCGTATCTGTATGCTATAGCTGAAGGCAAAGTGTGATTTAGATGGAAGATAATCATGTTTTTGAGTAGAGTGTGTTTACTTTTGTCATAGAAGTTTGAGGTTGGAATATACTAGATCAGTGTTTGTTTTGTTCATCTGTATTGTAAAATGTTGTGTTTTGCACTTCAGGGCCACCTTACTTCATTGATTAAGCCTCTCTAAAATTGCCTGCCAATTTGCTCAGCCTACAGTTATAGCGAACACGATGTTTTGGGGGATAATGTGTGATCTCAGTAGCTCTGGATTTTCATCCTGCAGAATAGGTTGGATGGTCACCATTTCCTGTGTGACCCTGTATTATACCCATCCACTGTTATCTTCAGCATTAATCCCTTCCAATCCCAGATTATGGCTTTATTATTTTTCATGCCTTTTGGATTGGATAGAACCAAAGAAGGGATGATATTGGTCTTGATATCTCCCCTTTCTGGGGATCTTTAACCCCAGATATGACGTTTTTCTCTCATTACACATCTCCTCTGACCCACTTTGCTAGCTGAGCATTCGCTCTGTTCTGTGAGAAGTCTGGGAACAGTCAACTAAAACAAATATGTGATGTGTGAATGCTACTTACACTAGTGACATAGACATCAGGGACCAGATGGGGTTCATGCCATAATACATAGGCCTGTATTTATTGTCTAACAGTTTGGTTGTACTAATATCGGTTTTGCTTTTCAGATTGATAGGGGCTCTGACAGGAGCTATCAACACTCTCACTGCATGATAAACAGGCTCTGGTATATGGATTTGAAAATAGCTCCTCCAAAGAACAATGAGTGTTTCTGTATTAGTAACACATTATCACGTTTTACTTTATAAGGCACCACAGATAAACAGTGACTAAGACAACAAGTGTTAGGATAATGACTTACTTCAAGGAAAGGTAGGTTGGTTGCTGGTAAAACAGGTTACTTACTATAAATGAGCAGCATGACTGAGACCAGGAAGTCTGGAAAAGTATCTGTCAATATTTTTTTTTTACGTTAGTCAGCTATGGGAGACACAGGGAATTAAGTCCTGTTTGATTGCATAGACTATCATTTGTGTTGTCGACAGGGTAGTAACTATTCCACTTTGGAATACAGAGTAGACAACAACATCGAATACACTGCGTTAAAGAAGTTGCATGAAATAGTGCTTCTGCTGGACTTCTCAGGAACATGGAGGCAGTCGGCCCTTTTCGTCTCCAGCAGAAGGGCTAGAGGAGCAGCCATCGCTGGCGTGCGTTGACTGAGACCTTCCTCCTTTCACCATGGCCACCAGGAGTCCCACGAGGAGTCCCACCCTGAGCCAGACAGCCAGGGGCTCAGCACAAGGGACCCCTGTTGCTGGTGCCAACCCCCAGCCAGACCCCAAGGTCTTCTGTAAGCTGTGCCTTAGTGAGCACCCCTCAGCAGCCATCAGGACATTGCATGCCTGCAACTGTGTCTTCTGCACATCGGTAGGTAGACCCCTGGTTCATTTGGGAATGCCTTGAATAAAGCAATATTTTTTCGAGAGCTGCGATATGTGAATGACAGTTTTGTAGAAAGGATAAGGAAAAAAGAGAAACCATGATGATGCAACATTTGTTCTCTCTCTTATCTTTGTCTTGGCCGAGGAAATCTTGTCTGATGACTTTTTTTTCCCGCTGGTTTGTGGAAGGTTTTTAAAGACTGGTTGTCAGGATATCCTCTACCATGTTTTTTTTGCTATTGCTTGCTTGTAAAAAAAAAATAAATATATATATATATATATATATATATACACTACCGTTCAAAAGTTTGGGATCACCCAAACAATTTCGTGTTTTCCATGAAAAGTCACACTTATTCACCACCATATGTTGTGAAATGAATAGAAAATAGAGTCAAGACATTGACAAGGTTAGAAATAATGATTTGTATTTGAAATAAGATTTTTTTTACATCAAACTTTGCTTTCGTCAAAGAATCCTCCATTTGCAGCAATTACAGCATTGCAGACCTTTGGCATTCTAGCTGTTAATTTGTTGAGGTAATCTGGAGAAATTGCACCCCACGCTTCCAGAAGCAGCTCCCACAAGTTGGATTGGTTGGATGGGCACTTCTTTGAGCAGATTGAGTTTCTGGAGCATCACATTTGTGGGGTCAATTAAACGCTCAAAATGGCCAGAAAAAGAGAACTTTCATCTGAAACTCGACAGTCTATTCTTGTTCTTAGAAATGAAGGCTATTCCATGCGAGAAATTGCTAAGAAATTGAAGATTTCCTACACCGGTGTGTACTACTCCCTTCAGAGGACAGCACAAACAGGCTCTAACAGGTACTATTTAATGAAGATGCCAGTTGGGGACCTGTGAGGCGTCTGTTTCTCAAACTAGAGACTCTAATGTACTTATCTTCTTGCTCAGTTGTGCAACGCGGCCTCCCACTTCTTTTTCTACTCTGGTTAGAGCCTGTTTGTGCTGTCCTCTGAAGGGAGTAGTACACACCGGTGTAGGAAATCTTCAATTTCTTAGCAATTTCTCGCATGGAATAGCCTTCATTTCTAAGAACAAGAATAGACTGTCGAGTTTCAGATGAAAGTTCTCTTTTTCTGGCCATTTTGAGCGTTTAATTGACCCCACAAATGTGATGCTCCAGAAACTCAATCTGCTCAAAGAAGTGCCCATCCAACCAATCCAACTTGTGGGAGCTGCTTCTGGAAGCGTGGGGTGCAATTTCTCCAGATTACCTCAACAAATTAACAGCTAGAATGCCAAAGGTCTGCAATGCTGTAATTGCTGCAAATGGAGGATTCTTTGACGAAAGCAAAGTTTGATGTAAAAAAAATCTTATTTCAAATACAAATCATTATTTCTAACCTTGTCAATGTCTTGACTCTATTTTCTATTCATTTCACAACATATGGTGGTGAATAAGTGTGACTTTTCATGGAAAACACAAAATTGTTTGGGTGATCCCAAACTTTTGAACGGTAGTGTATATATATATATATGTGTATGTGTGTGTGTGTGTGTGTATATATTATTGCTATGTACTATTATTTTTACTGGTATGTGGAGGTCTACTACTATATTACTTCTCTCAAGTATAAGTATATATATATATATATATATACATATATATATATATATATATATATATATATATATATATATATATATATATAGATGTAGATGGATGTAGATCAAGTATATGTGAGAGGGTTTGCCATGACACAGAGAGGTTGCCAGATAGAAACAGGTGTTAATCTCTGTCCAGGCTAGCCAAGATGTCTGTGTTGCAAGGACGAGCGAGAGAGACAGTAAACCCTGCTTATCAGGTGGCCTCCATTGTCTGTAAACCTGAATACTTCCTATATTCTGGTTTGAGATTACAGGCAAGACTACAGACACAGCATGTATGTGTCTCGTAGTATCTCTCACTGGGTGTTTTGGTTTCTACATGACTAATTAGCAAACATCTGCAAGATATTTTCGAGAGCTACAGCCACAACAACAGATTTATGACATCTTCCTTTCCCAGAAATGTTTTTGTTAAGTGGTATTTGTTCATTTTTTTCCCTTCCCTGTGGCTGCAATGTTTACTTAGTTCCTCAAATGTTCAAATGTTTCATGATCACATTTCTCTTTCTGGGCAGCTTCTGACTTTTAAGGTGTAAATGCTGTTTACAAAAGATACATGGTCACATGGCTGTTGATAAATATAGTGTGTGACCATGACAATATATAATGGGGCGATATTATTATATATATGTTACAGCCTTTTTTAACTTTCTGTGTGTGCAAGTAATTGCAATTATCTTATTTCTATATAAGTCTATCTAGCTAGGATACATTGACTGTCTCTTTTCTCTCCCCGCAGTGTCTGCAGCAGTATGTTGGGCTGGCTATTAGAGAGGGTGCGGGTGCAGCCGTCACCTGTCCAGATATGGCCTGTCAGAAGACAGGAACCCTACTGGACTCTGAGGTATCAACTCTTCATAATCAAGTGTTCTGACAATGACGAAACCCAACCCCTGTTTAAGAAGTGGCAATTACCAAACTATGATCCGTCTTCGCCGATCAGTCTCGGAAATTTTTCTCACTAATACAGGATTTTTCACCCTCATTTGCTTCATATGTGAGAGCATGCTTTTAAATTGGTCTAATTCGCTTCAAATCAGTTTAGGTCGAACCTTAAGGAAATTCTTTGCTCGTGGCTGCTTGGGTACGAGAAGTGAAATGGTGTAACATTTTTAGACACAAATATTTTGAGAGGTAAACTCATTAAGTATTTAGCAGCTGTTGGACTCCCAGAGACCACATGTTAAATATTTTAAAGATGTTAATAATCTCCAGAACATTAGAAATTCCACTTAAACTAAAGATGCAAAAAAAAAAACCCAAAACTTTATCGACCTCGATTTCATTGAAAGCACCCCCAGGAATGCATCGGAAAAAGACAGATGAACTGCTCCATCTGAGTGAAGGTTAATCTTATTAGTTAGTAGCATTTCCAGCCTGCTGTTCGTTAGCGATATTAGGCAGGATTTAGCCAAAGCCATTTACTTAGAGCAAAGGACACACACTGCAAAATCTCAAGCAGATTTAATACTTAGCCTTCAGTAGCCTGTGCAAAACTTGAAAAGAGTGGGTTGAAAATGTTGTTTTTCATACAGGATTCTCTTCTTGAAATCCTGGTTGGCACATTATTGTGGGGGCTTTACTAGCTGAACAGGTCCAGCCCTAGCAACCGTTGGTTTTAGCAAATGTCATAAGAGTGATAGCTGTCCTTCACAACATCTGTCTTGCCTGTTGAATTCCAGCCTCACCTTGCCGCTTATCACAAACTGTCAGATATCAACGCCAATTTAACTGCTGTCGCACATCCCGTAGCGGTATCGTTATTATTATTATTATCAGTTTTTGTGTCTTATGAAAAATGTTCACATCACCAAAATTTCCCACTTAAGATTATAAAGCTGCTCGCGGAGAAGTGAATTCTTGAAGGAACGATCCCACATAGAGTTGTTAATAAGGCACGGTGGCCCAGTGGTTAGCACTGTTGCCTCACAGCAAGAAGGTCCTGGGTTCAAACCTCAGGCCATCACATGTCCTTTCTGTGTGGAGTTTGCATGTTCTCCCTGTGTCTGCATGGGTTTCCTCTGGGTGCTCCGGTTTCCTCCCACCATCAAAAAGACATGCATGTTAGGATTAATACTCCTGTCTGTGTCCCTGACCAAGATAATGGAAAGTAGAACTGGAGTTGTTCCCCCGGGCGCTGCAACTGCCCACTGCTCCTATGTATATGATAGGATGGGTTAAATGCAGATGACAAATTTCATTGTAACCTGTACAATGACCAAATAAAGTGGCTTTCTTTTCTTCTTCTTTCTTTCTTAAATAAGCACTGTTGGCCTGTGCACTTGTGTGTAAATATATATTCTGTTTTGGAAAAAAAATTGAGCAAATAAAACACGAATTAAGCTGCTGTCTCATTCTCTGGTCTCTGTTACAGATAGCTAGTTTGGCTCCAGAGGATCAAGTGGAGTTGTACCAGCGTCTGAGATTTGAAAGAGGTGGGTTTTGTTGCATTAACATGCTGTCAAGTATTGCCAGACAGTGGTCTATTTCAGGTCTCATGCCATCTGGATGCATTATATCAAGCATATAGGGAGGAACGCTGGTTTGAACAGGGAGTCAAAGAGGCCATCTATGTAAAGAGGGAACAGCCATCCCTGAACTGAGGGAGGGGTGCTAAGAGTACATCTGTCGCCATTTTACAATGTTGGGATTGCAAACATTCCCAAATCCTCTGTGAATAGTACACGTGGCCATTGTAATGCTAGTGAATGGTCACTCCCATATTTGCATATGAAACTTGTCGTTATGCCACTGTATTGTTTATAAGGGTGGGGGTACCTGCAGTCACTTGAGACTGAAGAGCTCATTTAGAGGAGTGATGAAACATCTCTCTCAGTAAACGTTGTATGCAGATTAACTGATTCAACTTTCTTTGATTTTCTCACCTGGATTATTGAGCACGCACAAAGACATTATCCCACAGAGGTCTGAGTTTTGCATGCCTGGGGGACATTGCTGCTGCCCTCATCCCTACTCTTTCCTATGGCTGTACAGAAACTCTAGCTTTTGGACCCTGATTCACACTGATTATTACAATAGGACAGCTGAATGGGCGTGTTAAGAGTGCAAGGGCTTGTATGACAGGATCCAGGTATAAAAACGAGGTCAGACATTTGTGTTTGACTGAAACGTTGTCAAGACTGTCTAATGTGGCCAATTGTGTTGAAATTGTTTGCTAGCTTGCCGAGATGTTTGCTAAAGAGAGAGGCCTCGACAACTCCCATCATCATGAGTATGGGAGTTGGAGGAATATGCTGTTAAACCAGCCCTCTGCTGACCTTTACTAACTGGAATGTGAAGTTTTGCTTTGGTCTGATCCAGCGGGAGACTATCAGGCCAATAATAGCTTTGTTTACTGCAGCCAAGAGGAAAGTGCAAAGTACAGCACATTTTGTGTCAGTTCGTTCTTCTGTTGTGATTCCCCCAAGATTGCTCATGTCCACAAGCAAAAAAAAGCTTGGCTTTAGTTGTGAAATGTCGTTTTCCCCAAACTCTCTATGTATTTCCCTTTGTTTTTGCATTCATTGCAACACTTCCTCTTCTTCTAATTTAAACTGTCAGTAGAGAAAGTGGACGGCTGTTTTTAATGAGCCTATAATGATAAATGAGATCAATGCATTGTTTTTTTCCCCATATTTTATTTCATTTTCACTGTTTGTGATATATTTGCACAGTTTATCTAATTAAAGTTAGACACTTGGAAACCAACTCAAGAGACTTAAGACACAACTGTTGTTATTAATTCATATTTTGATGGAAGAAGGTTTGGAAGCGGTTTGGATGGAAGGAAGGATTGTTCTCAAACACCCAGAGAATCCAGCAGGGTAAAAATGGTGTAAAGAAACACACGATATAACAAGTATACCCTTCAAGTTTCAGCTTCTCCACTTCTTCATATGATTATGAAAGGCGGCACGGTGGCCCAGTGGTTAGCGCTGTTGCCTCACAGCAAGAAGGTCCTGGGTTCGAACCCCAGGCTGTCCCAGGTCCTTTCTGTGTGGAGTTTGCATGTTCTCCCCGTGTCTGCGTGGGTTTCCTCCGGGTGCTCCGGTTTCCTCCCACCATCAAAAAAACATACATGTTAGGCTGAATACTCCTGTCTGTGCCCCTGACCAAGGCAATAGGAAGAAATAACTGGAGTTGGTCCCTGGGTGCTGCAGCTGCCCACTGCTCCTAGCTACACAGCTAGGATGGGTCACTTTCTATGAAGCTGACATCTATAATGCCCTATAAGCATCTATAACACCCTATAAGCGTCTATTGCATCTATAACGCCCATACTTTCCTATAATGTGTACTACAATGACTAACGGCTATGGCTGAAGACTGAAATAGCACCAAAGTGTCGTCATGCATCTGTACAAAACTTGAGCAAAACAAGTGGCTATGATGCATTATGAGATTTGAAAGATAAACAGGCTAATGATGACATATTTATAATGCATACATCCATTTTAAATTGACATAATGTATCATAAAGATGGTTGTGAGGGCGTATACATGGTTATAATGAATCGTACAATGACTTAGAGTTACACTTATAGGGCGTTATAGATGCTTATAGGGCGTTATAGATGCAAGCTTCATAGAAAATGCTACCGTAATGAAATTTACGGTAATTTTCATCAATGACTAATAAAGAGTATTTTATTACAGTCACTGTTGATATCATTATCCCTTTCACCCTCTTGTCCACAATAGGGGTGCAGTTGGACCCAAGTAAAGCCTGGTGCCCCATGGTGGAGTGCCAGGCAGTGTGCAGTGTGAAGGCCAGCATGGAGGGACAGCCCACCGCTGTGCCCTGCCCAACCTGCCACACCGTCTTCTGTTCTGGATGCAGAGGAGCCTGGCAAGATGGGCACACCTGCCCTGAGTGGCAGCCCATGATGCCGTCCTCACCCTCCTATGAAAGCAGGTCAGTCAGCTGAGCTGCTCCATCACTCCCAGTTCCTCGGTAGCCACGGCATGTAAAGCTGCACATGAGCAAAATTATACTCTGTGAAGAGATAACATTGGCATAATTCTACATTTTTCCAGCTGTTGACAAATGCTATAGAAATATGAAACTCCCCCATGCTCTCTCAAGTCTTTTCCATCTGGCTGCTGCCGCTCATATCCTCCAGCCATAGGATGTATTCCAAAAAAAATACAATGTAAATAATGTGGGGTCACTGAAAAATAATGTGAGTTTTTCAGATTTTCCCGAAACCGCTTTATAAATTAGCAAAGATTTCTTTTGCAATCGATGGAAAGCAGTTTAATTTTTTTTCCGGGGGGGGGGTTACCACTCACGTCATTTCCCTGACTATATAGGCAAAGCAAATGCTGTCTTGTTGGTAGATGCCTTCTGTCTGCTTGCTGCATTCAAAGAAATTCAAATGTGCTGCAGGGAAATAATGAAACTGGTCCCTATCAAATGAATCAGTTTGCTGCCTTTTGAAGTCCCCATTGGAAAAAGTGGAATACACTATAATGGAGTATGCTGTTTAAGGCTGGAGCTATATCTCAGTAAGGTGTATTTCATGACCCCCCCCCTTTTTTTTTTTCTTCCAATTGTACTTGGCCAATTACTCCACTCTTCCCAGCCGTCCTGGTTGCTGCTCCACCC
This sequence comes from Lampris incognitus, assembly GCF_029633865.1. NCBI lineage: Eukaryota > Metazoa > Chordata > Actinopteri > Lampriformes > Lampridae > Lampris > Lampris incognitus. Next base: position 23,673,388 of record NC_079219.1, on the reverse strand, counting down.
CCTCCGCCGATCTGGGGAGGGCTGCAGACTACCACATGCCTCCTCCGATACATGTGGAGTCGCCAGCCGATTCTTTTCACCTGACAGTGAGGAGTTTCACCAGGGGGAAGTAGCACGTGAGAGGATCAGGCTATTCTCCCCAGTTCCCCCTCCCCCTTGAACAGGCGCCCCTACCATCCAGAGGAGGCGCTAGTGCAGCGACCAGGACACATACCCACATCCGGCTTCCCACCCGCAGACACGGCCAATTGTGTCTGTAAGGACGCCTGACCAAGCTGGAGGTAACACGGGGATTCGAACTGGCGATCCCCCGTGTTGGTAGGCAATCCCCCGTGTTGGTAGGCAATGGAATAGACCACTACGCTACCCGGACGCCCTGTAGTTCATGATTTTTGAAAACAATGGAATCCCATTGCTTCCTGGATGAAATATAAATGTGGCATGGGTTGGAATAGGTGGGAAAAAAAACATGCATGGAGGAATTTAGTCTTTTGCTGATAATGAGAAAAACATAAAATTGCACCAGTGTTAGCCTTTAAAAGTGAGGGGGTTGAAGTCATTCAGAACATTGTGTTGACTGGGAAACAAGAGGGAGGCAGTTTTTATAGATGTATTGTTTTATATAAGTGATTTCTTTACTGGCAGGGGTCCAGGGTTAAAATGAGAAAAAGTTGTTGTTTTTGCTCTTTTTAAGATGGAGCTCTCTGGTTTAGTGTCAGTCAGCAGTGCCCTCTGTTCTCTTTCTGTCATACCTCTTCATCACAGTGTCCTGGCCCCTGTCTGCCATGTTGGCTGATGTCATTAGGAAGGAAATGGGGATTTATGGGACTTCTGTTTTCTCGATGAACAGGGGCAGAGGATGGGCACGACACTGTTTTGTTTTGCTCACAATCAAGGAGTATCCCTTGCACTGCAGTAAAACATCCTTGACATCTGCCATCTGTTAGTTTAGATTTGAGTGTGATACCATAAAAAATACGCCTGGACCTGCAGTCTAATACAATTTGAATGAGTGGCTATTTATCAAGGACTTTGGGCACTTATTCCCAAAATAGTAGTCAGATTCAGTTGAGTAAATACTAACCCTTACACTATTACTAAATAAATATATCAGAGTATGTCGTTTCGACCCTTTGTATTGAATGAAGAAGTCTGGAGTAGCAGAGAAGTATTTAAGAGTGGTGCAGGATATGTATGAGGGAAGTGTGACAGTGGTGAGGTGTGCAGTTGGAATGACAGATGGCTTCAAGGTGGAGGTGGGATTACGTCAAAGATCGGCTCTGAGCCCTTTCTTATTTACAGGTTGATGCACAGGTTGACGGACGAGATCAGGCAGGAGTCTCCGTGGACTATGATGTTTGCGGATAACATTGTGAACTGTAGTGAGAGTAAGGTGCAGATTGAGGGGAGCCTGGAGAGGTGGAGGAGAAGAGTGTCAGGAGTGATTTGCGACAGAAGGGTACCAGCAAGAGTTAGAGGGAAGGTTTACAAGATGGTACTGAGACCAGCTATGTTGTATGGTTTGGAGACAGTGGCACTGACGAAAAGACAGGAGGTGGAGCTGGAGGTGGCAGAGTTGAAGATGCTAAGATTTTCATTGGGAGTGACAGAAGGACAGGATTAGGAAAAAGTATATGAGAGGGACAGCTCAGGTTGGATGGTTTGGAGACAAAGCAAGTGAGGCAAGATTGAGATGGCTTGGACATGTGTGGAGGAGAGATGCTGGGTATATTGGGAGGAGGATGCTGAATATGGAGCTGCCAGGGGAGAGGAGAAGAGGAAGGCCAAAGAGGAGGTTTATGGATGTGGTGAGGGAGGACATGCAGGTGACTGGTGTGACAGAGGAAGACGCAGAGGACAGGAAGAGATGGAAAGAGATGATCCACTGTGGCGACCCCTAATGGGAGCAGCCAGAAGTAGTAGTAGTAGATGTCCTTCAGACCCTTGAGGTCTCATTAATAACCCCCGCAAAAAGTATGATGAATCCCATGGGCATCCAGGTGGTGTGGTGGTTTATTCCATTGCCTACCAACACGTGGCTCGGCAGTTCAAATCTCCGTGTTACGTCTGTCTTGGCCAGGCGTCCCTACAGACACAATTGGCTGTGTCTGCAGGTGGGACGCCAGATGTGGGTATGTGTCCTGGTTGTTGCACTAGGAACTGGGGGGAATAGTGTGATCCTCCCACGGGCTTCATCTCCCTGGTGAAACTCCTCACTGTCGGGTGAAAAGAAGTGGCAGGCGACACCACATGTATCGAAGGAGGCATGTGGTAGTCTGCAGCCCTCCCCAGATCGGCAGAGAGGGTGGAGCAGTGACAGGGACAGCTCGGAGAGTGGGGTAATTGGCCAAATGCAATTGGGGAGAGAAGGGGGGGGATTCCACAAAAAAAAAATCCCTAATTAAGTGCACCACATCTGAAATGTCCTGTATCTTTCTCCAAAGGGCGCGGTCCAGTAGTGACACTGAAATGCCCATCAAGCAGTGTCCCGTGTGTGGCATCTACATAGAGAGGAACCAGGGTTGTGCCCAGATGCTGTGCAAAAGCTGCAAACACACCTTCTGCTGGTACTGCCTGCAGAATCTAGATGTGAGTTTCTCGTGCCCTTTCATACTGTGGTTGTAATGGCTACTAGATGCAGAAACGTATTACTAGGTTTTGAATACAGATATAAACTTTGAATAGACGACGCCCCTACTCTTTAACCATTCTCTTACAGCTTGTCATAGTCTAATGATGTGCGTATGGCACACACTGTGTATTTCACCCTGTGCTTTCACTGTGTTTATTTTGTTTCTAATGACTCTGGGGATTGTTAATATGAGAGACTGAACTTCTTCAAGACTTTTCGTGTTGCACTTGCAGGGTGATATATTCCTGAGGCATTATGATAAGGGGCCATGCAGAAACAAGCTGGGCCACTCCAGAGCGTCTGTCATGTGGAACCGAACACAGGTGAGGTTAACAGACTAGTCTCTTTGATGGACTTATTTTTTTTTCTCCAGATTTTCTCCCCTTTTAATCCCCAATTGTACTTGGCTAATTGGAGCTGCAAACTACCACATGCCTCCTCCGATACATGTGGAGTCACCAGCCGCTTCTTTTCAGCTGACAGTGAGAAGTTTCGCTACGGGGACATAGCACGTGGGAGGATCCCGCTATTCCCCCACAGTTTTTCCTCGCCCCTGAACAGGTGCCCCGACTGACCAGAGGAGGCGCTAGTGCAGCAACCAGGGCACATACCCACATCTGGCTCCCCACCCGCAGGCATGGTCAGTTGCGTCTGTAGGGATGCCTGACCAAGCCAGAGGTAACACAGGGTTTCGAGCCGGTGATCACCGTGTTGGTAGGCAACGGAATAGACTGCTATGCCACCTGGATGCCCCTCTGTGATGGATTATTAACACTTGTGACCGTCATGGCTTGCATGCCCACGTCTTTGTGTGAACTAGTTCCTAGTGTTCCCTGGAAGTGTGATGCCCATCATGTTTACTATCTTCCTGTCAATTCCATGTAAATGGTGACCAAGGTGAATGTTAAAAGAAGCCCTCTCTGGCGTCCAGGTGGCGTGGCAGTCTATTCCGTTGCCTACCAACACGGAGATTGCTGGTTCGAATCCCTTTGTTACCTCCGGCTTGGTCGGGCGTCCCTACAGACACGATTGGCCGTGTCTGCGGGTGGGAAGCCGGATGTGGGTATGTGTCCTGGTCGCTGCACTAGCGCCTCCTCTGGTCAGTCGGGGGCGGGGCGCCTGTTCGTGGGGAGGGGGAACTGGGGTGAATGGCATGATCCTCCCACGCAGTATGTCCCCCTGGCAAAACTCCCCACTGTCGGGTGAAAAGAAGCAGCTTGCGACTCCACATGTGTCAGAGGAGACGCGGTAGTCTGCAGCCCTCCCCGGATTGGCAGAGGGGGTGAAGCAGCGATAGGGACTGCTCGGAAGAGTGGCATAATTTGCCAGATACAACTGGGGAGAAAAAAAGGGGAAAAAATCCACAAAAAAAAGCCGCCTCTGTAATTGTTTTTGCAATCTCAATTTCTCCTGTTTTTCTTCACCCATATTGCATCAGAAAATAACTGCAACAACACAAGAATGAACAGGAAATTATGTCATGTCCACACTCCTTTTAAAAAGAGAGTTGGGTAATATTTATGATACAGTATATCTACTGTTCATAAACAACATTGTTTTGTCCTTATAAACATGCCCTCTCTCCTGTTTTACTGTATGGGCGTGTTGTTTTGCTCCAGCAGTATGTTCACATGGTCTCCTATCAGGCGTTAAACTGAACCAGTCCCAACCCTAATCTAAAATTCCCGCTTTGTAATGACGTCATCTGTTCGGTGAAATGCTCACAATTGCCCTCCAAACCCACTTTCCTTGTAAAAGCCTCTATTTGTTGTCTTACTCACATGTTTATCTGTGTCTAAGTGAACTCCCTGATTATGTCACTGCACTGGCCAAGTGTAGGAAGACTGAAAGTGCAACTGTCTTTGCAAAACAACCGATGACAGTCTTGGTTTCAGGTTTGGCTAACAGGTTTTACACGGTTTCATTGACACCTAAATTCCCGTGCAGTCGTAATTTGTTATTAGCTGCTTCCACAACCCTTTTTGTCCTTTGACAACTCATTGCATCTTCTTTATGTCTGTTTGGTGTAAGACTTAACTCACTTGCATTATAAATGTTGAATCGCGATAATGAATATTTTTACAGGTATATTTTTTCATAGATGAAGACGATATTGCATATATAGTAAGTTAGTTGTAATGTTGTTATTATGGATGGCAGAATATGAATTCTTGGATTTTGCATGTCAGTGTGGTTAGCAGCGGGGACAAATGACCACATTTACTAATGTCATCCCTTTGACATTTTTAATGTGCCAATGATTTAATATCATTTGAGTTCATGATTTGTAAATTATTTGGTATCATTTGACCCAGTAATGTGTTTAGTCTAGCAGCTGTAATGAAATGATGAGTTGTGATTGTGTTTTGACCCCCAGGTGGTGGGTATCCTGATAGGGGTCAGTGTCATAGTGCTGGTGACCTCACCTCTCCTCCTGCTGGCCTCCCCATGCATCTTATGCTGTGTCTGCAAGCCCTGTAGAGGGAGGAAGAAGAAGAAGAAAAAGAGGAAGAAGGACCACGGCCAACCAGACTCCACCATGTCATGATAGAACCAACAGCGGCCCTCCACCTCATTTCCGTGGCCCAGAATGACCCCACTTCACTTCCGTGGCCCAGAATGACCCCACCTCACACACACACACACACACACACACACACAATCCACATATAGCCATATGCCTGAGGAAATTAACTGGGTGGTTTTATTGGTCTAAGTGGAACATGGATGGAGGAAAATAATCATATTTCATCCCGATCCAATACACCACAATCATTAATAGAATATTTTTGCATTGCCCACCAGTCTACTCAGTATGTGGGAATGCTGAACAGGTTCAAGGGAATGGTTATTGGGAATGAGAAATTGAAATGAGACTTGGCAGTTAGAGACTCAGTGTTGATTTTGACCACACTGCTAGTGATACAGCGACACAGCCGAGATGGCACAAATTCTCCACCAGTG